>NC_092795.1:14405336-14739951 GCF_918797505.1 Bemisia tabaci
TTTAATTCTAGGCTCATTGGGGTGATTTTAATATTTAAACAAAAAATGTCAACATTCCGACCCCTGCCAATGAGCTATTGACCAATGTAACTTCCCTGTTGTAAAAACAATAATCTCCTTGAGAGCTCAAGATCGAAAAACTTTCATGAGCTCGATAACTGGCAACACTGTCACATTCCGCGCTTCCGCTAATGCTCGCCTTGCCACTTAAAGTGAGTCGGTTTAAAACCACTGCATTTTATCCCCAAAATGGGTCATGCCTCGAAATTAATTTCCCACCACTTATCCTGAGCTGAGAGTTTTCTGTTTAGTTCTAATGTTAACTGCAACATCTATTCTCTTCCAGATTGCCACCATGTCCTATCGTTTACATCTAGGATAGGTGCCTGGAGTTCAAATTTGCCTCGCTTAATGGTGAAAATTTGATTCACAATTAATAAGTGAATCTTAGAGAATGTTTCACGAATTTTGTAAAAGTATTTTGCTCATGCCTGAATGACGGCTCGCCAAGTGAGATCAAAATCGACGATTTTTTTTTTTTTTGAATTGACATGGAATTTGAAAAAAAAAAACGATTGATTTATCTGAGTTGAAGCAAGTCTGGTTCATCCTAAAGCGAATTTTCGCGATCGAATATCATTCACCGTTGAATGATACTCGACGATTGTGCATTTTTTTAAAATGATGTTCGTCTTCTTCGTTGGCTCACCGGAGACCGTTGAAATCCATCAATTTGAAATTTCGAATTTACCTCGGAACTTGAATTCGATTTTTGAATTGATGCAATCGATGCCAGAAACTTCATCCTTCGCCAGAATTTTTGTTTCGTCATTTCTTTCTGTTTTTGTGTTTTGTCAACTCAAGTCTACTGTTGCTGCAATTGACTGTGTTTTAGTGTTCCGTATTTTCGTATTTTCTTCTTAATGTCATTTAAAAAAAAAAAAAAATAAAAAAAAAATATGAACTCTGATTGGCTCCTGCTTTCACCGATCATCGGCATCTTTCAGCACTGATCAATTCGTTCGATGAATGCTATTCGATCGCGAAAATTCGCCTCTAAGTTGCGAGTAAGTAGTTTTGCAACCATGTGTCTGCAGGGACTGAGAGGAAGTGGAACCCAAGGAGCCCCAAAGGCTAGTCGTTAGTTACACTCACAGTTAGAGAAAAGAGTGCGGGAAAAGGCGCGCAGGAGGGGGGTGGGCACTAACGGCCAAGCATAAGAATATGGCTCGGCATCTGACATGGACTAAGTGTCAATACACCCGGTTGTAAAATTTAGTAGCGAAATTAGCTAATTTCAATCAGGTCTGTGTGAATTGTATATGATCGTCCCTCTCCACGTCAAAAAAGTTGAGCTTTTAGTTGCGAAGTTTCAGACCTTAATAAAGTTTCACTTTCCAACATTATGTTGGTTTTTTCCTAGAAATGTGTACGTTTCACTCCACAAATTCTGAGAGAGAATATCGGAGAAAAATATTAACACCTGTTACCTGAGCACTGGAAATCTGTGCCGCTTTTTGATTAGCTCAAGCAAGCTTACCTTACAATGAAGATTTTAGGGACAAATGTGTATAAAAATGCGCCAAGGTACGACGGAAACACACTTAAGGAGCCTTTGCCTAGGTTGACTAAGGTTAAAGCGTGTTGAATGGGTAACTCTTTTAACGTACGCGTGCGCATTCTGCCTATGCGAGTAAATGAAGGCAATTAACGCAGGCACGACCGGACGAAATTCTCGTGTGCTATGCTTATCTCATGTGGGGAGGAACGTCTTATCCTTTCTCAAGCCTCCATACCCTCAAAGGAGCATAGGGATTGATGACAGATGAACAATTGACGCACGAACCGAAATTGGCAATTTACGAAAACTACTCGATTCGAAGTGCAGATTAGGAAAGAAGAAGTTACAGAAAAAACTATTAGACATCAGTAGTGTGAATACTTTACAGTTGGAAAAAAATTTAAAAAGTTTGGCACCTAAAAACTACGTCCTCCTTAAAGTAGCTATAATCTTGAATCATGGTTCGTATAGATTATCTAAGCTCATTCGATATTAAAGCCCGTCTACAAATTTTTGGCGGATACCTAAAACGCAGTGGCCGCTCATGCCAAATTTTCCTCCATATTGCACCTCAAGTGTAGTCGCCACTCAACATGCAATTTTTCGTGTTACTTGGAGAAATGATTACAACGAAAAGCCGGCCGTGGCGTCGTTTTCGTCGGTCCCGTCCTAACGAGCTTTTACTGTAAGTAGTCAGCCGGTAAGATTTTAATCTGCGCCATTCTGCAACGATGTAGAATATGAATTCTCACGGGAATAGCGGAGAGCCAGGCATATCCTGGTTACGATGGATTTCACGCTTCATTATCACGGAAACCCGGAGTGCGTGCCGTGCGTGGATCCCATTTGAGCTTTTGTCACGTTACGGAGCTTACGGACGAGGATGACCACGTCCACAACGTCCGACACATTCGGCTCCCAAGTGCCATTCGACAAACCGGTCCTCCTGGAGCTTCGCACGCAGGGACGCGAAATTGCGTGAAAGTCATTCCTGGGGAATTCTGTAAAGTTTCTAGGATTCAATTCAAATTGATGATAATTTTTATTCCACCTATGCATTCGAGAATGAATCAGATTCTGCCAATGGCGCGGCGTGCTTTACGATGTATCGATTGATCTGTCACTTAAACCAGTGGAAAAGGATCGATAAGCAACGTGTTCGCAACGCACACCTTGATAATCGATTCTTTACAATAGCTTCAAATGGAGTAATATCGATACTCGATCATTCACGTTTTGCCCGCGGAATCTGCTCTGTTAAGTGTATATAAACCAAGCAGTTATAAATAAAAAAGGGAAAACGACGTAAGATATTACGTTGTGCATCCTCCACGCCTTCTCCCACGAAACACCAAATCAAGGATCATTTGATGATATTTTCACATATGGGAGAAGGGGTGACCAACTCTGCCGCAGTAGCGAAGAGAGCCGTAACTCTCAAATTTTCGAAATCGAGTCTCCCTTGAATCCGTCTAATCTCTTTTAGATAAAATCACTATATAATTGAAATGAAATTGGTCGAATTTTAATCATCCAAACGATTTCTAAGAGTACTCCGGATGATTGGTAGTAATTTCACAAAGAACGATAGCTTCTTTCAATGAAATTGTCCGCTCAGATACTGGTAAGCCCATTTTCTTGAAACTCCAATTTTGCACTTACGTCCCTCTTCGCTATCACGGTAGAATTGACCACCCTGACATTTTAAAAGCTACACCCATGCCGAAACGTGAATCAGTGCACTTATACATATTGGCGGATCCAGCAAATCAGCAACATTGTCTTTTCTCCATTTAAACCTATGGTAATGTATCGATTCTTGGAGGGGCCAGGTTCCCCAACTAGGATCGATTATTTAGCATAGGTTTAATTGGAGGAAATCAGGTGTTGCTAAATTGCTGGATCTGCTTCTGTGTGCTTACGAGTATAATATAGACGGAGAATCCAGCTTGTGACGTCACGTCTAAATGAGTCTAAACGTCTAACGTACGCGAGCGCATATCTTTGCGGAGGTGATGGGATAGGTCCCCTAAGCCAATTTGAATATTTATAAACGGCACTAGCCCCTATGGCGTCTTGTTCCGTCTCACGCCCCTCTCTTCACTTATTTTGGACGCACTCATGATGCATGCTGCTGAAATGAACAAATTACTCCGATGGCATGAGAAAAATTGCACGTAGCTGAAACATCGCGTATTGAGGAGCTTAAACGATTTTGTGAGCTCTAACTAAGCCGTCTTTAAGAACCACGAATGGTTTAAAAAAAAAAAAAAAAAAAAAAAAAAAACTTTTAAAAAATCCGTAAGTTTGTGAAGACAACTCTTTCAAAACAAAAGCTCTTTGAATTTTCGTTACAGGGCACTCTTTTTCGATATTTTTAAAGTAAAACCTACGTATAATTTAAAAAAGAAAGTTTAAAAAAAAAACTTATAAAACACAAACTGGACTTTTTCGATACTAAATTTTTTTAAGTAATGTTAAAAGAACTCTCACGAAAGAACGAACGAGGAACACACAGGAACGAAAGAGTCCGTGAGATCATGAACGCCGAGCAGAACATCGTGCATGAAATTATGACCAAACAGCTTGTCTGGTATGGTCATGTTCAACGAATGGCGGATGACAGGTTGCCTAAGAAGGTGCTAGATTGGGATCCTCCTGGGAGAAGACGTAGGGGACGCCCAGCAAAATCGTGGATTGGTGGCATTCAAGATGAAATCACAAGATGCCATCTACCAGATGACCTCTGGATCAATAAGCAAGGATGGCGATTAGGTGTCGCAGAGCGCCCGAGCGCGCTGTAAAGCGACTGGAATGTATGTATGTAAAAGAACTCTCACAAAAGCAAGTAGTCATTTTTCTTAAAATACTTTTTAAGCAAATTTTAAAAATGAGTTAAATTTCACTTAAAAATTAGCTAAAAAGAGTTTCCGGAGACGAAAATTTGAACCGTTGATGAAGAGTTTTTAAAAGGTTCTTTTTAAAGATCATTATTGCTAGGGTCATTGCAAGTGTTGTGACTTGTGCTATGCATGTTTATTGAGGCTTACAATTCATGCGTTTGCTCTTCAATCCTTAAAATTGAATAATCCAGTGTTTCCTCTACCTTGGTTCTATCAAAATTAGTTCTGTACACATTTACGCTGGAGGCTCTACGTTCATTAGTGACAAAGACGTTGTTCAGGTAACCCTGGCACGCACTACAGAAGCGTATGACGTCATCAACAATGATTTTCAAAGTGCGATATTCCCGTCACTGTCAGACGTTAAATTGGGGTTCGAACATCGCCGTTCGCCAGTACTTAAAAATTACAGCCGTCTGAACATGCTTTTGTGACACGCGTAACTAATACATCCTTTTTCCCGTATTGGCCGATGTATGGATGTGAGCCTCAGGGATTCGTGGAGTGCGAATCGAAGAATATCAGGGGCAACTAAATTAAGCGTTGAGTCTGGTCGTGCTCTGTCTGAATGGTCCGACGCTAAATTAAATAAAAAGGTAAGGGGGCGCCCCACAAATGCGGCCGAAGGGCGGGGACTAGGTCCATAAAAACAGCGGCGGGTCCTAGATGTTCAAGCGCTCACACACTGGGTGCACTCACACTTACATACTCGCTATTTTACTTGACAACTATTGAAGCGGTCCACCGTGCCGACACAAGGTTCGAGACCCTTTCTTTGTTAGCCAGCCCTAAAATTAAACCTACATCTCACTCAGTAAAATAAAAGAATAAAAACTGTGGGACTGCAATATCATTTTTAAGTTTTAGGAGTCTTAAATACTCGGAATTTCCTCCAGTTCACTTCTTCGTTCTCCAACCCCCTTATCTCCGTGTCTGGAAATTATCGCCTATCGATGGTGAAAGTCTGCAACCACTTATCTCAGTTTGCGACGTTGCAGACATCTGTCATACTTATTTTTTTTAATGGAAAACAAGTCAAAAGCAATGCTTAAAAACTGCCGCGATTTTTCTTCTCTGTACAAAGAAAATTCTGCGGAAACTCCAAAGAATGATGCTGATTTGTTCTCCTGTATCAAAATTAAATAGGATCAGAGATTTTGAAACACCACAAACAAGATACGAGGTCGCGGACTTTCGCCGTCTATACTCTTATTGGATGTAACTCCATCGTTTTACGTGGTTTTTGCTTTTTTCTACGTTACTTCAAAAATCATCATCGTTTATTTTGTTGTCATTAATCAAAGGAAAAATGTCTGAATTTCAAAAACTCCCTTTTCTGGAGGTTGGGAGAGGGCAGAGAGGCAGATGATCCCATCTTGCACGTTAAAAAACAACTGACTTGACACAATTCGAGCCAATACATATTTTGGCACATTTCTGGATTATTGAATTTCATTTATTTATTTGTTTTTTAAGTTTTACTTTTCCTTTATGCGAAGTCTTCATACTTGAAACTTTTGCCTGAAATGGAATACCCGCTCCAAGGCATTAGAATACCTAAAACTCCGCATCATCGGCACGTGCGGATGACTAGCGGGCCGATTATTGAACCTGATGGACAAAGCGATAGACAAAGAAGACATAGGAAGTATGGAGCGATCCTTTTGGTTGACATGGTTGGTTCTTATAGACTAAAGAAGAAAATGATGGACTGACTGTCGGGTGTTCAGTGGGTTGCCGTTAGTTATTCTATTATTACCTACCTCCTATGTCCATGGCCAACACCTGCTTCCACCGATAGGATCCCTCCAAATCCCTTTTGTCGTCTTTGTCTATGGCTTTGTCTATCAGTTTCAATGATCGGCCCGCTGATTGATTCGTGATTCAGAAGTCCACTAGATGCCTGTGAAAATTATTAACTTATATCTTTTTTGTTTTTTGTTTCAGCTTGTAACTGTAACGGCTTCTCGAATCGGTGCTATTTTGATACGGAGCTTTTCAACCGGACCGGTCATGGTGGCCACTGTTTGGACTGTCAAGGAAACCGGGCAGGACCGAATTGCGAACGATGTCGGGACAATTTCTACCAACCACGAAATGACTCAGTTTGCTTCCCATGCCATTGTAACGAAATTGGTAAGTGTGTCTACATTAAATGAGGAATATTTATGCATCATCATTATCATCATCAGAAGAAGAAGAAGAAGAAGAAGAAGAAGAAGAAGCGCACAGAGAACCAATGGTGTGCCAATGCCCCTCTCTATTGACTAAAAAATGTCCTTTCACCCTTAACAAAGTCCCTCCTTCGTAATCTAGAAACAGCTGTCAGTCTTATCGACAATGGAAGCTTCTCCAATGCGTTTAAAATACGTAGGTATAAGCGATCTTGCTTTTCTTTGACCTTAAATTCGAGACATCACTACGTTTCTCAAGTTCATTCTAATAGCAATGAGAGCGCTTTAATGGCAAAATGTATTGTAACGATACTTAACACACTCAATATCTCAATAGATCTTACTTACACTGTATGACTCAATAACTCAGTCAAAATGAAAAACGCATTCAATGATGTTGAACGCCTGTAACGCTTTGATACAACTATTCATACTTCAGGAACACGCGTGTTGCGTGTGAAAAAATTGAAGGAGCTCCGGTCACTCGTGTCCATGAAGCAGTACACGCAGCAGCGTATGACGCTCCGTTGCGAATAAGTCGCAAGATGAAATTGTTTGGTGAAAACGAGGACAAGAGGACAGGAGAGGATATTTTTGCACTATTTGAACGTATCAGGATTTTACATCCCACCCCTACACCGAGTCGTGACAGCGTGTTGCTGCGAGCACTGCCAATGGGCTAGAATGACTGGAGCTCCCTCAGTTTTTAGTATGCAACACGGATGTTCACAGAGCAAGAATTGTTGCATTAAGGCAAGGCGCCATTACCTATATCATTGTCTAATGCTCGGATACATGGCCGTATTTCTGTCAAACGGAACCATGTGCATTAAAACATGAGCTCTGAGACCCATAAGAATATATGCATAACAGGTCTCATGTCATAATACACATAGTTCCGTTTGACAGAAATACGTCATATCAATACTGAAGCCCAAATAAAAACGCCGTATGCACACTCGAGCGCTATAAAATGTCCTCCAATTAATACGAATTTTTAAATTTTTAAAGAATTTTCTGTGCGATTGAATCCAATGATTCTAAACATTTCAAGGCAATATAATATATCTGGCTTTTCTTTAAAAAAAATAATGGCAAGTAAGAGATTTGGCAAAGCCCGGATTTTCAGGCGAATTTTTAGGCACTTTCAGATGAGGCAATAAAAAATTTGCGTGCAAATTCTCCATTGTGCCCAAAAAATAGATTAAAGATCAATCCAGGCTACGCGTCAAAAAAACATTAGTTATCTTGGTTAGGAATGAATATCAGTAATTTACGTCGCTCCAGTTGTGTTCTCCGTGAAATTATAGTCGAATTTCATGTATCAAAATGCTTAAATTCGTACCATGTCGACTGGTTCATTCTATTTGAGAGGCCCGTCATTTTAAATTTCCCGCGACGAAAGTCCGTCAAATTGAATTTCCCGCAAAACTCATTAACCAATCATGATATTTCCCGCAAAAACTCATTAACCAATCATGATATTTCCCGCTAATGTTAAAATATGCTGCTAGCCAATTGTATTACAGTCAACCAACCAATCATGATTGAGTTTCGTTATCACCTTTTGTTTACCTTTTTGCGGTGCCGGAGGTTTGAGGTTAGCGGCATGGATAAATATATAATACGTAGTATATATTTATCCATGTTAGCGGCCTTCTCATTTGCAAAAGGCAAAAGAAAACTTTGTTGTGATATCAATATATCTTCGTGATGTTTTCACATTCATGTTTTTCACTGACAATGAGTTTTCATTTTGTCACATCGTACGGACGTATCCTAATTCCTTCTGTGTAATTAGTTTTTTGATATTTTCTACTTTCCTTTTGTTTTACACACTTTTAACAAAATGATTCCAAGGTACTTAACTTTGCACTATTTGCATAATTGCATGCATGCATAATATTTTAGTTGACCCTTCATATTCCGGTATCGTTGTCGTGTTCTTTGCTCATTCTTCTTCTAAAAGTATTATTCGTCAGTTTTCTTTGAGTATCAAGAGAACTTTAGCTGACATCCAAATAAAACATTCTCCTTCAGCAATGGTGGAAGATTCAGATAAATATTCACTTTCAAATCGAAAACTGCTCCAAATTCTCTAGTCTCACCAATTCTTAATTTTTCCAAGCCTATGAATCATGAAATCATTGTAGGTAACATAAGTTGCTGAAATTGCCTCTATTCGCCAACATCTCAATATAGTTTGTCCTGCAGTCCTCTCCATGTGTCATATTCAAGTCAACTCATTAGCATAGACTTTGCCGGAAAGGAATCATCAAACTTGGGTAATGGTGTCTTGTTCACTTATTTTCTTGCATTTTCCTTTACATTTCATACAGCTGGTTTGACAGAGAAGGGGACTTATTTCCTCAGTTCCTAGCGATATTGTATTTTTGCAATTTTGTCCAAGTGTTAGTTGTTTACGTTTGAAAACTAATGCAGGTAGGTTGTTGTTGGTTTGTAGGTTACAGGCAATCTAGCCTTGCGCAGGCTAATCGGCCTATTTCTTGGATATCCATTTCGAATTGAGTTTAACATGCCTTCAGTTGAGTATAGATAGGTATGTGAAAGTAATGAGGAAACTAATATTTCCTCGATGATGATCAACTCCAATCCAAGCCTAACTTCATTACCTAAAAGCACAATTTGGAATCAGATTATACCTACCAGCATTAGGTATGTTTCGTTATATGGGGGAGAGAATAAATTTTGAGATGGATACCTACTTACAGGTGCGAGAATTCTAGTATACTAGTATTCATTATTCTGTTTTTCTTTTTCTCAGGTTCAAGAAGTTTGCAGTGTAACACAGAGGGAAAATGTCAGTGTAAACCTGGAGTAACTGGAGACAAATGCGATAGATGTGATGTCAATCATTATGATTTCAGTAACCAAGGTTGTAAGAAGTGTGAGTGCTCAGCGGATGGCTCTTATAACAACACCCCACAATGTGACCCTACCACAGGTGTCTGCTTATGTAAGGAAAACGTAGAGGGGAAACGCTGCCGAAAGTAAGAATCTGTTAAAACGCTTTGATTCTAAGTAGTTCATCAGCTTCCTAATACACATGAAGTTTTTCCACATAGTCTGAACTTAGAAGTTCAGAACTTTTTTTGAAATAATTGCTGAAGAAAAACAGAGAAAAGAAAACTTGAGAGAGCAAAGAGGATCTTCCTGAATAAACCACCTATGGAATGTTAAGTAGCGAATAATTGTCTGAAGTCTCTTGGTTTAAAATTTTAATTCATTTGTGCCCAACTAGGTGGCTCCGCCCCCTGGCCGCTACGCTGCGAACAAAAGCGTCAAAATCGCCCGGACAAATCAAATTGAAATTGCTTAAACTAAATTAAGAATTGTAAAAAAAGATTCCGCATCAACAACTAACAGCAAATAAAAAAACAGATATTGAACTCCCCTTCCTGACTCCAGCTCATCGACCGTCCTAATCCCCTTCCTCACCCTGTCCATCGACCGTCGTCAAAATGATTTAAGTAGAATAGAGAGGATCATGTTTCAGCCGGCACAAAATAATGCAGCTCAGAGCTTTGTTGTTAGTGATATTTTTGTATTTGCCAAAGAAAAAGAGAAAGGAAAAAAAAACAGCTACAATTTATCTCAATACTTTGTTAAGTATTCCATAGTAAATAAGTACTTGTTCAGTATTTTAATATAAATATTGAGGGCCCTTCATCAATATAATTATTCTTCTCTTTTGCAGGTGTAAACCCGGCTATTTTAATTTAGATGCTAACAATGATTATGGTTGTACCCCTTGTTTCTGCTATGGTCATTCTTCTGTTTGTCAGTCGGCACCTGGTTATGCTAAAGGTAAGATTTTGCCTCAAAATTCTTTTCGATTTTGCGCTTCAATTTTTTCAATTTTTTTTTTTTTTTTATCTTCCAACTGTTAATTTGAAATTCATTGCTTCGAAATAAAAAGGTTGCAAGTGTTTATAGGAAGAAGAGCCACATCTTAGGAACACCCATTGATGAAAGCATTTGCTACCAAAATCCCCTCTGACACCGAGCACACCTTGAGCAGGAAATTCAGTCTTTAAGTGCGCTCCCTCAAGAGGAATTGAACACTTGTCGTAGAGGGATTGTGGGGGGCCCCCTCTTCCATAAAACTTGAAATTTTGACCTCTCTTCATCACAATTTGTAACATTTTTACACACTTTTTATGAGGGGGAAGGAATTGAAAATAGCCACCTCTGGACTTAGCTCCAAGCCTTTAAGAAAAAAGGAAAAATGCTATGTCCTGAGACAACTAAAAAATTTATATCGAAGAGAGAAGGGGAAAAAACTTAGTGGCGCTGGCCCCCTAGGTAAATGCCTGGTGCGCCTATACCATAAATCCGGTCCAGCACGAATGTTTCAATTTACTTGGTGAAATTATTTGTTGTCACATTTTAACCAGCTTTTCATGATTAGTTTGGTACATCCATTTTTTTCATCAGTTTCATCTTTAATTATATTTATGTTAATGTGTGAACTGCACATCAGGAACTAAATGAAATATTTTCTTTTCACAGTGGAAATTGAAAGCTCCTTCATCCGTGGAAATGAAAAATGGTCAGTTGAAGAACTCAATGGACCTACAAGCCCAGCAATCTATCACAACAATTTGCAAGCCATTGAGGCATCTGCTCCTGGATACCTTCCGGTGTATTTTGTCGCACCAGGTAAATTGAAATTTAACCATTCATTTCATATGAACTGACTTATTCCAGTAGCTTGGTGGCAATATTAATGCCTATTATCTGCTTGGCCATAGAAAAATTGAAAAAATAGTAGGTTTATTGGATCACGGATATCCAGAAATTATAATGAGAGGCTCTTCTAGTGCATTTCATACTTTCTGTTCGTTGTTTTGTACTCCCAAGGATGCAGAAAGTACCAAGCCTTTCCCAAAATCAATTGACTTTCCTCCTTTTTGACAGAAATTCATGATCAGCTCCTCCTGAAAGCTCAAAAAAAGAATGTCCTCCTCTGTATTAAGGGAAAATGTCAACAACAAAAAATTTAACAGGTTTCTCCTAAGTTATCTTCTTTGGAGTGCCTTCCATATCAAACAACCAGCATGCAACAGGAATGGTTGCATGATTGGGAAGTATCTGTATCCATGCGTGTTCAATAAACGTTTGAAGATCTAAACAGAAATCTCGTAAATTTGCTTTTAAACTTTATTTCTAGAAACAAATCACCTCTAACATGCCATGAAAATAATAATGGTGATTAGACTCATCTTATTTCATCCTTTCGATTGTGTAATCTCAGAAGCCACATCCAAAAATGCATGCACAGACTTTTTTTTCAGGGTCATGGTAACCAGTATAGCTTCGTGCTCTATTGCTACTTTAATGTTTTTCCTATTCTTTTTCTCATCGTGTAGATAGATTTCTGCGTGATCAAAGAGCCAGTTACAATCAAGATCTGGAATTCAAGTTACGAATTGGAGAAAATGCACCAAAACCAACAATTGAGGATATCATTCTGGAAGGAGGAGGTCTTCGAGTTACGCAAACGATTTTTGGTCAGGCTAATCCTCTTCCATCAGATTCTGTAAGTGATTCAACATACTCCAATCTCTAGCCAATAATGTCTCTGGCTTTTTAGTTGTTGTTCTTGTTGTATATATCTGCGCTGCGCACCTTTGGTTTGCTTGTTTTTTTCTTTATTTTTTGTTATATTTTAAAATCTATGAAAAATTCATAACTGAGCAACAATTTTCTATTAAGAGGTTTAAAAAATAACATTTCTTCCAAGGCATGCAAAGTGGAGGAAGATTATTCTTCAAATGCTTTCCCAAATGCGGATGGATTTCAGAGAAATTGCCAGTAGTTTAGCAATCACTTTGATACCATGTAGAAAGACCAGTATATCATTTAGTATCGCACAAAATTATGGCTGTAATGTTAACAATTGGGTATCACAAAATTAATGGTAGAACTTAAAACACTACATCTTGATCGCAGCGTTTCAGAATTTTCAAGAAATTTACCATCGAACATTTTCATACCTACTACATATATTTTCAAGGAGGCAGATTAAATTCTATGCCACATCAATGAACAGTCGTTCTTCAACGAAATGAAATATGCCCAAAAATCTGCAGCGTTGCCAAACCGAGTTTTGTTTTTCCTATTTTACCATCTATGTAGAAAACCCAGGGTTGTTCGCAATTAGTTCACATCGCTAATCGTATAAAGTGTTTTTAATGAACTATCAATTTAAATTTTTACAAATCTGAGTCTGCATTTATTAAACGGTTTATGATATATTTAGAAAATGATTAAGACTCAATAAAAAATCTCATATCCTTTTTTTTTTCAGGCTTACAATTATAAATTTAGACTCCATGAACATCCAGACCATGGATGGCAACCTCGCTTGTCATCTAGAGATTTCATCAGTATCTTAGCAAATCTGACTGCAGTTAAAATCAGAGGAACTTACACAGCCCGAGGTAACATAATTTTGTCATTCCTAATTAAATCTTTTTGAGAAGTAATATCGGAACAATATACATTTGTCACTATTAATTTTTCTCATGTATAACTATTGTTTTTTGGTTGCTGACTGCCGATGACAAAAGTTGCAAATAACTTGTACAGAGAATATTTTCAAGAGCTATTGTAGGTTATTAGAATTGAAACGAAAATAATTGCTATTTTTCTGCCTGTGTAGTGAAAAGTAACTTACATAGGTAATTCTATCAGTAAGTAAATACCTGGCGATTCATCCCAGATTATTTCAAAAATTGAGTCACCACCTGTTAAAGTTGAAAAGAAGTATACTCACTAAACCTGACCTTCAAGTTAATGTTAGAGCTGTATTCCTTTAAACATTGAAATAAAAAGTGTGACCTCAGAATGATAAACGTGTAGCTGTTAAAAGTGTTCAGTTACTCACAAGCACAACATTGTTGCAATTAGTATTACAAAAGTTTCAATAAGTCCAAATTCCTCCTAGATTTTCAATTTTAAATGATCATATTCAATGTTCATATGTTCTCGTAGGCGTCGGTTTCCTCGATGATGTGAAACTAGACACTGCCAGGCGTGGAGCAGCTGGTTATCCTGCCACCTGGTTGGAAATGTGCACTTGTCCAGATGGTTATGTAGGAGAGTTTTGTGAGTCTTGCGGTCCTGGTTTCAGGCACGAGCCTGCCAGTGGAGGTCCATTTGCCCCTTGCGTGCCATGTAACTGTAACGGTCATGCTGATATTTGTGATAACGAATCAGGTATTTCTCCTTTTTTTTCTCTTGTAATTTGCAAGGCCATCATGGATGAGAATGCATGTACCAGAAATACATTAGAATATGCCTCTATTGATATTTTTGAAATGGCTTCTTTAGACTTTAGCACTCTCAGAGCACCAAGGCTTTTTTTGTTTTGTTTGTTTGTTTACATTAAAATTTAATTTTTCCTTTGATGGTGCACTATTGTTTTTTTTCTGTTATTTACTGTGAAATAGAACACAAAGAAAAAACAAGAAGTAAGTGAGATTAAACAAAGAATACTGCCTCTATGTTAAATACTTATTAGCGACTTTACAGCTATAATACAGAGGTCAGGTATAATAGAAGAGGTGTAAGTAACAGTTTTGGAATAATCGAGTTCTTTGCATTCTCGACTTACTTAGTAACAGATTGTATGTGTGAAAAAATTACAGGGTGATTCAGGGTTGTACATGGTTATGTCAAGGTGATACATGGTGTTTAAATTTGAAAAATATGCTGCGAGCAATGGAGCTATTGTATGGTTGTCCCCCGATTTCTTGAAGTGTTGAACATGTAGTTCTGGTTTTTTAGCCCTCATCTACAGTAATATCCTTCTAATAAATGTTTTCAGAATATTTACCTATGACTGTACATAGGTCATAACAAAGAAGGCCTTCATGCCAAATGAATCAAACTTGAGATTTTTTAAACTATTGCTCAGAAGAATCTTACAAACATTTTGAAATGAAAAAGTTTAACTAGATCAGAGGAATTATGGTTCGAAATATGCAGTCAACAAAATGTAATACCACTTTAAAGCTATCTAATCAGCCTTGTTAGGGGCTGAAAATTTTAAGATTAAGAATTTTAAGAATGTGATATTTTTCCTCTAAAAAAACCACGCCTTTTTACGTTGACTTTCTTTGTCAAATTTGGTACATAGTTCTTCAGTCTCATGACAACAGAAGTGCAATCTTTAAATTCGAAAAAAATGACAAGTAGCTGAAATTATGGAACAAATCGATGCCATATATCGCTTGTTGCTCTGACACATAAAATGGCGTCCGTCAAATCACCTTAACAGAAATTACTTCCCTCAATTCACCTCCATGAACGATGGTCTTTTTTTACAGATGACGTTTGCATAACCATAGCTTTACGTATTTTTTCAGAGGTTTTAACGTCCAAACTTTAAAATCATCGCTTATTTTGCCTGTTCTGTAATTTCATTACGATTGCTCACTCATTACGTATTCTTACTTCTTTCAACTTCGCCAAGTATTTTACTAATTGTTTTGCATTTTGACTTCAGGTCGTTGTATCTGTCAACACAATACTGCAGGTGATAATTGTGAGCGCTGTGCACGAGGCTATTACGGGAATGCCTTGTCTGGCTCTCCCTATGGCTGCAAACTGTGTCCATGTCCAAATCAAGGAGCTTGTATTCAATTAGCTGATGAAACCATTGTATGTCTTGAATGCCCAAAGGGTTATGGAGGTAATATTCAAATTTTCTTGTTTCTTTAACAACTTAGGATTTCAAGGACTATTTAGTAGATGGACGTGTTCAAAACCTCCAAATTCAACTCATCAGTGAGAAAATAGTGGTTTTTAAGCAAGTCAATTAGAACCTCTTGCTCTCAGAAAACCACATTCTTTTGGAGTCAAATCAGGTTTTTAAGTATTCTTAGTAGCATTGGCTGTGTGGAAAGAAAAAGTAAAATACTCGTCAATTTCCAAGAGAAAACTTCCAAAAAAAACTTTTGGAAAAATGTTTGCTCTTTTTTAGTAAATCTGAAGAAAAATTCTATGTAAAATTTTAGTTTTCCATAATTTAAATTTTGCAGTTCATTTTATGTTCAGCATCGACTCCAGTGATTTCCAGAATTTAACCAAATTCTGATGCCAGTTTTTTTGTTAATCATGTTTTTTGTAAATTTCACGTAATACTAGAGCAAGAACAAAAAAGGTTCCACACAATAATTTTTTTTTTCAAGTCCAAACTTAACAGGTAACCACCAAGGTAGTGTCAGTATATACCAACTCCTTGCAAATGATCAGCTGAAATATTTATTTTGAATACGATGCTTTATTTTAGGGCCTCGTTGTGAGCTGTGCAGTGATGGGTACTATGGAGACCCAGCGGGGAAAGCGGGTCCAGTCCGATTATGCCAGCCTTGTGACTGCAGTCAAAATGTTGATGCTAATGCAATTGGTAACTGCAACCGAACAACTGGTGAATGCCTGAAGTGTATCTACAACACTGGTGGTCCAACCTGTGCTGAATGTTTACCAGGTGAGTCTATCTATTATGCCAAGAGGACTTTGGATAAGATGGCTATCCAGTCAACTGAACAAATCTTTCATCCACTGACTCATTACTTTCACACCTTCAGTTCATGGGGAATAGAAGTGTTCTAAAAAAATGTCTCGTACCTATATCAGATATTTTTCTAGACTAGGTTTTTGAAGGAAAAGTAATCCTTTCAAGTAGACGCGTATGAAAATGACTGAAAATTCAGTTTTCAACCACAAAATTTGAGATTCTCTTTGGAATATGTACATATGTCTCTCCTGTAGCACATTCTGGCACTCTGCAACACCCAAATGCCACATGCACCTATCTTCCCAAAGGTTATTGGTCAATTGACAATGCAACATTTCTTCATTGATACCTTGCTGCCATTCTTTCATGAGATGTCCCCGTCGTCGCACAGAAATTTTATTCCCACCAAGTTTTCAAAGAATATTTAATGAAGCTGCCTTGCACATTTGCAGGATTTTACGGCGATGCCCTTGCCACGCCGAAGGGTGACTGCAAACCATGCCAGTGCTACAGTCTTGGAACAGTCGAAACTCAAGATGGACCCCCAGTCTGCGATCAGTTGACTGGCCAGTGTCAGTGTAAACCTCATGTTGTTGGAACCAACTGCGACCAATGTGAAGCAGGATTTTACAACATTGGCTCTGGCACGGTATGTAAATCTAAATACCTTAAGTATACCTTGAGAGTTCAGAAATTATATGGACGAGCGTCGTAATTGGAAATCAAAGCAACCTATCGAGTAGATCACATTTGAAGCGAAATACCAAGAAAATTCTGTGAAATCAAGATCAATTTATTTCAATAAAAATTTTATGGTAAAAAAAAATTGTTATGGTAGTATGAATGAAGGATGTATGGCAGCGGCGCCTACTTTTTTTTTTTTTTAAAAAAAAGAATGTATTCTGACTAAAAAGTGCCAGTGAAACTTTTCAAATGCTCAATTGCCAACAAATTCTGCTTGATGACAACACAACTTGGTAACATTGTCTAGATGGTGTGCATCTCAAAACATAACCGTGAGTACTTAATGATGCATAAATTTGACCATGAAATTGTTACGTCAAAATGATCGATGAAGTTACTGCTGTGAGGGTTGTTCTCTTACGCATGCTGGTCTCGTGCAGCTTTTCATTGTTCCTTGTACCTCATTCGTTTCTGTCTTTTAAGGAAAATTCTCTTTCAAATAAGTTGATTCTGATCTCAATTTATTTCTGTCAATGTCCTCTTTCACATGAATCTAATTGTAAGACTAATTTCACAAGATGCTCAGTTTTTGAATTGCAGCGCCAGTCCGAATCATTTTGAAACACTCCATATATTTTTGTATGATTCTACTCAAGTGAATTCAATAGATTAGAATCTCTCTGTAGTCATTAATTTAGGTTTGAAGGTTTGAAGATTAACCTCACTGTCCAATGAGACCATTATCTGATAAGAAACTTTGTAATCCTTTGTGCCAAGATTATACTGGTCGTCAGAAGTTTTTTAGGAATATTGTATGGTGCAAGATACTTCTCCACATTCATTGAGTGCCTTTGTAGTTTTTTTATCCAGAAGAGTGTGACAGAAATAATTTTCTTTTTTGTTCCTAACAGGGTTGTCAGTCTTGTAATTGTGATCCGATTGGTTCCTTCAACCAAACCTGTGATCCATATTCTGGTCAATGCTTGTGTCGTCCTGGTGTGACAGGTCTGCGCTGTGATGTTTGTCAACCCTACTATTATGGATTCTCCCTCGAGGGCTGTAAACCATGCGAGTGTGATAATATTGGTTCCTCAAATCTCCAATGTGATGCCTTTGGGCAATGTCCAGTAAGTTAATATTCTCTTCATCCTCAATCGCACAGCTCCAAAACTGAAATTATTCAAAGTGTTTGGTTGGATAATGCAATTCATTTATTTTGTCTTTTAGGAATCAAGAATGAAGATGAAATTTCTTGTAAAATTTCTTGTCAAAAAAATAAAGAAGCAGGAAAGTTACTTTAATATTTCTTTCACCAATTGGCTTTTCTAGGAAGCTTTCTAGAGGTGAAATTGACGTATTCAAGTAAAATGATACTATCTCCATTGTGATGTGGGCCCTTCTACCCGGCAACTGCCAAAAAAATAAAACATTCCAAATATATTGCTGCTAAGTTAATTGTGGTAGTAACATTGTGACAAAGTTTTTGCAATCATTTTTTGCCAAGCGGGCAGTCATGCATTTATTCTAATGTGCGGCCAAGGTCACAATGGAGCTAGTTCTGTTTTATTTAAATATGTCCATTTGAATAATTTCAATTATCCGTCTCCTAATGAAACCCAATCCTTCAAAATTCTCCGTATGGTTGATAAACAATCCACATTTAGACGAAGAAATTAAAACAGATGCCTCCAATATTTTAGTTCCAACAGCACACAATACAGGCACTAAAGTGTTACTTTTACCTACTTCTTTTTCATGTAAATTCATACGAAATCTTGTAGCTTGCTTTAAATCGTTATATTTACAATATTTTATTGACGCACAACATATTTTCAACTGTTAAAACACTTTATTTCAGTGTTACGAAAACGTGGAGGGCCGGCGGTGTGATCACTGCAAGGAAAACAAGTATGATCGCCAGAGAGGCTGTATCAATTGTCCTCCTTGTTATAATTTAATTCAAGATGCCGTCAACATTCACCGCTCAAATCTCACCTACCTCGGCAAAGTGCT
The DNA here is from genome assembly GCF_918797505.1 of Bemisia tabaci. Classification (NCBI taxonomy): domain Eukaryota; kingdom Metazoa; phylum Arthropoda; class Insecta; order Hemiptera; family Aleyrodidae; genus Bemisia; species Bemisia tabaci. Next base: position 14,424,222 of record NC_092795.1, read on the forward strand.
GTCAGATATAGCCAACACTCCAACGATTATTGATGATCAGGACTTTAAGAATAAACTACGAGATGTTTCACAGAGCATTGACACTCTTTGGAAGGAAACTGGAAGTGGCACTGCTGGTAAGAATTTTTTTCCCCCTTAGCTTGAGGAGATTAGAATTCTTCCTTGTCATTTATTACTCCAATTTCGATCTAGATTGTCTCATAAAAAATTGTTTCCATTTTCATTTACATGCATGACTTCGCACTGATTCATTTTTCACATCAACTGAGTGTGGCATCCAACCAACCCATTAATTCTAATGAAAGGACAAAAAATGCTGATACCCTCAATTATTAGTATGTATTTTTTTTCTATTGTAAAATGCAGCTTTCTGTAAAAAATATTTAATGAATTAAATTGTTAGGTTTGACTTTCCTAAGTCACAGTTGAATGTAAAGCAGCTCCTCACTATAAACATCTAACTTACAAGAGTAATCCTTCTACAATTAGGTTTTATCGGGGAAAAACTTGTTTCTTTGTTTCAGGAGGCGACGGGGATAAAACGCTCTCTGAAAAAATTAGTGATCTTCATAAACGTTTAGCAGATGTCAAAATTTTGATGGATCAAATAGGCAACTGGACCTTGAAAGCTGGAGTAATAACATCTCAGGCTGCTCAGAATGTCTCTGTGGTTGAAAAGACAATTGAAAAAGCCGCAAACATCTTGCAAGAAGCTTCTAACTTTTTACAGACAGAGGGTGCAGCAGCTTTAAGTAAAGCTGTAGAAAGGAGTACAGCATTTGGTCAACAAAGTGAACTAATGTCAAAAATCGCCCGAGAGGCTAGAGTTCTTGTTCAAAATCAAGAGGATGAGTTTGAGAAAACCAAGGAGATTGCTGAAAAAGCGGTGAATATTTCTATGGAAGCCTACGAAACTGCAAAGGATGCAATCGGTAAGCAAAAAAATACAAGTGATGAGCTGAAGAAATTAGGAAATGACTTGTCATTCACAAAAGAAAAATTGGACTTGACAATTAGTGATACTTCAGACACAAAAAAATTGGTCGATGAGGTCCATACAGAGGCATTGGCTATCTATCGTGATATTTATGCTCTGTCCATTCCAGACTCTAATTTTGAAGATTTAAAAGCAGAGGCCGAATTAGCCGCCAAAAAAGCCAAAGCACTCAAAGATAGTGCTGAAGAACTGCTCCTGAACAATGATGGATTCTTGACGGACCTCGGAAAACAGATTAAAGAGGCTGAAACCACCCTTGGACTTGGCGAAGAACAGCAAAAAATCACTGATGAGCTTCTCGCTGATGCTGACGCAGCCAAATCCCTGGCTGAGCAAGCTGTGAAGAAGGGAGATGACACCCTAAAAGAAGCCCAGAACACATATAATACTTTGAAGACATTCGATTCAGAAGTTAAAGCAAGTAAAGAGCAAGCCAAGAAAACTCTTCTAACAACAAGCGAAATTGAGAAAATAATCATTGAGGCTCGGGACAAATCTGAGACAGCAGCAGCCTCCTTACCCAGCGCGGAACACAATGCTAACAGCGCCAAAGATAATGCTAAACAAGCACAAGATAAATTTGCAAAACAGGCTGCTATTGATGCTGACCAGATCAAGAGACGAGCCGAAGAAACTAAACAAGAAGCTGGCAAATTGCGAGAGGAGGCAGATAGTTTGTCTGATCGAGTGGCAGATACGACCTCTAAAATTAATCAGCTAGAAACCAAAGCGAAAGCTCATCAAAACATAACAGACGAGGCCAAAATCAAGGTTGGCCAGGCTAAGACTAAAGGCTCGGATGCATTGAAACAAGTAGAAAAAGCTCAGGAAGAGGTTGATTATATATTGAAAGCCTTGAGCGATCTTACAGATATTGACGAAGAGACTTTGAACAGGTTGGAAACTCGATTGGCTGCAGCACAAGCAGAATTTGACAATGCGAACGTCAATGAACAGCTGAAAACACTAACAGCTGCTAAAATTACGCAGACAAATCTCGTCAAAAGTTACAAAGATGAAGTTGAAAAATTAAAGCTGGATGTTCATAATATTGATGAGATTCAGAAAAGCCTTCCTAAGGATTGCTGGAAAAGATTTAAGCTAGAACCTTAAATTCTTAGTTGATTTTCGATGTTTATTTGAACTCATTTGTGGACTGGTGTGTTCTTTTTACCAAGTTACCTTTGCATTTTTCCAATTGTTGTTCTTTCCCCCGAACTCTTGTGTTTAGCTACTTAAGATTGGACGAATTTGATTTATTCTTGTAAATGAGCAGGATTTAGGTGTCTAGGTCAAAACTGGAAGCAGATAAGTAATTGCAATCAAAAAAAATTTTATCTCATTAAGTTTAGTCCCTGAAAATCTCTTAATTTTACGGAGATAGCCTAATTGGTATCTTTAGTTTCTGAAACAGCTGAAGTGTAAGTAGATAAATTTCTTGCAGATTGCTTTGTTTCAAAGTTGCCTGCTACATATAACTCAGGTAACTTTTGCCGGGAGAATGTGTAAGTTTTTCAAAGCTTTCAGCGAATTATTTTAAAAACAGGTTTTCACATTAGATCAAAAAATTTTCAGACATTTGTTCTCCCAGGTGATAAAATGTTGTACTTACTTTTGAGATGAGAGCCCCCTGCAAGAAATAGATGAAGTTGAATTGATTCTTTGCGGAAGGGCTTACAGCCATCAAATTATTCGAAGCGGACAGTTCTTATTTGTAGGGATGAACAACTGAGAGAATCTCTCATAAAATTTTACCAAAAGTTGGTTGTAAGAAGAAATATACCCCTTTTATCTCTGGAAATTTGCTCAGTTGTCCATCTGTACAAAGATAAAGTGTCCTTGGCAACTATGTAATGTTTCATTGGGCTAACAAGTATGACATAGATTATTTTATCTTTTGTATGATTTTTTGTGCCATTCATCAACTAACTTTAAGTTTTAGTCGTTTGATATTTGCTTGTTGGTACCTTCTATGCAAGGAACAGTATCCCGTAGAAATTTACTTTGAAATTCTGCAAACAATAAGACTGAATTAATTCTGCTGAAGAGTAATATTTTAGTTTTCAACCGTTTCTTTTATTACATTTAAGAAAAAATCTGTTAGTTTGTAAATAGAGATGAATTATTGTGCTGATTTAGTTATCCAATTCCTTTTCCACCTCTCCCCAAAGATTTTTCCGGGAGTTAACAACCATTTTTGACAGAATTCTGTTTTAGTTTTCAATCCTTCCTAAAACAACTTTAGTGTTGATCGTTAAGTTAAATTAAGCAACAAAGCTGAGAGTTTTCTTTTTAATTTGGTTCAGCATTCTGGAATCAAAATGGAGACAGTAAAATTCAAACGGTCAGTTCTTTGTAGGTTTCATCTTTCAGATTAAGGTCGGTTTTTCCAATTATAATCGACAAGAAGAGATATACGCTAATCATTCTGATGAAGGCATCCAGAATTTATACTCGTATTGACATTTAGTGCGGGTTTTTCCAAGTTTCTGCAGTAGGTATAATCTGAGCTTCCCTTAAGTTTTTTTTTATTGTTGTTTGTTTCTCATCTCTTTCATTTTCAATGTGAGATGAGCATCTAGCGATGCATTAAATAATATATAGGGCGAGGGAGGATTGAAACCTACACGGGTTGAGCAAGGAGCTTCAAAACATTGAGCTTATGCCTGGCCCCAGTTTAAGAATGACCCTTACCTCAAATTATTTCCCTTTTGAGTATGTTTGAGACTCAAAAAATAGTATAATTTTTATAATTTTTGAATTAGCAGACCCAAGCATGAAAAATTTGTTGTAACTTTGTTATTTTATCTCAAACCTGTACCAGCTTCTTTACCATTTTTGCCTCCAGTAAAGTTAGTTTTAAGCAAAAGTAGGTCCGGTAGCCATATAGTTTCCTTACAGGATGAGTAGACAAGGTCTAAATTGAAATTCATTGTCGGGTATTTTCTTCTTTAAATTTTAAATTTTGCATCATGTGTATGTGAAAATTTTCAAAATCAACTTCTTGACGAGCGATCATCAAAGGTTTTTGACCTCTATACTTCAAATGTTCCGCTCATACAGAAATGAAAGTCCTCTTGATTGTACAATTAACTGTTTATATTTTCAAGAAATAGAAACAACTGTCTCAGAATTTTATTCCAAACGTTGCAAGAGACCATTGAACATTCCAATAACATTTCTGTCCTACAAGTTGATCTTCAAAATGTCAATTGCATTCTGTTCAAATGTCTGATGAGGAGCTTAAATTACTGACTTGATTTAGATTTTGTCTTCTGATCCATTGCACTTGGATCTCAAAAAATACATTCTATTGGTGGAGCTTCATACGTTTGATTACAATCAACTTTAAAATTCAAGGCCCTGTATGTACAATTAGTATTGTAATCAGTCATGAGGCTTTAATTTAAGAGTTTTATCACAAAGAATCTAAAGCATTGCTGCGTTTGCCTCAAGGGAACACATAAAAATTAACAGTAGAGTAGGTAATGAAGTTTCAACTTTTTTGGAAAGCTGCCATAATGATTATAATGTAATATATTATTTACTACTTTGAAAAAAAAGGAGAAAAATAATGGTGAGCCACCAGGCAACTATTACAAAAAAAATGTGTATATTTTGTAAATAACACTAGTTTAATTTATTGAATGTAAATTTTCATTGTTAATTTCATTACTAGGTAAGTAGTCAGTACTTCAATAGTGCATTTTCTTTGATGATTCCGAATTTGAAAATACATTTTCTTGTCTCATCAACAAATTTTTATTTTTCCGCATCACTGATCCATAACCTTCAACATTATATTACATCATGAGAACATAAGTTTTCAGGAGATGTACATTTTTTGTAACTCTCTAAATCATTTTTCGGAAGTTTAATATCATTGGAGCTACCCCAAATAGTAGAGGTCTCCATATTTGCATCCCAATTTTGTGTAAAAAACATACTAAAAACCAAGATACTAAGAATGTAAGTAAATATTTTGAGCTCTCTGAATTCGGAAAACCTAATTATGATCTTCATAATTTTAGTGCTGATCAAACAAGCAGTTCCTCCCTCATCTCATGCTCAAGATTCAAAATTGACAGTGTTCCACTTCATTTTAACGGAATTTTTTCTTCTAACTGGATCTTCAATGAAATCCAGATTTAGTGACAAAGACAAACCATTAAGTAACTGTATAGGCACTGTGACCCTATTGAGGGGAGGGAGGAGGATGCTTATGTCGATGGCCAAATTGCGAAACCTTGTATCTCCGTTTGTGACTTCGCAGACTTCCTGTCATATTTTATTTTTTCTTTGGAAAACTGGCTAGCTCAATCTCTTGAAAACTTCCTTCATTTTTTTTCTCTATTAGCAGAATATTCTGTAGCAATTTCAAGCTATAGAGTTCACTTGTTTCTCGTCGCAAAAATAAAATAGGAGCAGAGATTTTGAAACACTGCAGTGGAGACATGGTTTCGCACTTAAGCCATTGAGGTGTACTTATAGTAAATTCTTTTATACCGGGTTGCCCTACCTGTTAAAAATAAGCTACATTTTTAATTTTATTAATGCCGAAACTCTGAGAATATAGTGAATTGAAAAGTATTTATAGGTAACACAAGGTCATTAAGAAGCAAGGTTTTTCCATTATTTTAATTTTCTTTCATTAATCAAAGTGACATCAGAAGGAAAACGGACCTAACACTGAAATACTCAAAATGGAGATACCTATCAGTGAAGCACTAGTGAATGTAATAGGAGTTCAAAAAGCGCCCCAAGATGTCAGTGAAAACTATAAGTTAAGATTGGCCCAGTTGGCAGCTCGAAAAATGCGATTTTGAGAAAATGCTATTTTTATAATGCTACTGATACAAAAATAAAATGAACTGAACGCTTTATACTCTTTGTGATTTGTACTTCGGAGATAATTTTCCAGCAAAAACTCCAAGGCTGATTTATCGGCCCAATTTATGACAAAAATAACTCTTTTGAAAAATGTGCCCCTGTATACACAGAACGATCACAATTAGATGTAGGTACCGATAGTTTGAACTTCTATTTTTGGTTAATCTTCAGGTTTTACAAATATCTCCATTTATTATTTTCTTAAATTTAGTGTTATCAAAACGGGGAAAAAAAGTCAAAAAAATCAAAATTCAAAGAAATTTATTTAAGCTATACTGTATCTGGGTTTCCTTTTTTTTTTGAGTAGAAAAGCGTAGAAAAAGGTAACAATGAAAGAACAAATGGAATTAACACGGTGGAAGGTTAACAAATACTACCGCTGAGACTCAACCATTTGTAACAAATTTTGTAAAGACATCTGCGCATGATTCAAAAAATCATCAGAGACATCGCATCGCTGTAACATATCATTGAGCTTAGAAATATTTTCCGCAATTCTAGATCTAATGGAATTAGTTTCGTCTAAACTACAATTTGCGGGAGAGGATGATTCACTTTCAAATACTTCAATTTCCTCTATCAAAGCTGCCTTATCTTCTTGAACGTGTTCCTCTGGTAAAATTAAATCAATAGAACTTTCCTCTATTACTTCTTCTTCCTCAATACGATTCTCTTCTTCGCTGCAAATTTCAACTTCATCTTGAACGCACAGACTCATCATATCAAAGGGGTGGAAGTTGATGAGTTCTGGCTCTGAAATTTCTTGAGCTGCTGTTTCAAACACCTGAATATCTTCAATTATTGTTTCAGCTTCAGCAATATTTTCTTCATACAAAGTAACATTTTCTTCTTGTAAACTAAAAGAAGAGCCTGCTACCCCATCAGCAGGTATTGTTATAATTTTTGTCAACAACGAATGCACCTTGTGAATATGTTTACACAAGGGACTTTTATCGGTACAGGTACAAAAATAAAGGTGAACACAAAGCTTATAACACAACAAATCCTTACAGATAAAAGGACAAGGGTCACATTCGCAGGTGTCATTACATTTAGATACAAAATATTTCTTGTCTCTACTTGTTTGAGACATCACTGTCCATTGATTAGAAAATTGCTCAGTAACATCTTTGTTGGGGATTTCGAGACCTTTCACATGGCGTGAATTTTTAGCATCATCTAACCCAAAAGGCAAATTGAGACAATTTTCTTTAATACGAAGATCAAAGTCGTCCTGTTCAATTTCGAGCAGGAGAGTTGTGAGATCATCCAAACGCCAGTTGGCCTTTTTCTTTGTGCAAGTTGCTTTCAATCTATTGGTGAAAGCCTCATTCAATAAAACGGTGTCTATGTTGCCATGTGGAAAATTTCGATAGGCCATGGCCCATTTAAGAGCAGTATCTCTATATTTTTCAAAAATTTCTATAAACTCAGGGGAAATTTCTTTATACGTACTGACAAAATTGTCAAACATATTGATGAACCATTCTTCGTCGGTGGAGGATATCAACAAATTGATGAAAGTAAACATTTCTTCTCTGTGATCAACAGGGACTAAACTGTTTAAGTAATTTTGAAAAGTCAAGTTGACATGCCACAAACACAGGAGATGACGGAACTGAGTGCCAAATACAGTTTCTGTAGCTTCATACAGTACAGGATCATCATTTGTAATGATACAAGTTACCTCAACATTGGAATTGCGTTGTTTGAGAGCAAGAAAAAAACAAATTAAAGAATTCACGTCCATCAGATTGGATACAAAATGAGCAACTGGGTAACCTCGATGATACTCATCTGGTACGGTGATGGTTAAAAGAGGGTAATCATATCTATTAGTTCCGTATGCTACATTTATTGATAAAATTTCTCCTGCTTTATGAGCAAAAATTCTCTGCTGTTCAGGAGTCTGTATACCCAACAAAAATAAATCAGAGGATGTGACAAACTCTTGAATTTCAGCAGGCCCTATTGCTACTTCTCCTTCTGCTACTTTGAAAAGAATAAAAGGATTGCTCGGTTCATCTTTAAATTTTTCGATCATTTTTGTTAAGGAAACAAAATCATCCGGATCTGACCTTAGTTTGACTCGCCTCAGACGAGCTATACCTTGTATCCTATGCACCGTCACAAAATCGTTCTTTTTACTGGCTGGAGTTTTATTGAGATCTGAATTTTGATTAGACTTGCCATCTAGAGTTTTAATGATTTGTTTAGGAGACAGACCCATTGAAAGTTGTTCATTTATGGAGCTGTATGTATTTTTGGAAAGAGGGTGATGCTTCAGATCTTCTGGTTTCAGAACATGACAATGCATTGGTTGAAATTTAACTAGTACAGCATCATTTTTTAATTTAATAACTTTCATACTGGCTATGCAAGTTTTACCGGATCTTATTTGGCCTTTGGAATTTTTACGAGCAGTCTTTCTTTCGGCGCCTCTGGACTCACCGTCCTGCTGGCAATAGAAATATTGGATGTTGGCTTTCTTCCCATTTTTCTTAGAAAAATAGGAAAATGTACTCTCTTCTGTTCGCTCTTTCCACGCGTAAAATGATTGCTCATTCAGAAAAACTTTTTGTATCTCCTTCTGAAAGACCTGTCCATGGGAGTTGGTAAGGTGTTGCATGAGAGCTTGCTTATGATAGAATTTGACATTACAGTTTTGATAGAGGCAATTCTTATACTTTTTTAACGCTGTGCTGGAGCACCTTTTCATATGCACTTTCAACCCATCTATGCGGCTGAATGTGTTATTACAAAGATGGCAAACTAAAGTCTTTTCTTTTTTAGCATTTTCATTCAGTGGACATATTTTCCTATGTCGGCTAACACTTGGGCCGCAAGCAAAATGCTTCAAACAGAATTTACACTGAAAATTGGGGGGTTTCTTTCTTTCAGCAACCGTGTGCTTTTTTTCATTTAGGATTTCAATATTTTTTTGAATAAAATTTTCTAAAAAATCTATCTTTTTACTGTCAAGGGGAACAGCAGAGATTTGACTACCTTTTGCTTCCACAGACTGGTCCATTGTTACTTTCAAGTTGACATATGTTTTCTTTGAATTTCAAAATTCAATACTGCACGGTCATCTTGAATACACTTTCAAGTCACCTGGTCCATTACCTCTGAAACGGAAAAATGACACAAAATCAATAACAGGAAATACGAAAGTCTCCCATGAGAGAAAAGAATAAGTAAGTAGTATGAAAATAGTAGATATTATTTAAGTAAAGGTTATTGACTTAGAAAACTGACTTATATAATAATAATAATCTTCATTTGGTATAGATTAGCCAATGGATAGCTATGATACACGTCATTTACATACATTAAGAATTCATTTCCATGGGTGTAGTTCGGTACTCGGGCTCCTTTTTAGACCCATCAACGGTACTCCCTATGCAGTTCGGTACTCGGGCTCCTTAATTTAAACTTATTTAGAAGAACATACGCCATGATTTGACGCGGCGCCTATGTAAACCCAATATCCACAAGCCTGAGTAGCCCAACCTAAGGTAACTTACCTGACGTTACGTTACGTCAGGTAAGTTACCTTAGGTTGGGGTACGTAAGGCAATGCTCGGGTAAGTTAGGTTAGGTTAGGTAAGGTTAGGTTAGATTAGGTTAGATTAATTTATATTTCATTTTTTCCTCTTAATAATACTTTTTATTACAGAATACACGACAACATCGTGAGCAGTAACGAATTACAAAGAATTCTTTTAATAATGAGAAGAACTTTTTTTCTCGTGTGAAAACACGAAAATTAAAATCAATTAAGGATTAAAAACCGGTGTTTTTCAATGCGACCGGAAACGGAAATTGAAAAATTACGCTGAGAATAAAGCGTATGTGAAAATAGCCCCACTTTACGTGAACTCCGGAAACCATCTCGGCAAAGTAAATTTCATTCAAAATGTGTTTGTGATTGATTACGGGCATCGTATGTTCTTCTAAATAAGTTTAAATTAAGGAGCCCGAGTACCGAACTGCGTAGGGAGTACCGTTGATGGGTCTAAAAAGGAGCCCGAGTACCGAACCTCTTCCCATTTCCATTACAATACAATTACATTAGGAATTCATCGATAGAATAATATGCCTCATGAAGGAGGAGCTGCTTGAGACTCTGTAGAAAAGATGCAAAGTCTGCATTTTTGAACAAAAGCCTTAAGTTTAGGGGTACCTAGTGCGTTGAAAAACTGAATTGATGAGAATTTTATGTTGGATTCAGAGACTTTCAGAGATGTTTTGATGTTTTTAATACTGTTATGCCAAGAATTATAATGATGCTTAGGCTCACTAACTCATTTAAACATAATTCAGAGAAAATAACCTGGAACTTTGAAATACTTTGCCATTAAGGTGGTTGTTTACCACTTCGGAAAGGAAAAATAGTCAAGCGGTTTACTAATAATTTCTGGATTTCAGGACATTTCTTGAGGATTACCAAGCATCACATGTTACTATTCTGTACCAAATACTCCTTGGTGCTGAAAGTTTTTCTGAGAAACATTTTGAAATAACTCCAAAATTTCAGTCGTAGTGAATCTCGCAAAATGCAAATTGAGAGGCAAATCGATTTGAAATATTCACTCGGACCATACTTTTGGAGTTACCTAAATTTGAACCAAATATGGCATATTTTGGTGATATTATAGTAACCTGTGTGATAGTGTGTTAGTCGATGATAATGTCCTATTCCTGTCATTAACAAAAGCCCTTGGCCGTTGCTAGTAGTAGCAACATTCAGATGAAGCTGTGAGCAATCCACTACCTTGAATCCATCAGTCGTCTCCATTCACATATTGTTTGACCGGACCGGAGGAAATATGTTCAGGAAGATGCATACGACTTGCTGAATCCACTTATAACTTCCTTCGATGATTATTTCATTATGTCAACCCGCAAAAGTTTGAAACTTCTTGTCCAGAATCAGGAGAAAGTGTCGCTGCACAAATGTTAACACCATGAAAATGACAGTCACATTTCAAACAGTATGGACTTGACACGGGTAAGAACTAATCTAAGGGAGCATAAAAATCACTGTGACAGAATTAATTGTAAATCCTGAGCTTTACAATAAAAGAGTTGATAATTTTTCACTGATATTATTTTAAATTTTAGAGAAGTAAACAAATAAACATAACCTAAAATAATGGCTCAACAACGAAAAACACCGAAAATCTTTGTTTTGAAAACGAGCCGCACGCAGGCGTGAACCGCGACAGCGACTGCGTTGATTCGATTTGATACGCGATCAATTTCCATATTTTTATCTGTTATCATACTTAGTTATCAGTGTTTTTGACCAAAATATCTACAATTCTTTACAACTGAACCCATCCTATCAGTCATAATTTTCAAGATACCAGTTTTTCCTAAGATTTTCTCTTCGAAAGTTCAACTCCTCCTTTCATGTACCCATGCTATTACAGTTATCACGTATAATTTCATTTTCAAGAAAGATAATTATCAAAATTTAGATACAAATTCTGGAGCTCTCCTCTAGTTCTTTTAGCGAAGTTCAGTGACATCGCATACATTTTTCGGCTTTACACTGTGTAATGATAGTTTTGCCCGGTTCCCCACTTACCGCTTTACTGTCTCGCCGCACCCTCTGAATGTTGCCTTGTTCTCTTGCGCCTTAACTGCTTATAATGTCATCCATTAAATACACACATGCTGTTGTCTGCAGAATACCAACCACTTTCAAAACGGCTGATGTCAGTCTAAATCTTGAAGAGGCAAAAATGGAGCATGAAGTTTATGTTCAAACTTTACGAGACTTAGGGCTGGATGTAATTGAACTACCTCCTGATGATGCTAATCCGCTTTCTCCGTTTGTAGAAGATATTGCTGTGGTTTGCAATGGGTCCGCACTAATTTGTAAACTTGGTGATCCTCAACGCGAAGGGGAGGTAAGATTCTATTCTCTTGTCAGCATGGATTAAATACCTACTCATGAGTAAACGCATGAATATCATCACAAATAGAGATGTTGTCAGATAAGTTGGCATTTGTTTACTTTTGGTTTGCAGGCGTTTTCATGTCACTACAATCCACATGAAAACATCCGACTCCAGCAGAAGCAAGAACATAAGTTTGGATAGGTTTTAGTTAGTTGGAAAGTTCAAACCTTATAACCCTTCAATTTTTGGCCTCACAGAAATCACAACTTCTTAAAAGTTGCAGATCATAACTGATAAGTAGTTTTTGTACAATGCAATCATGAGACGAAGGTTTACAAGGTGGATAGCAGCGAACGACGGTTTGTGCAGAGGCCTAAATTCGTCTTTCTGCGCTTGCAAACCGAAAGTAAACAAATGCCAACTTATCTGACAACACCTCCAGCAGTCATTTAGCCCTCAACTGAAGCAAACAGTCGTCTATTTCATGATTGATGTGATCTTGCGCAATCAATTAGACTTTTACGAAACATTGCCTATGTCCTTTAGTTCATCTTATGAAATTTTCGGAAGACCTGTTGGATTGGAAATAATGTAGCTTTGAAAGGTTGAAGTGTGATGGTGGTTTAGAAGTTAGCCTTTGGACACTAAGGTCCTGAAATTGGCTTTAAAATAATGTTTTTGACAATTTTCACGAAATGGACAGTAGCAAATCTTGCACCGGAGTTGATGAAACTATAATCATCTCGTCGGACATATCTCTTCTTAAAAGTTCTTAAAAAAACTTTGAACAATGATAACTACCAACTTTGTGAAACCAACTTGTGCACCAACTAGTGAATGGAACTAATTTTTCTTCTGTAAGTTTAAACAAAAAAAATGTATTTTTTCAGATCCAAACAATCCGTGCAGTTTTGAAGAAAGAACTGGAATTGCCGCTCATAGAAATCAGTGATGAAAAGGCTCGGCTCTACGGAAGAGACATCTTATTCACAGGTAGACTCCAGGAAATTTACACATCAGTAATTTCCTCCAATGCCCTCCTCCCCTCTTAATCGCGATTTCCTTGCTCACCAATCCTCTCCTACTGTTTTTATGCTCTTTTACTTTACACAGATTTCCAAATTCAATAAGAAATATTAAAATTCATATGGCCAGTGCATTTCCATTGGGAGACATTGTGTTTTTATTTTAGCCACCTTTGCTTTCTCTGGACGCTAATGATCATTATTTTCCTCAGTTGCCAATTAAATGATGGTGCATTAAATTTGAAGGAGTAATTTAGTTTAAATTATTTGATGTACTTTTAAGCTTTGTCGGTGTTTTTTCAGTGCTTACTTAATCATTCAAGCAGAAACTCGAAATTGACGCCAATGAAAACAACATTATCTACTTTCTTTTTCAAAAATGTTTGATAACTCATCCACTCCTCTCTGTCTACCTCGACTAGTTGATGACACAGACCAGCGGGTATAGGGTGTTAACACCACTCTGTTACAGGGTAGGTCTCTTATGTGTATGTCTGCCCTTGGTTAGAAGAAAATATCTTATTCCTATTTCTTCCAATTTTTTATGAAAGGTAATACATTTCTATTCTGACACAGGCAAAGAATTTTTTGTTGGTTTGTCAAAATACACAAATGAAGGTGGTGCGAGAGCCGTGGCAGCTGCTTTTCCAGAATTTCCTTGTACACCGGTCAAAGTGAGTCTTACTTCCGCTGTTTCTTTCTTAATTTTACATATTTTTTAGCTTTTAAATAGAATACAATACCATAGATAATGAGGATGACTCCGTTAAAAGAATTTCACTTTGAATCAAGTCTACGTTGGATTAATAGAGCTGCAAGGGGACAGTCTACTTGGTTCAAAAAAAAATAACTAGAATTGACTCAAGGTAGAATTGACCAAACTGTGGTCATGAGTTGCTGAACTGGTAGCCATAAGGCAAATTTTTGCGAGTTGATTTGGTAGACTTTATCAACCAGATTGGCAGGGTTGCAAAATTACTGAAGAAGTTTAAAGTATTGAGCTGTTGGGAAAGAAGGTAGACAACCATTTTATAAGATTCAATTCTGCTTACCTGTATTAGTTATTCATTTTTCTGTACATTATCATGATACCCCTCTCTTATACTACTTCATGTCTCTTCTTTATGAAAGAGGGGTTCTCAACTTATGTGTCTTTTTTAATGAAAAATACCATCCTCTTGCTTCTATTTGGCTTCTAAACCTTATGATAAGGAACCATGCAGTAGTCTAAATTGATTCTTTTTTTCTTTTCCAGGTCAGTGACAATCAATGTTTAAAATCACTGGTTTCGGTCGCAGGACCAGATATTCTCTGTGTTAGTTCAAGCAAACAATCGCAAGAGGTGCTAAAGGTGAGAAAATTTTGGTATCAATCTTCTGCAAAAATGTGCAGTAGGGAGTAACCTCTGATTTTCCAGGTTGTTTATCATTTGGCCAGGGAATAATGCATAAAAGTAATGAAGAGGATTCTTCGCTCACTAAAATTGAAGCGCCTTGTCTTGTCAATACTGTAAACTGTTATTCCACCTGATTTGACCTATGAAAGTTTCACCTCCAGGCTTTGTAACTTTTTTTTATGCTTGAAATGTCATTTACCTCTATCCCATCTAACAGTTTTGGCCTCTATGAATCTTCACACTTCGATGGTGTAAGTCGGCAATCACATAACTCGTTTGCGGTGTCTGAAAATCTCCGCCTCTATATTAATTTTTTAAAGGAGAACAAATTGATATCATTCCTCGAAGTTTTTGCAGAATTTTTTTCGCACGAAGAAGAAAAATCACGGCAGTTTTAAGGAATTGCCATTGAGTAGTTTTCCGTTTAAAAGATAAAGTATGACAGGAAGTCTGCGACGTCGCAAACCGAGTTATGTGATTGCCGAATTACACCACCGACTTGTAATTATTTCAAGGAAAAAGATAGCTGGCCAAGAGACCTCCTAATGTATCGTATTAATGTATTGGAGCTAGAAGCTATCTTCTAGCTACAAAGAAAGGATGGGCATCATTTAGCATGATATCTTTATTCAACTAGATGTAGAATAAGATCTGCTGTGACATAAAGAATACAGCAAGTACAATTCAAGAACCAATCTAAGTGCATGCATAGTAAAATTTAGGCAAGTTTGTACTGCAGTTTGTAGTTGTAAAAATCTCAGAATTTTTAGATAAAATTAAATTATTACTAAAATCATATTTTACTTTGCAGAGGATTGAGAGAGAAGCAACCTTTAGTTATAAGACACTGACTGTTCCGGAGGAAATGGCCATTAATGTCTTATATGTTAATGGAACCCTCATACACAGATCTGAAGAAGAAATCCCTAAATCTTATCAGGTATTTAATTTCACCTTACAACCTCTAGCTTTTTCTTTAATTACCATAGATGATCATTATCTTCTTGCCGCTTCTTTCCTCATCAGGAATAATTAATTGACTTATTGATAGATTTAGAAAAAATTGGTCTTTGGAGATTTTGACGCATAAAAAGCAGAATAAACATCACTTTTTTTAAAATTTGGAAATATACTCTAACATCAAGCAATCATTAAGTACATCAAATCACTTGAGTATTATTTCTGATGTTCAAGTTTATTAAACCAGAATGGACTTTTCAACATTGAACAGATATTATGACTCATCTAAGTTTGCAATGGGCCTGTTGCAAACTTTTGCTAGAGCAAAAATAAGAGTTGTTCCTTATAGATAATGTCTCAAAAATCACGATGAGCGCATTGGCAAACTCTGAAATGCACTTTCAACTTCACAATCTTTGCAAGAAATATTCGTTTTTTAAAGCTTCCCGCTTCCAAAAGGATACTACGGCCTAGGTGAACATTTCGTTAGAGGAGTCGTTCCATTCAATCTCTGCTCAACATGGCCGACGCTGCTGCACGCAAGTTGAAGAGAGCACAAGGTCAATCAAGGCGGATATCTATCAATCCGAGAAAAATGTGAATGTGAACACGCCGATTGTTATCAGGTGGTTAGAATCATCGTCCCATCACATGTACTTTGGCGGATTGGCATCGGCTATGTTGAATATTGCGTGGCATCTTTGTGAGCAGAGGTTAGATGGCATGACTCCTCTAACAAAATGTTCAGCTGTGCTGTGGTATCGTTTTTGAGGTGGGAAGCTCGAAAAAACGCAAATTCCTTATGCAAATTGTGAAGTTAGGAGTGCATTTCAAACTTTGATAGTGCGCTCATCATGATTTTTGAGACATTTTCTATGAGTAACAACTCTTATCTTTGCTCTAGCAAAAGTTTGCAACAGGCCCATTCTTGTCTTTGTTTAAAAACCACTTTTTACACTTTTTTGTCAGGTTTTTAATTTGAAAAAATATGCCCTCTTTGCCAGTTTAGGTAGTATTTTAGGCGAAGGAGCAGTTTTTTTTGAAGCAACTGCAAATTAGATTTGCCTGTCTTCAATTACCTCCAAAAACATGATTTCAAAATTAGCTCTTCTCTTGGCTTTGGTCAAAGTTTGTAGCTTTTGGGACATTGCCCCATTGAAAAATTCCCCCAGTTGTATTCCATTTATAATTTTTCTGTTCACTAATTTTTTTTTTTTTTACCCCCCAGTTGTTCTCTGAAAGGCTTGTATTTCAGCACAAACCACTGAACTACTCTGAAATAAGTAAGCAGAAAGGACTACTAAGTTCCTGTTGTTTGCTTCTGAGAAGGAGCCGTCATTTTCGAAGCTTGTAAAGTATTTCGATCTTCATAGCCAATTCAACGTTCGGCTTTTTTTATTCATCTCGTAAACGTTTGAACGCCTGTTCTAAATATTATATATGTGTTTCCCTTCCTGTGCTAGCCAGGTTTTTATATTTTTGTCAGTATTGCAAATGATTCAATTTATTTGAGAAACATTGTCTCTTTTCAAATTGAATCAGTCTATGCGGAGAGTTATCTCCTCTGTAAGACAAATTTTTGTAGCATATCATTCCTGTCCTTATGGAAATCTTCCAAAAGAAATTCTGAACTCATTAGCTAATTTCCAACTCTAATATAATACTTATTAATAGCCGGTGAAGCTACAATTTAGATTTTTAATCATCTAGCTTATATTTTGAAAAAAATAGAATCAGGTTACGAGGAATGTTCCAAAAGTAAGTTTCCCTATTTTATTTCTCCAAAAGAATTACAGCTGAAGCAAATCTGTGAAAATGTTTGTGGGAAATTTTTTCAGCTCTCCAACGTGCTTTAGTTTTTTTAATTTGGATCAGCGGCCTCTAAGGAATCGAAATTTCCTTGCAGAAATCATGTTTTTCCAGATTTGTTTCAGCTATTATCCTTTTGGATAAATAAAATTGGGAAACTTACTTTTGGAACAGCTCTTGTATGATTATTACTTTTTTCTTACTGTTTTATGAAATGAAGGATCTTAGGGAATAGTTTCAAAGTACATATGATGCACATTTTGTTTGCTGTGCGACCATCACTAGGTAAAGCAGGTATTAAATAAATAAAGTAACAAAGCTGCCGTAATAGCGAAGAGAGCAGTGAGGGTCAAATTTTCGAAATCGAGTTTCCTTCAAGAGTTGTCTAATCTCTTTTAGATGAAACTACTGAAATAGCTGAAATAGAAAAATTCATCTTAATTGTGTAAAAACGAGACACTTGAGAAAGCCATAAGTGCGCAAAAAATGACGCAGTTTCAGGCAAGACAGCAGGAAGTGACAATATTCCTCCAGAGAGCCAATGATAACAGTACTTTTAAGTAAAGTGCCGCCCTCTTCTGCCAATTTCTAACCTGAAAATGTGTTTGTTGTGTGTCCAAAACGCAACTACAAAAGCATGCAGAAGATAGTACGTAGGGCTGTCTTGCCTGACAATGACTTAGCATGAAAATGAAAAATACCATTTTTATGTAATTGAAATCGAATCAGTCGATGTTTAATCATCCAAACTACCTATAGGAGTCTTGTGGAAGATTAGTGGCTATTTGACAAAGAACAGAGGCTTCTTTCAATAAAATTTTCCGGTCAGAAGCTTCTGAACCTGTTTTCGCATAACTTCATTTTTGCACTTACTGCTCTCTTTGCTATCATGGCAAAAAAATGAGAGCTGAAATCTAAGACCATTGCTACCTGAGCAGTGCAGGTTCAAGAAAGTTTTTAGATTTTAGCTTTTATTCTCTTTATTGCAACCTAGAATGACTATTATCTCATTTATCACAATATAATGTACCTGATGATGATCACACAACGGCAATAGACATTGTTTTTTTCAGTCAGATATCAAGTTGTGACTTTCCATTTTATCAAATCAGAAGAAAAAGATAATAATCACAACCTCTCTGAACAGTTCTGTATTGTACAACTAATGTAAATGCTACAATAAAAGATCATTAATTCCTCCATTTTTTTAAAACCTCTGCATCACCCAGGGAAAGACTGTAGAGAAAGCATTTTGCTTTTATCTTTGTAATTTACTCTCACATTATTTGCTTTGATTTTTTCAAGTTCCTCACTTGTTGCTTTATGAATCTCTTCACATAATCTCATTTTACTTTTTTTTTTTTTCTCAGCTTAGCCATGATTTTGAAGTAATTTTTAAAATCAGGTCATCAGTAAGCTTACTGATTAAGTCTAAAGTAACATGTATTTCCTAATTTTGAGTCTTGTAATTTTAAGTTTTTATTTCTCAAAGTGACTACACGGTGTTCTTTTTTTGTATTTTTTTTTCTTTCATTAAAATCATCTTGCACTTGCACTCCAATCATGTCGTTTGTACAGTTTAAAAAATTCAGTAATTTCTTCCAACTAAATAAATGGCCAATTTTCAATGGACTCAGTTTTTTCCTAGTTTTTAGTGATGCAACTGTCAAGAAGTGTAATACATAAAATTTTGAAGGTGTCATTTCTCCAGAATCTGTTCAGAATTTTAAAAATGTTTCAGGCATTTAATCTTGCTGAGCAATTGATTGAAAATATTGAAAAGCTCTGTGGTTTGGAAACCTTGAAATTTAAAAGCAGTTTTTATAAATTATCGATTTTGAAGGAGTACGACGAATAAATGTACTTTTACTATTTTCTACTATTCCTCAATGATTCAAAAAAGATTCAATCATTGGAAAATGTTATAAGTGTCAGTCCTAATATGAAATTAGTGCTGCTAAAATCTGTATTTTGTTTGTTTTTTTTTCTCTCTCTTTTTTTTAAAATTGTTTTTAATTTCTGCAGAGCTTTGATTGTTTATCCCACCTACATCATATTAGTTTTAAGCAGCTTTATTTTATTTTGAAACTGTAACTTTTGAGAAGCCACTTTTAAAGAATAAGACTATCGTCTCAAATTTCAAATGACTAGCGCCCAGATTTATGGAGCCAAATAAGTTCTAGCATATATATTTAGAGAAGGACTGTCAAGAGGAATGTGTCTTTGAAGTTTTCGTGAGATTGTTCAGAAGTATGAAAAGGATGGAGACAAGAATGGTCACAAAATTACTTACTGCTTTAATCAGCTTCATTGCGTAGAGGAAAGAAACCAAGACAGTAAGATCATTTTATGTCACATGGTCTTAAAAACTTTTACTGCCTTTAGACTCTGAAAATTGCGAATTTTTGGGTGGTCTTTTCCAATAATGCAGTTTTTGCTTTTCATTGGTCAACTATTCTGATTAATTCTCACGATATCACAAGCCTCTTTACTGTTAATATATTAATGCAATATGAAAGAGAAAATATTCAATAGTCTCTCACTGATATTTACTAGCTGTTTATGTTAAAATCTTTTGTTCTCATTAAAAATGCTAGCAATATGTCTGTTATTAAAGTAAGTAAGTAACTCTTTCCAAAAATGTAGAGTTTCTCATCCTACCAAAGAAATTAATTCACATTCTGAAAAGTAGGATTAATGTACTCAAGCAATAAAGTGATGAATTAAACATAGCTCACTTTACTTCTTTTTCTCTTTCAGAGAGAGTTTTTCTTCAATTATGTCCCCTAGTTTAAGTCTACTTTGTGATATCTAGACGATAAACATATTCAGTTTTCATGAATTCCTTTTCCTTGTTGATTCAGTTCTTAGAATGATTGTTCAAGTTTTTATTCATGTTCTGTCAGACTTTTAACAGGTTATATCATTTTTCTAGTTGTATGTTAGTGTATATTATTTGTTCTGTTCTCATTCAATTATTGTAAAATGCATTGTTGGCCTGATGTCAAAATGACTTTAAATCGCATCCGTGTTACTTTTCAAAGATCTGATAAGAAATCTTACCGGTGCATCCCCTTATTTTTCTAGAATTTTATGTGAAGGGGTTTACATGTAAAATAAGCTTCTCTAGTTATGTTTTTCCAAAGGAAAACTCATCAACTCTTTCAGGAAAACTAGGTAACTGTTTCTCCACAAATTTAGAAGCTATCCATTAATTATGTAAATACTGTTTCTCTAATTTTAAACTATCCTCCCTGTCCAGGAACATACATGTTACGCAAGTCTAAACCACCCCCTACCCCTAAATAATTGATTAACACATCAATCTATCTCTTCTGATGAAGTTGGAGGTTCTCCAGTAATTTTCAGTGAAAAATCTACCACTTATTAACCTACAACTGCCCGTCAGTTAGTGCCTCACACTAAGTTTTGACCTTTTCACTCTCTCCCGACTCAAGCGCTTGTGAAATAGTCTCTAATCCTCCTGCCAGAGTATTTGAGTATAGCATAATCATGAAAAGGCTCTAATTTTTGTAACAAGTTTTATGTTTATATGATGAGACGCAGAGCACCCTTGGTTTCTTACAGCATCTTTTTATTTTCAAATAATAGTTAGCATGTGATTAATATTATGTACATGAGTTCTATTTTACTAATTTGGAAGTGAAATATCATCAGAATATCCGCCCTGAGTGAATCCCAACCAACACACATGATATGTACTATCTACTGTCAGGTTTGAGGCTGCCTGTTTTCATCTGCCTCATTTTCTTGCCAGTATTACTTTCTTAATTGGTAGAATGTAATTCTTAACTTTGTAAAAAAAAAGAAAAAAAAGAGAGTATCCTCTACGATTGTTTATTGCACTTTGCACTTCGTTTTCACTAAAATATTAGTAATCAGATTATTTTTTCAATTTTGGTAATGTGGTGAGCAACCAATAAAATGTAAACCATTGAAACAAAGAATGAACAAACATAACTCTCTCTCTTTTGTGAGTATGTTTGTGATGCTAAACATATTTAATAACAGGTGCGAGTTCTGTAGAAGGAGTCACTTTTGTGAGCAGTCTTGAACAGATTAAACAAGGAAACCTAGATTAGGATCCCCGCCACTTTTCGCCGCTGTATTCTCAGGTTACATCTGTAGATTACTTTCAAATAAGGGAGAATGTTATGTTATGTAAGAGCATGAGAGATTGCTTCCACTTTTTTCTTTCAAATTAGAAACCCTCTAGTTCTATAGGACTCATGTCAATCGCTAACCTTGCCATTCTTTGTTTTCTTGGATTTTATGTATCAATACATCTAAGAAGAGGTAAACTGTTGTTCTTTTTTTTCAAGCAGATAGTATACTTCTCTTTTCGTCTCTCTCATCAAACATGTTTGTGGTTTTAAAGATTGAAAATCGACCAAAGCTAACCATGTTCATGCAGGTAGTATTCAGTTAGGTACTTGACTCTTTTAAAAAGTAACATTCATCACACTTTTTTGTCACTCGCTAAATGTACGTTTAAGAGCGTTGTTCATATTTTGATTCTCTACTTTTGGCATAGTGTAAAAAATGAATGTATTACTGTTGCTTTTTGTCACAATTCATGCATATGTACAAGTTTTTCCTCAATTCACTGCTGTGTACCAAAGATAACTTTATCACATATTTTCAAAGTATTTTTCCAGAAGTTTTCTTCATGACAAAAAATCAGGCGTTGGTCTTTTCATCCTTAGTTTGTCTACCAAAAAAATGCCAAAATTATTACCTGAGCCCACAACTGCCCTTCTCAAGATTTTGATAAATCAATACATTCATGTATTTGAACAGAAGTGGAAGAAGTCCTCTTTAATTGAGCTGCAAAACTTTCCCGTGACAAGATTGTATGCGTAGCGGCATATTTCATGTATGTCTGTAATTAGATTATGACCTTATTTTCAAAGCCAAATAATGACTGTGAAACTGCACAAATGCGTACCTCAGTTTGCAGTGTTGCAGACTTCCTTAATCTATTTTCTACATGGGAAACTATCAACGTCATTTTGAAAACTGGGGTGATTTTGTTCTTTATGGAATGAATATTCCGTAAAAATTTTAAGCACCAATGTTTGTTTGGTCTTTATTTATTAAAATGAAACAGGAGCAGAGATTATGAAACACTGCCACTGAGGTATGCATTCTTGCAGTTTCTCTGTCGGTAAGACACTTACTAATAAATACTACTAACACCTACCCAATGTATTTATGATTAGCCTTTAAGTAGGTATCTTTTACCAACTTTTTTTCTATTAATTTCTGTAAATTTTAAAACATATTAAATCACTGCATGGTCATTTTATAGTTGTAGGTCGTACATCTTTTCCTTTTTATTTAAGGGCACAAGACCCAGTAAATGATATTACATCAAGCTCATGTACCTTCTCCAAGATTTTGATGTTAGTGAAATTAGCTGTATACTGTGAATTCAATGATCTATCAGAATATGTAACTGATTGTAGGTATTTAAAATAGGTAGATACGCTCATTCAAATTAAAACCAACTCAATTTTGCCTTATTTCTTTGTTTTATTTCTGATAAGCTCTTGCACCCTCTCCCCCTTGTGTAACGCTTTTATGATGTAGGTCCCCATCTTTTAGCACATGAAAACAGAGCGTAAAACTTTCCTCGCCCCTCCCTCCCCCCCCCCCCCCCCCAGTGTTTAATAATTTATGAACAGCCCCGAAGACCAAAATGCGATATTTTGCTGCGTTAAGATAGGACTATGTGTAGTCTTGTTGCGCTGACATAATTCCAATAAATGGACCACTGGTAAGACTTCTCTCTGGACTACCAATCATTATTTTCCTTCCAACTCAAAGGAAATTTTAAAAAATAATTTTATGAGGGATTTTCGCAAGTTGTTTTCACGATCAACTCTCATGTTTCAGGGATTTCATTTTATATGTGTGCGTAATTTATCAAAAAAATAGCTTCCATCCTGAAGAAAAAGTCCACAGATTTTATGAGGGATGAGGAGTGTGCTGTTGGAAAAAAAAACAAGCTGGCAGCATGCAATCCCTCCAGGGATTGAATTATTCGTTGTCCTGTTCATTTGGATTTCAGTCTTAAATTATACATTAAAATTATTGTCTTGACCAACGAAAGCAAGCAATAATTGATATTATTCCCTCATCTTTTAGTCAGCTTAAAGCATGGTTGCAAGGAAATAATGCAATCATTTTTTTTTTTTTTTTTCAAAGAAAATGAAATATAATTAAAAATTTTTAAATGTTGCAATTTTTCTTATTCGTCTTAACAAAACTTTTTCTCTGTGGGGTCCCATAGAGAAACGTGCGTGCACCTTATTAGCAACACATAAAAAAAGAGGCTGAGGATAGTGAAACAGCCCCACCCCCTCCCGGCTCCAACCTGAGTCTGAGTAAATTATGTTCATGTTGAGCTGCAATAAGAATTCTGTTGCAAACATGCTGAACTTGAGAATCTAGCACTGCCATACAGGGCCGGATTAAGGGGTTGGCCACATGGGCCGCGGCCCATGGCGGCAAATTTAGGGGGCGGCAAATTGTGCATTTTTTTAAAATGTGGGTATAAAAAAAATCGGATTCAGAAAAAAAAATATCAATGAGAAAAGGGAATAAAATCTCTCTTTCCTGAGAGTATAGTAATTTCTAATTTTGTCGTTTTTCGGTGATACAAGAGACAGCATCTTTAATTATATTAGTCGAGTTGAGAGAGGAACTAAACACGCAATTTGCAATTTGGTCTGTAGCTCAACACAGAGAGGAATGATGACGAGGACTTGAGATGAAAAGGAGAAGCCCTCGGCGCAGCGGTCGGCATGTAACACATATTAGCGCCTACAAGACTGCATGAATACTTCACCCATCACCCATTGCGCCAAACACAGTGCGGTCAGGAGCAGTTAGCGTGAAACGCATAGCGCCTACAAGACTCCAGGAATACTTCACGCATTGCGCCAAACACAGTGCGATCAGCGCGGCATGTTTGTTCTTTCATAATTTTTTGGTTCATTTCTTATCAATGGAGGACCTTTTCCACACAGAGATAGATTTATGGAACTTAACTTTCGCGTCAAATACCGTGAAATGTTACTAGTAGTGATGACAGGGCTTTCGCAAAAAATTTATCCAACACGAGTAGGTAAACGCGTCTGATATGCACCCCTCCTCCTCCGGCACATTCACTTGATGGTTTTTATTGATCCCCAGTAACAGAACCATAGAAGGAAATGATAAAAATTATGTACGAAAGTTAATTTTTTTTATACAACGCATGCATACGAAAGTGTTAAAAGTGAACATTTTTATGTAACCATTATATAAAAAAAGTCATAATTTTTGTGAGCTTTTCGCAAACATACTAAAAAATCTTCTAATTCGCGAAAAACTCACGAAAATGATGACTTTTTTATGTATAATAGTTACATAAAAATGTTCACACACTCTTGTATATGCATGCGTTGTATAAAAAAATAAAAAACTTATTGTCTACAAAAAAAATTACCTTATCTAGCTTTTATCATTTTCCATAAATCATGGTCAAGTCTGAACTTTGATTTTTTTTTTTTTTTTTTTTTTTTTTTTTTTTATAAAAGCGTTACACGTTGGTTATATAAAGCTACCATTTAGATAACAGATATGTTTTTTCATACTTTTTTATAGAAAAACAAAAAATTTTTCTGCTACTAGGGATGTTTCAAAACGAATGAGAAGGGGGCGGCAAAATACAGGCGGCCCATAGGCGGCAAGTAGGTTAATCCGGCCCTGCTGCCATAAGAAAAAAAAATGACAACCTCTTATCCCTCTCTGCAGTTTCTGCTGAAAGATTTTCTGAGCATGGAATGAGATATTTCCACAATCTAAATGAAGACATAAAATTGTAGTCTAGCTACAAAATTCTTCATGCCATACCTGATGAAAAGCATTTAAAATTGGCGGCGAAAAAGAGGGCAACTTTACTGATACTTTTGAAAAAGTAAGTACACCATCCATTCGCATGAAAAGCGTCAGATTCAGCGAAAATGCATGTAAATATTAATGATTATATTGGTGTATGCACAGTTCTGTAGTATCTAATTTGATTTTCTTTTCCGCATTTCCGCACTGTTTTTATTATCAATTTGTTTTGTACCGTATCTGAGTAAGTGATAACTAATGAGATTGGCAACCTTGTTGCGATAAAATCCAAAAAGTGAAAGTTCTCACTGTGAAGTCTGAAGTCAACTAAGTAGTACATGTAATTTTTATATTTTATTATAAATTACATTTCAAAACAGCTTAGTTCTGTTTTTCCAAATGTTGTGCTTAACTCTTTTTATAAGAAATTGCATTTTCATCATGTGCCAACAAGTGTAGTCGGTGTAGTATACAGGAACCGCTCATTTTTTTTTATGCACAGTCAGCTTCTGAATTCCAACCTCAAACTGATTGGTAAACAGTAGATTATGTGGTCTTAATTTACCTCTGACTAAATCATCATCACATCATCATGGGATGATTATGCTGAAAAGAGACTCTGCTGTATTGCTCATGATTTACCAACCACCCCTTTAGTGAATTGCCAAGTTTTTTGAGCCATTTGTGAAGATGGAAAACTCGGACGAGAAAAGTTTCTTGGAGCTTCGTACTCAGCAGTTGGGTTTCAGACCACAAAAGGAAATTCCATTTAACAAATATCTTCCGTACGCTGATGAATTGGATGCTGAATCTGAACAATACTTGGCTGAAATCAAAGCAAATCTAGCAAGGGCTATCATGCTAAGAGAAATGGAACCTGGCATTGACATTTGGAGTTTTCGACTGGAAAAGTGAGGATATTTCTTGAACTTTTACTCTTAAATCCCGGGTGCATGTACTTGCCATCATAATTCATCATAGCAGAGACATTTTTCTCACAGATAACTGATTGCATGAGGCTGTAGAGGCTTTCATGTCACTTTGCGTCAATCAGGTCTATGACTTATTTGCTTATCCGAGACGCTTATTGCAGACATGTAGAGTGAGGTGGGATTGATACTACTTTTGAAAAGACCCAGTTTTGCACTGAATTTGTTTTATGATCCTGACACATAAGTCTACTCTTTCTTTTCTGATTCAATTCGATATTCAGTGGATTAAGCTCACTGTAAAAGTTCGAAGAGAAAAAATTCATCGGAGTGCTTGAATACCTGTCCTGCCTTGCGGCTCTATTTAAACCCTAGATCCTAACATATTTTTGCTGAGCTTGTGGTCTATCTAATTCCTAAAAGTCTGACTAAGCAATCTATAGACGAAGTTACCCTGTGGTTTTCTATCATGAAGGTGCACATCTTTTTTCATAAGTCTCTTTTTGATCTGTTCTTAACCTTTGCAATGCTTCTTCTTAATTTTAGGTACATTGGATTGTACGGGTTCAAATTTTCTAAGGAAGACCATGTTGCTTTCATCAAAGTTTTTTACGAACTGCTAATGATCCCTGATCTAGAACATGCATATATCCAGACATTTTGCAAAACACTTATCTTACTTCTGAAGTGAGTATACTTGTTGGTCGTGTTGCCATTCTAAGGAGTTTATCAGTAACCTAGGTATTGTAGATTTATTTGTGCTGCTAACAGGCATTATCTGAACCAGAATGATTCACATCTTGCAGTACATTTGAGACCACCCCTGAAGTGTACTTCACAGAGTATTCTGAATTAGTTACACGCAGATGGCCCCTCAATATCTGTCACAATTTAATATGACCTTAGAATAATGATGCTTCGCAATCAGAAGCAAAACTGGGATAGGGGCGTTGAGGCGAAGAAGAAGAATATTTAGTACAGTACTGTTCACAATTGAAAAATGTGTGCCCATGCAATCAGGGCTGCCGATTCGGTTCGATATCAGGTCTGATTATCATAATTAGATACTTCCAACTCATATAAATAACGTTTATTTCACATTCAGGACGAATCATATCAATAAACTTAAATAATTAAGTTACTCGAACAATTCCAAACTCGGAATTTAAAAGTCTCGCTGCACTCATTTCAAGAACGCACAGCGTGGCATCATAGTAAGCAATTACGAGGTATTTGCTTCAGCACATTCCTACTGGAGTTTTGCTTCTGATTGCGAAGCATCATTATTCTATGATATGACAGTTACTTCAAGCAGTTTGATAACCTCCATTCCTCAGATTTTGTTATTTCATCTCAAAGCAGCCTTTTTTCTGCACATAGTTTCTCCTTTTAAAATCCTACCTTCATCATCAGAGGTATCATAATCAGAACAATTGGAGCAATATCTAAGTTAAAAAACATATCGATTTGAGGAACAAATTTTAAAGTGATGCAAAAAACTGCTCATTAGATGTAGAATTTTGGATAAGTATTAGCCTCTAGATGTCAAAGGATAAGCACTGAGAGACATTATCAAGTCCAAAGTTGAAATGGATGTGGTGTTCTAAATAATCGCTTGACTACTTTGTGTACACCACCATAAAAAAAGTAGAGTTCAATGAAAACGGGACTCTGTACACTTTCTTGCTGACTGATTCAATCTATGGTGAGGGACATATTTTTTTTCTTTTTTTCCCCCGAAAGTATCTAGTGCAAATTTTACATCTCTTGCAACATTTTCCCTTTCCAATCTCCTGCCAGTGATGAAAGACACCCAACTAGTGCTTTATATTAGTGTCCTGATGAAGCAGACCTTCAAGTATCAAACATAAAATCCAACAAAAGGTGTACGGTAATTATTTGAATTCATAAATTTTAGATAAATTTTAAATAATTTTAATATTATTCAAGATATAATTCATAAATCATAAATAATTTTTATAATTTTATTTTGAAGGTATCTCATAATTTGTTTTCCCCCACAAAAAATGACTAAATTGTTTTCCTAATATGAAATGTCTTTGCAGGAAACCTAAACTGATTTCACCGGATGACCTAGTGCTACCATGGAAACCATTATACGATTTGTGTGAACGATTGCTGTCTAACAGTGCTGTTATTGTTGGGATGTACCGCTACCTGTCGTAAGTGTAACACTGCAGAACAGAGGAAGAATGCTGTATAATCAAAAGAATGTCGCTGAATTTTCTTCAATAAAATACCTATTTTTGAGAGAAGCTGTAAATATTATCCTTTGAAATTCTCAAACACCTCAGATTAATTTGTTTTCAAAATTTTCAGAAAAATTCAAAGATTCATTAATTTTTAAATAAATTACTATTTTATCGGAGGAAACTTGGCAATGTCCATATGCTTATACAACGTTTTTCCTTAGTGCAGCAGAATACTGTTCACAACTGAAACTTTTAAATCTTTAATACCTCAAACGCAAGAAATCATGGCTCAGGAGTTCCCCGTGATACTGAAAAATTTTCATTTTCTCAAGTATTTTCTCTTGATAGTTTTTAAAACTGTTTTGACCACCTGGTAAGGCTTGTCAGGTCCCATCATCTGATTCATCATCCTTGGATTCAATTACTCGGTATCTTTGATATTAACCCCTTTTGGTTCTTTAGTGTGATCAAAGTTTATATTCCGGTCACTTTCTGTCCAATCATTGGAGTTGTGATCAAAATGTATCACTGTAGGACAGTTACAATTTTAAATTTTAAAATGAAAGCAATTCATAGATTGGCGTCACGCTTTCTCACGCAGAAAGGAACTTTCTCAGTGACCAGAATGTCCCAAACATTCCTTCTCATCTTGACTGAGAAGCAATTCAATTGATCGGGGAAGGAAACAAAAATATTTTTTTGTTGAGTAAAGTCATAGTTTTATCAATGCGCATCTGATAATAATGTTCTAGCTTCCTCCACCATCTCCTTACTTTGGAAATCTTGTTGTATGTGTCAGAATAAGTTGGCTTCAATGTTTTTTCCTACATTTCAACTGTTGGGACGGAGTTCAGACACTTATTTTTTTTCTCCGCTTTCCCTATTATCTCAATTCTTTTCTGTTCTCCCACTCATGCCTTTTTTTATCCTCTGGTGATATCTTAACACCCTCTTGTCTTGTTTTAGAACTGACCACTTCAGCTATTGGCTTTAAAATGGCTGTGTTTCACAACCATTACTTTTTGTCCTGAGTGATTCAGTTTAAGTTCTGAGATTTCATCTAGTCAATTTTTTAAAGCCCAACTCTTGAAGTTCTTGCCTTCAACCCTGAATCACCTCGTAAATCACGAGTCATTAGATATGGATGCGGATGGTCTAAGCATTAGCTGATGTTAGAAGGTCCACTTGTGTGATTCAGAAAGGGCATTTTTAGTTTTTAGTTTTCTTGTTCTAGATATATTCAGTACGTGCTGCCAGTTATATTATTAATCAATTAACATTTTGGTTTTGATGAAGAGGCTAGGAGGCTGAAATATTTTGTCCCAAAATATTAAATTGATCCAAATCTTTTATACCAGCCCACACTAATCTCCTTCTTTTAGGGTTAAGTAGTGTTTCTGGGTTCCTGTCATTTTTAATTTCCTTTTTGAGATCCCTTTCATTACTTCTGTAAATAATTACATGTATACTATACAAGAATCATTAGGATTGCATTTTGCAAAAAGGAACCAGAAACATTGCAGTGATGCTAAGATTGAGCAAATTCATCCTTTGCAGTAAAATTATTGAAATCATGAAGAAAATATGAAATTTAAATGGTAATTTTTGTCTTAGATTCACAGTTTTCAGCGAGTAAAATAGAAACTGTCAATGGATAACCAGGTTTTTTTCCAAGACCAAAGAAGTTGCACAGTCTTAGCAACATTGCAATGCTCGTGGTTCCTTTTTGCAAAATGCAATTCATTTCTCACGCTCTCTTCCCTCCACACTTTTTATTTTCTACATGAATATAATGCATTTTTTTAGGCGTGAGGTAAATTTATGTTTTCACTTTTTTGTTTTTTCAACGAGGCAATTCTACTCATCAAATTATCTCATTTCAATTAATATTTTGTTAACTCACTCATTTTATTTATTTTTTTGTATTTCCTTTACACTAAAGTCTCAAATTTCATTTAATAACCCAAGTAGCATTTCTCAACGAAAAAATCGCTATTATCGCCGATAAAATCGACAGGATCATTAACATCTGAGCGTTAACCTCCATCTTATGGCGATAAAATCGCGTTTTTATCGCTCGACAATTAATCGCGATATTTTTTAAATGAAAATCGCGATAAATGGCAATTTAATCTCGATTTTATCGATGAAAATTGATCATAATTTTATCGAACCAAAAATTGCGATGTGTAGCAATTTAATCCCCATGTATCGCAATTTTTAAAGCATTAATATATAGATATATTGCCACCGATAAAATCGCTATTTGTCGCGATCACTGCTACTTGGGAATTTGTCAGAAATACTATATCGAATACTTTGAGCTTCTCATTTTCTCCTTGTGCTCATCCCTCCTTTTTTTTGCTCTTGACACTTCATGCTAACTCATCATCGTTAATTTGTGTAAGGATCGCTAATTTGACTGATGAAATTTGGCACATACTATCTCTCTCATGACGTTTGCGTTGACCTCTTATTCTTTCAATTTTTTAACACCTTTTTTTTCAATTTGTTTTTTTTTTCTTATGTTTATCTTTGGAATGGATATGAAAGTGTCCAGCAACGTCGGACCCTACGTAGTGTAAAGCAATTATTAGGCGAATTAGTACAGTTTACCGGTCCCAAGTAAGTTGGCAAATCTATCAATACTTTTATAAAACAATATTTACGCCATTGCTTAATATCTCAATCTTATGATGTGCTTAAAAGTTTTCTCTTTCATTTTTGTTTTTACTGAAGGCTTTTTCCCAGTATTTTTTATCAGAGTGTCACTTGCATTCTTTATTATTGAAAGTGATGAAGAATTCTCATCATCTCAAAGAAGCAATACGCGGAATGACCTGATATGATAATTTTCTTCTTTTGAATAGTTAATATTCAGTGTAAATATTTCTCAGGGTCTTTACAGTATCTTCTAAATTTGCTTTAACAGTTGCTAAAACAGCTTTTTAGAAAATTACTAATTGCAACATCTCACACCTTTTTTTTCTTCTCTTTGTTCCTCCTGGCCTCTCCTCAATTCCACATCCAAGTGTCACCACCCTATATTTTTCAGTGTTATTATTCATTTTATTTGTATAATACATTAAATAAGAACTCCACCCCAACATTTATCATTGACATCTCTTGAAACCCATGAAATTTTTTACCATTACTGTCTGTCTCACAGGATAATATCAATGGTACTCGTTTGGATTCAGTTATATAAAACGAAATTATCGAGTTTTTCCCCTTTGTCAGTATGTAGGTACTTTTGCAAGCATACATATTTCTGTATCCTGATTTGACGTTTGTTTCATGCTCTTCACCTCTCTATTCTAAGTATTCTTGATCTATTTGGTTTTCGTTTTGAGTGTATGTTTTTCTCCAGTATATCTAACTTATCGATTCTTAACAAGCCTTAACTATTTTTCGCTGTGAAGTTTTTAAAAACACGAAAATTTTGATAAAACATACTCATTTGCGTAAATATTTTTGAAAAAAATAAATTATAAGTTTGTCTTCTTTTGAAAAATAAATTACAAGTAGAAGTAATCACTCTAATCATGTTTTATGTTTTTCTAGTCTCACCATCAGTCAGTAAAGTACATTGTTGACATCTAATTTTTTTGTCTTGTTATTCAGCTTTCATTTCATCTGTAGAATGAGAGCAAGGGCAAAGATTAAATTAGTAATATTGTACTTACTCCCTGTTTTTCCTAGTATACAATAATTATATTACTAATCCAACAACGTCGACTGTCAAGTTTCTAAAGTAAATTTTGTAATTTTTTTTTTTCTGTAATTTTTGTTTCCATGGAAGGAATAATGCTTAAAATTATTTATACTTTACTTTTGAAAAGAATTCCATGTACCTATGAATACTCATAGATCAGATGCCAAACAATGTCATAAATTCGGTTCTTTTAATTGCCTTTGAAATGCTATGATCCTAGAGCAACCTGTTCAGCATCTACTCCCCTGGATGATCCTGTCCTTGATCCATTCTTTCATTCTGACTTAGCCGAACACCGAGATACTTATATTCATCACACTTTTCAATGCGCCGACCATCCTCAAGCTCTATGCTCTGTTGTTGCTGCGTTTTTCCCACAACTAGTTCCTCTATCTTGGTCATGCTTACGTCTATGGCCAATTGCCTAGATTCCTCTACCAACTTCCACATCATGTAATGCGCAGCCTCCTCATCTTGAGCTATTACAACCTGGTCATCAGCAAAGCAGAGTGTTAAGAGTTTGTCCGCCCCGGCACACTTCCTTCTTCATTCCTATTATATGTCCTCTAGGTAGACCTTTAATTGTCAATGACCAACAGCCATAGGTTGATATATAATAGAACATCTAAGTGTGATTTTTTGAAATCTGTGTGTATTTAGATTTCGTTTACCCCATAAAAGTTCAACTTCTGACAAGATTTTTGTGTCCTGACATGTTGTTAGGATCAGTTCAAATTTTATCAGGAATCAATGTCTCGGTTTTTTTTTTTTTTTCATTTTAATCTTTCATGAAAAGTGCTCTCTTTCATTTTTGTTAGTCTTGCTTTCATCTTCTAATCATTTTTATTTATTTATTTTTTTTTTTAGGACCTTGGAAGGATATCTGACAGAACTCGTGTACATGGCTGCCCTGTAAGTTTTCAGCTGAACTTTTCAGGCACTATTTTTGTGCCTTTAATATTCAAGGGAAAATGACAGTATCTTTTTGTTTAATAGCAAGGAAAGTTTGATGATAATTGAAACTCTTCCTAATATAGGGTCGCCGCTTTATATGGCAATTCTTGTATTTTCTCCTATTCTTTACTAAAAATTCATTTTGTTGAAACGACGATTTACTCCTGAGCAGAGAGACAGAAACAAAAAATGATGTATGTCAAAGAGTAACAGTGTTACGACATTTTAAACATCTGTAAATTCAGCAAATTACTTCTCATTGGCTCCCATCAATCAGTGATAAACTGAATGTATACTAGTTATACCACCATGTCACTGATGCAGGGGTGAGATCAGGATGGAAGAAGCTTGTTATTTAGAAGCGACCCAGTGACATCATCCATTAGTTATTCCAAGATCCGTTTCCGCTTTTTTTTTTTTTTTTTTTTTTTTTTTTTTTTTGAATACTAGATCAAAGAAAAAGACATCAACTCCATTCCTGCATTCAAATCTGAGTTTAATAATCATAGGTTAAGAGTATAACAGTTGATGAAGAGTTAACAGTACCAAGTGTAAATTCTTTTTTAGCATCGCTTTAAAGACTTAAGGTGAGGGTCTATCACTGACATCACAACTTAGTTTCTAAACTTGAAATTGATGTCAATTTTGCTACTTTTGCAGGTATTTTCCACCTGAAGCAACTCAAGAGATGTTGGATCTGTGGAGACCGAAGCTTTGTCCCTTTGATGGTGACAGTATCACCGATACAATCGAATATTGTGAGTGGTTCTTACCAACAATGCTTCGTCCAGATCAATCACATCTCGGGTACGAGTTGTGGTTCCACGAGTTTATGAATCTCTGGGATCGCTGCAACAATTCCCTGAAATGGGACCAAGTATGTATTTTTCTGCACTGACTAGTTAACGCCAAGAAAGACTGTAGGTAGCATTAAGACTGCTTTTCAATGAAACACCAGACAAGGCACGAAAATGAGCACCCTAATACGTTTTTCATCATCAGACTTTATCATCAATTTGTAATGTACTAGTAGTAGCGCGTAATTAACTTGATAGCTGGGTATGTGGCCAAAGTGCTAAAAAATGTGCAAGAATTAACTTACATAAAAACTGTTTTTTGTAATGTATAAAATTTTATGTAGAATAGGTGAGCATATTTGACTTAAATTCTAATCATAAGTGAGAAAAAAGCGTTTGTTTTTTTTTTTTTTTTTTGTTAATTTGAATCTCTAACTCCAAAAAATCAAACTGAACTCAAGTCAAATCGACTGTCAAGCTAATTAAAGAATATTTAATACATGAGGAATTGTTTTTATTTTTCGTCGGCAAGTTTGCAAATTCTGTGTATCATACAAGAGATAAAATTTTAAACAAAACGTTGAGAATTTGTGGAACCAATTAGATTATTTGTTTTCTCTAATTCGACCAACATTAATTTTGGTTTTCTCGCAAGTGGAAAGTTTGAATCTACCGATGATTCCATTGTATACTCCCAACTCTGATATCTTCCTTATAATTTGACCTTAGAATTTCCTAATCTGTTCAACATGTCCTGCATGATTTTCCTAGTTTGGAAAAATGTCTTGTCACACTGCACTTCTTAACCTGTCTATCTGTCTATCAAACTAAAAAATACACTGAGCCCATCAAGAATAAACCAAGCATATGGCAATTTTACTAAAATTGTCTATGTGTATATTTTTCTATGAAAAGCCTCAAAAAGGAAGCTTCTCTTCTACCCTCTTCACATTACATCAAGGATCAGTCAATAAAATGTGATTTTGGAGATAGCTCAATAAACGAAAAAAACCTCTGTAAAGTGTCAGCCATGTCCTGTTAAAAATCGGCAGCGCCTATTCTAAAAATCAGACAACCGCTGGTTTTTTGTTTGTTTTTTTCCTGTACATCAATTCTTCATACAAGCTTTTCTGGTTTTTCAGGAAATGATGTCTCTAATGACCGGTTTAGCTGAGAACAATATTGGTTACATAGATTGGGAGCCATATATACCAACGATGTTTACACGGTTCTTACGATCACTCCATTTACCGGTGTATTATAGGCAGGTGACCACTGGAAGGTATCCTAACATTAGCATGGATTTGATAGCAAGATGGATTGTCAGTGTTCTGGTAATAACCCTCTCTTAAATATTTTAATATCATGTCAATGCATTCAATAATCATGCAAATTATTATTTTGAAAAAAATATGATCGAGAGACAATTTTTTCCATTACAAAGAATAAAGTAACATCACCTTAATAGATGATTAAAAATGAAAGAGAGCAGAGTGACCTAAAAGTACACAATGTTTGCTTTAATTTGAAATCGCGTATGTAGTATTATCATACTTTTTAGTTGTAAATAATTAAAGGTGCGGTTTTACGTCAACGGAATGATTTCAAGTTACTCTGTTTTGGCATGAAAAAAAAAAGCAGTACTGACTAAATTATTGAAAATTGTTTTCCTCCAGTGATCAAATCTTCTATTTCCTTCTTTTAGGGTGGTGGTAGCAGTGCTCAAACTTATTTGAATCAGTTA
This sequence comes from Bemisia tabaci, assembly GCF_918797505.1. Classification (NCBI taxonomy): domain Eukaryota; kingdom Metazoa; phylum Arthropoda; class Insecta; order Hemiptera; family Aleyrodidae; genus Bemisia; species Bemisia tabaci. The sequence goes on from NC_092795.1 coordinate 14,459,471, forward strand.
ATGAAAGCCTTAGAATCTTATTTTCACCCCGCTAATTTTGGCCGATGGATTCGAAACTTGAAAGAATTTGTAAAAGTGTTACCCTCATGTTTCATCAAAAGACTGCACCGGTAAGTTTAACCTCAAGTAACGGAGCTCATAATATTTCAATAAGCTGGTGGTATGCATCAGATGAAGAAAGATGCATGAGATGGAGACTTGAAGACGTTCTCTACTGGAATGATGAATTTAGAAAACCATATGTCACAAGAAGGTTCAGAGAAGATAGAGCACACTTGGAATATGCAAAATTACGTTATTTTCAAAACAATTCTGGTTTGTCTAGCAAACTGGAACTGTAGGAGACAGTGCCACAGCCTAAGAATGTGGAAGGCCTGAAATTACAATCACTCTAATCACTGAAAGGGGAAGATTCTCTCAGCTCTTGTCAGTTATTGCTCACAAATTAGATAAACATAATGAGTTTTTAGGAGTTTCTGAAAAATTCAATGTCTTTTTGAGATGAGTAGTAATCATGTTAATAATGACTGCAGTGGAATATGAGAAGGCCCATGCAGACACGAGCACTAATACAACTACGAAAATAATTTAAATTCAAGTCAAAGGATTTTGTAACTATTTTACAAGGAGTTATTCTGCTTTTTAAAAATGGAAAATTGTGCTTTGTTACAAACACTTCACTTAAAAAAAGTATGAGGATGATAAAAATAACACAGATGTAGGTCAAATTTGGTATAAATGAGAAATATAAACCCCATGCGCCAAGATAAGAAAGATTTTTCTCCTGCAAAAAAGCACCATTCGGTTCCGATTACATACTATGTGAATCATCCAGTATCTAGCTCTGGGCCAGTGCAAAAGATCGATATTTGTATCCGAGGATGTAGAAAATCCATTTAAGCCCAGTTCTAGTTTCTACCAATGAATCGTTGTAAAACTATGTAGTCCTTAAAATTGAGTCAAATTGAAATTTTCTTAATAAATACATGTTTCCAAAGTCTCATCATTGTTCAACTGATTTTTGCACGAATTGAGGTTCACATGTTTCACACATTTTTAGAGTGATTGGACCACCATAAACTAGAATGTACCAAGCCAATCAAAGTCTTCATTTAGCTCTGCAATTTGTCTCTCCCTTTCAATATCTGTCTGAAGCTCCAAGCTTTTATTTTGTAGCACTTTATTTTTACTCTCTAAAGTTTCCAATTCATATTGATCTGAGAAATCAATGTTCTCAATTCCATTCTGTCCAGGAGCCTTTTTTTTATTTTTTTCTCCAGTAATCTTTTCCCCTAAGCCTTCTATGTCCGCATTGAGTTCTGCTACCTCCTTGTCCAGTTCAAGAATCCTTCCATCATACTTAGTAGCTTTCTTCCCAAGATTTGCCATTCCGTTTTTCCCTACCATCTCTGCCTTTATTCGCTCCGAAGGATCTCTGTTGAGTCCCACATGTTTCCTGTGAGATTGAATGGCAAGTTCTTTGATTCTTTCATCCATAGTCAAATGGTGTGCTCCTAATTTGCTCTCAATCTCTGCTTTTTCTCCGTTTTTCCTCTCAAGACAATCGTCTGTCCGTATAATTTTCTCCTCATTTTCCAATTTGCATTTTCTGTTATGTATTTGCTTGTCAAAATCTGTGATCTTTGTATTCAGCCCTTCTTCAGCGCGTTTTTTGAAAAGTTGTGTGATCCTCCTAGCCTGCCAAATAAGTTCCTTGTCCTTCTCAATCTGTTGCTTGAGTTCTTCTATCTTTTTAGATTGCTCAGCAATCATCTGTTCTTTAAAAAGTCGCTCTTGTTCAATGGAATGTACATCAGCAAGGTGTTTATCAGCCAGATGACGATAATATTTGGTTTTTTCTTCTCCCCAACCACCCGTAAATAACGGATCTAGTGCTTTTTTCATAATGGGGAAATTGGTTTCCAGACTCTGTATCTCTTGTTTGGAAGCGTTGTGCACTTGCGTAAAATAATAACACCAAAGATCTGTGGCATCTCTTATGTCCTTTACATACTGTACTCTGCACTTAGGAATTTCCAAAAAGGTCATTGTTATGTCTTTGAAAATATTCTCATGAGTTCGTGTGTCCATCCATTTGTGTTGTGACAATGGGTAGAGTGATCCCTGTTTTTCAGGAAAAAGAAGGCAGTTACTTACTACAAGTAATCTAACTGCTTTTACAGCTGATGTATTTTTAGCATGCTCACCCTCACTATAATATCTCCATACTGCACTGGTTTGAACATATTTCACAAAGTTGTGGTAAACGTGTCTTAGTTGAACTTGCACTATGACTGTTTTAGTCTTGGATTGACAAAATATATCGAAAGTAGTCAATTGGCTTGTGGTTTTTGAAGCAGGGTATAAGTTTGGTCCTTTCTTTACCTCCAAAATTTGCTCATCATCATCAGGCTGTAGCAAGTCATTGAAAAACTTTATAAGTAAGTCCTCGTTTCCTGAAGCGGTGAAAACAGTCACAAAAGAATAATCAAGTGTAGGATTTGCATATTCATTCATTTGCTCGCAATTATTTACTCGACTAACAAGCATAAGAATACTAATGTACCAACAACATTTCATATTCCCTTATCAGCTTGATCGCCCCTGCTTTGAATTGTCAGACCTCAGTCACAGACTGATCGGTCACAAATTTTTTTCATTTCAAAATTATGTAACAGCTGAAAAAGTAAACACATTCTGTTATCAGTCTGAGATTTGTTGATTTAATGATTCTCACTGATTGATGGTTGTCAAGTTTTGACAACAGTACCAGACCTTTATGTCACATGAATAAAGTTGTGACCTTATAAACCTGCAATCCTTCAATCCAATTTTCAAAAATAAGGGCTCTAACTGAAGCTGAGTGTGTTAAAAATCCCAAGACCTACTTGGTTTTTTTTTCTGGCACTCACAATTCGCAAGAAATATTAGTGGTGACTTCATTTTCCAGATGAATTTTATCTTGTAGGTTGAGACAAAATTTCTAAAATCAGCCTGCTGGTGCAGTGGTTGCTGTACATACTTACTCTAGAACCGAGAGAATTCAAATTTCTTCAAAATGCAAAAGGTTTCAAAGTTATATATTTTGAGCTTCCTTAATGATCTTGTTGCTGTGAAAGTTTAGATAGTACCAAAAAATACACCTACTGTGGGCACCTTTTAAAATATGCGACCTCTCTGCTGCAATTTATGGTATTTGTAGCCGTGACCTCTCCACTGCAATTTATGGTATTTATAACCGTTATCAATGCATGACTGCGTGCATTGGTATCGTTTAAAAAATCTTGGGAAATTCTTGTGGACTAGGCGTACTCTCTACTTTTCAGAAATACAAGAATTACAAATGACTGAATGGACTCATTTGGGATTCTGACTTATGCAAAAAGATTAAAACTACATGGTGTCTTAAAATTTCTGTGTCTAGTAGTGTGCGTTTGCAATATTCTCTCCAAAAACAAAACAAAAGAGCTGCTGCTACTCTCTGCATGATTAAAGATATTATACGCCCCCATGATCCCTCTGGTTTGTTTTTTTCTTTTTTACTATTATTTTATTATGGAATGAGCTAATAAAATTTTTCAATTTTTCAGGGAAAGAATCAAGAAGCCTACGTGGGAAACACCTATTCCAGATTCACATAAACTGACGGAAGAAGATATAACAAATTTTGTTGAGTCTTTGAAACCAACAGTTTTAAGAGCTATGTTTTCAAAAATGAACATGAGTGATGTCAGCAGTGCTGTGAAACATTTGTCAATATTACGACCTGAATTAATTGTACCTGCAGTTATTGACAGGTAAGCTTTTTATTCTTATTTGTTTATTTGTTTTTACAACATTTTTAAGGCGTCCTCTTTTTCTAAAAAAATTTAAATATTTTTGTTTATCGTTAACTGATTTTCAGTTTTTTCTCTCTTTCTTTTCCTTCAATTTTTAAAATGATGAATACTGGCTAACACCCAACAAAATCAACGCTAGTTTTTCCCCCTGCTTTTTTTTTAAAAACAATAAACCATTTGAAAATAATCACCTGAAGTGGTAAAATTTCAAATGAACCATAAAGCTTTTTGCATGAAAGCCGAATGAAAAGAAAAAACGTACTATAAATATGCAGGCTATGGTCTCTGAGCACTTGATAATAGGACTGCTCTGTCGGTTGTTGGTGATCTACCAAAACAATTCCGTTAAGAAAAAGTTTCGATAAGAGCGCTCTTACCGATAGCGATCTGAGTTTTCGGAGCTGACAAAAATAAGCTGTTGCCATGTGTATATCTATTTTACCCGCCACCGTGCCAGGCAATCTGACAAACCGACACACTGGGCAACAATGCATTGAGTATGAGCTCTCAAAACTCCGATAAGGCTGGCTGTTAACGATATCATCGCCACTGTCGGTACTGCTACCAGTATCGGTTTATGAAGTTACCGTTAGGGTACCGGCAAGAATTCGTTTGAACACCCCCACTTGCTAAGATTACATAGTAATCTAGAGATAAGGTCTACAACTTATTAAACTTTTTTATCAACTTCATGTTAAAAATCAATGCTGACTCCTAGTGTATTTTCCAAAGGAAATTCACTTCTTGGCTCTCCCACATTGTGGAACCTAGACTCAGGACCACATGAAGAGCATCAATCTCGAGTCGTAGATCTCAAATATATATGTCGCTCATTTTCTGTCATATTTATGTAAAAATATATGTTTGACAACCAATGTGAGATCTTTTAGTTTTCAGAGCTTTGTGCACCAGTCAAGTTCTGAGTTTCTCATTTTTATTTCAGATTTTATGCAACAATTGATTCTTTGACTGAGCCCCACAAATTCACTGCCGCAATGAATGGAGTAGCAGCTGTGGCAAGGCAGCTTGTAACTGGAGGAGAAGGTGCCTATCCGCAGGGTCCAACGCATGTGGTCCCAATTTTGTTCGCAACACTCCCCGGAATCGATCCGAATGATGTTAAGAAGAGTTTCTTCACATTTCAGCTCATTTCAACTTTCTCTATAATGGTGCCTTTTGTTGACTGCTCTGCAGCCTCTCAATATCATGATTTGACGCCAGTAAGTATGGTCTCTACAATAGATGAAAGGTATCAAAGATAAAGGTGTCAAGTAAAAATATTGGATGTATCAGTTAATTTCGAGCAAAACTCTTCTCAGATTATACTTCCGTTCTTTGAGGGCTCAATATTTGAATTCAAGGTTCATCTGTGTCATTAGCTTCCACACAGTGACGATTCTTGTTAGTTGACAACTCTGTCCTTCAGCCATTTAAATCCATTTTGAATCATGAATCTTGGGCAAAGCAGCATGCCTGTATCGTTTTACTGACGTTTAAACGGAAAAAACTTAATGTTTCTATTTTCTAAGAATTGCCACCGCTTCAATGCAATTTCTTATCGTTAAACATCCTTTCTCAAAATCATATTTCATTTTACTCTTTCATCTGTAATACCCTTCGATTGTGAATTTAGCCCCTAAAGTAGCGTCCTGTTAGATAATAGTGGTCAAGGCTCTGGTAAAATTTTTATAGAAATCTTTTGCACAGATTAGAAAGAAGAACTAACACTTCTCTATGTTAAAGAATACAAGTAAAGTAACAGATTACAACAGAATTACGTTACAGTAAAGATTTCATTATCAAAACAACGAAGCAAAGAAGAAGAAAAAATTTCCCACCATCTGGTGATCATTTCTAGAGGTGGAAGGTCAATCCAAAAATTGCAGAGGCAAATGTTTCTCACTGTATCAGAATCAAGAACTGTACCTATATAATTAGACTGAAAAAGTAAAAATGAGAAACAGTAAAACTGCCCACAATGTTAGCAAAGGCTCACTATCAGCATAATGTGTTCCGATTTTCCGTATGAAATTTACCTTGCAAGTGAGTTTTATTGTTTTTTATTTTGAAATATTTATGAGTTTCATCTTCGACTTCTTGCCGCATAATTTTTTGCATTTGTTAAATCATCTTGAAAGGCCAATCAAATGCATTTAGGTGGAAGTCTAACTAAGTAAGGTTTCCATTGCAGATGGACTTTCTGTGGAATAAACGTTTGCAATCTAAGTCACTGAACTTCTTGAAGCACTTAAAATTTACCTCTTTCTTCCCTTGTAAATCTAGTAGATATCTCTTAGAAGGTTTCATGTTAGTGGTATTTACTTCTTGGTATATTTATTTTGTTCTATTTTCTTTTTTTAAGTGTTGGTAATGTCTGTGGTCATTTTTTATGATTCTAAAGGAAGAAGAAATAGTATGCAGTTCAACAGCTCAATTTGAAGATTTTGTGCTACAGTTTATGGACAGATGCTTCACGTTGATTGAAAGCTTCGCCCTTGAGGCCACCCGTCTTGATCGTAAATCTGCTGATAGACGATCAAGGATGGAAGCAGGTGTAGAGCAAGGTCTTGCATCAACTTTTGGCTCAATTTTGCACCAAACTTCTGATGAAATATTTGCTGTAAGTTATTAACAATTTATGATTTACATTATAAAGTGTTTTCTTACCTTAATTTATAAGCTAATCTCATTGAAACGTTATTTTGTGGCTCTGTCCTTTAGGACCACTTTCCAACTTTATTCCATAAATGTAATCATCAATAGGATAAGCACTTCAATACCCATAAACTCAAAATCAAAATTGTACGCCTGCTTATATGAGTGTTTTACAAACATTTTACCATAATTGCTGACATATTTCCAATCAAATCAAAGTTAAAATGCCTCAAGGGATTTTAAAAATTTAGTTTTGAGGCAATTTAACTCAAAATCTTAAAGTTTTAAGTTTAAAACTGTATCATATTACTACTTCACGCTCTATTCAGCTCAAAAGTAAGCAAAACTGCCTGCAACTGATTCTTTGGGGTAGTAAAAAGATCAGTCAAAAATTGAAATTCTTATTTTTCATCTAATTTGATTTTTACATCATTTTGCCATGGAGATGGTAAGCAAATAAAATGAAAGATCAGATAGAGTAGATATTTGTACATATATAGTGTACGTGGAATACAATTTATGGAAGAATGAGGGTCTAAATCGTTGAGAAAGTTTAAGTTACATTTCTTCAGGGCTAACACAACCCTACACTTATTATTGGTCTTTGAATGATTTTCATGGAAAACAAAAGCTGGATCCATATTTTTTGAGTTTCGACTCATCTCCTCAAAATATTCCATGACGCATTTTCTTTCATTTTTCAGGCTGCTCTCTCTAAATTAAAATCTTTCGTTACCAGTTCTATTCTAGAGGTGAAAGTTGCGGGTAAATATTTAGCAACACTCTGCCATCTGTTTGCATACGTAAGTTATCCTCGCACTTTGTTTACTTTATTTTCTTTTTTTTCAATAGCAAAATTTAATTGCCTTTTTTCAAACCCCTTTGACTAACACTCAACAAATTTGTATTGAATTCTCATCTTGTTGGTGTGGAATATGTCATAATTCTTATTCTTATTCTTTGTTTACATCGGATGTCCGGGTACCCGTGTATCGAAAACCATTGATCGTGTATGGAAAAAGTGACCCGACATCCCCTAGGAGTCTCGGACTTTGGGACCTGGAAAATGCTTAAAAGCGGCACCAGCTCTCCCACTTACATTACGACTTTATGTACTCTTTGGCTTTTATTACCAATCAGTATCAATTAATTCAAAATTATTTGATGAGGGTAAAATAATTTAAATGAAGAAAGAAATGGAGAATAGAGTATAAGAGATATTGTGAGAATCTTCATCAAATCGCAGCAAGCGGAAAAACAGGACATATTTGCTTTTCATTATCTGTCAAGCATGCAAGCTACATTAAATGTCAAGATATTATCACTCCTCCTATTCAGAAAAGTATTTAGAGTCCATTAAATTATGTGAGACAGCTCTGTTATCATTTTTTCTCTATTCAACATTTTCTTGTCACTGTCATGTTTTTGAATCAACAGAAAGTAATCACAAATGTTTTATTTTCTTATACAGATTAGACCACATGAAACTTTAGAAAGTTTACTACCGCATGTCTGTAATAGTATCATACGATTAACCGAGTCAGATGAAACTTTGAAGGAGGAAACTCTGGATGATGAATTGATGTACTATTTGTTGCTGCTTCCACAAGTAAGGAAACGGTTTCTTTTTCTCATTTCTATTGTTGCCTCATGTTAATAGATAGACTATTTAAGTGCTTGAATTATCATTACCTTAAAAGGTATAATTTGTCATTTCAAAGTCTCATTTCAACAGTAAAAATTTTCTATTGAAGTGATGGCTGAAACGAATGATAATTCCTCATATTTTTTCCATGAATCTATGGAAGGTCACACATGTTAAAGATGTTCATTGATTATTGTTCTCTATTTCAGTTAATTTGTGCCACATATTTAGAAACATTAAAAAACAATCTGGCAGCACTATTTCTTCCATTACCATGCAATCACTAATAGATGTGTTCGTTCTGAATTTCATGAGTGAATTTTGGGCCCCTGCATATTTAGCGTTTTTTTGCTCAAATGGGTTTCGTTGCATAAATTGCTCCAACACCTCATGCGCTTCTGTGGCATGTGAAGGTGCCGCTACCTTAGTCATATGAATTTTGCGCAAAATGATATCCAAAAATTAGTTTTTTTCTTTCCTTTAGACATGATGTGTATCATAAAGTGATCAACTCCTATGACATTAAGGATGGCATGCAATCTCATCTGAACCGCCTTTCAATCAAATTGGCTTTTTTATAAAAGCCCAAAACAACAGTGAGACAAGTTTCTGCAAAAAATTACTCGTGAACTCTTATCTGGCGGCAAATTCGTCCCTTACCTAACTGTTCGTTATTGAGAAAGGATTTCCAGAATACCTTAGTTTACTCTATAAAAAGAACCGTTATGTATTTATGACACAAGCAGCCAAACTTTTAAGTACTAATTGGATTTTTATACTTTTTAGATATCGTCCGTCAAATGTGGTGCTCTCATCAAGTACAAAGACTTGTTGATAAAAGTTTTAGATCGCACTCTGAAATTGAAATGTAGTGATGGTTATGGTTTTTCCTGTACTCTTCTGGTGAATGTTTTGCAAGGGGCTATAAATATTGGGCCCACGGAATTTCGTTGCATCATCGAAGATTTTAGAAGTAAACCGCTGTCAGAATTTCTCCCTATCAAAGTGAGTCTTAGTTGGTTTGAAATTGTATTCTCCTCTCCATTCTTCATGGGAACTTCTCAAAGTTTCAAGGCTGAAGCCTGATTCGGTCTTGGTTCCTTAATTGTAAAATATCTATGATTTCATGAGGCCTCTCCTGAAATCATGCTTCTCCCCCCCCCCCCCCCCAAAAAAAAAACCATTAAGAAGTAAAGGAATTTTTGTGCAAAAACTCCCAACAGTCGGAGAACAGTCCAAGAACTTAAGAATCCGAGGAAATTTGTCACCCAATCAAATACTTGTTTTGTGTAAAAATTGAAGGTTAACAGCAATAAACAGGAACTTACTTGAGAGTGTCCTGGCAGGTTTTTTGTACTTCTTTTTAAAGTGAGTAGATTTTAAAATGTCTTTAAGATTTATACAAGCAGAAGTTTTTTTAATCTTTAGCATTTGCTTATTTGCATGCTTTAGAAATAAAAAAATGCCGATTTTGTAGCTTTTAGCTCTCTAAAACCAGGATAGGAAAGGAGTAACTCTGCAACCCAAAAGAAAAAATCCAACAGGCAGACTCCGAAATACCTCCAATACAAAATTTATCAAATAGTTTGCAATCTATCATACTGTAATTCTTAATGATTTTTGATCATCTTTTCAGCACTGGGGCAAATCAACCAGCTATCAAAGACTGAAAATAAATTGGAATCGTCCTGGTATAGAAGAGAAGAATTTTGTCGAATTCATAACACATAGATATCTGCCAACGGAGCTAGAAAGATTGAATCAATTCATTGATGGCAAAATTACTTTGGACAAGTATGTTATTGGTATCTTAGCTTTAGACGCAGTAAGGAAAGGATGGAAATAATTTGAAAAGTGAATGAATGAGTCGTGTACTTTTATTTTATTTTTGTCTTGAAGTTTTTTTCATGCTTTGTTTTGGAATATAGTTATAAAATAAAACATGTAATTCTGTAAGTGCCTCTTTAGTCCTCTCAGTTTATGACAGCTCTAATGATAAAAAAAAACTGGGCTAATGAAAATGTTGAAATACGCAAAAATGTCTGCCAATTTCTTATTATAAATTTAGCTCTTGTAAATTCTTATTGTAAACTAACAGAGGTACAATATCATGGGTTTAGCTTTATTCTAAGAACAAAAAAATGGCCATAAAAATGTGAACAGAACCAAGTTTTTGATCATCTAAATTTTTATCTCAGAAATGAAGAAAATATTTACTAAAGTTTTTTTTGGACTCTGTCAAAAAAAAGTCTCTACATTTTTAAACTCAGCAATTGAAAATTAATGAGTGAAAATTGATGCCTCGAAATTTGAATTAAGACTCAGAATTTCAGAAATATGAAGGCTGTAACTTTCAAAATTTTTCCTGATTCTATACTTGTAATTCGCGATCCAAGATCCTCTTTTTTCTACATCTATCATTCTTGTAGCCTATATTTCATCACCCAGCTGAATTCTAGTCCAAATATTTAGGGTATGTTTGAAATATTGATTATATATATTTTTGATATATAGTCCGGAAATCTTTTTTTAAAACTTGAAAAAAAAGCAAGGTTAGTTTAAGATCAATCATTTCACAGATAGTTCATCTCCACTCCTTTGCCCTCTTCAGATATTTTTCGAAAATTTGTTTTGGATGAAGTGTAAAGTCAGTAACAATTTCTACCTTCTTTATTTTGCAGAGAGGAACTGAAGCGGTGTTTGACGATAGTATTCTCGATCAGCGTAGGAAATCCTCTTCTTCCTTGTTGGAAAGATGAAGAACCTTTGAACTTGTAAGTTACTTTAATCTTTTTCAAAATGTTTAAGGCGAATCTACAGCGGTACATAGTAGGAAATTTTTCCAGGCAGGGGGCGCCACCGCTGTGTTTTGATTGTTTGGTTCACGCCATTAGAGTCCGTACAGATCCATGTGAGTCCTTGAGCTTTTATGAAAATTAAAGGAATTTCTGTTAAAATCGAAAAGTCATAAGTTCTAGCTATAACATTCTTCTTCCTATTGACACTAAAAATAACGGGAAAAGTAACTTCTGAAGCTCTGTAACTTGATCCCAGAAAAAAGTAGGGTCAACATCAATGACCTTGATGTGACCAATTACAAGTGATCGCTCTCAGCAGTTGCAGATATCTTTCTCTCACCAAGGGCTATCTCTCTTGCACTTACAAACAACCCATAAGAGAAACTAGGATCAAGTTTTAGCTTTTATTAAGCCAGCTTTATTAGCTAGGTTTAAAATTTTCCTGCAACACTCATGCCTGAATTGATGCACAAGTTTTACGGTTGCAATAATAAATCTTACCGCAAAGGCAAACCTCTCTATTTTATTCCTTTTCTCTTATTTAAACTTTTAATTTTTTATCTTTTACTTTTATTTTTTGTTTTTCCTGCAGGAAAGAATCATGCTCTTCTCTCTCACCATGGGATGTGAAGACGGGGTTATCAGGACTTGAGGTAACAATGCCAAACGGTGATAACGCGCTTAAGACGATTGCATCAACAGTTCTGCGATTACAAGACAAGCTCCTTGATTCTTGCGAGGATGACACGCAGTCTTTGTTCGTACTGATTGGTGTAAGTACCAAATCTTGCATTAATTTTTTGGTTCATTTTTCAGTTGATTTATTGGTGGTGGTGGTGGGGGGGGAGGGGGGGGCTTCATTAAGCATTAAGAAGTTCGTACAATCAGAGTACCTATGTTTCTGATAATCAAACAACAATTTCTTGAAAAATTGGTTTAGGTTGTCGGTTCGCCAACTGATTTATATTTGAGATAAACTGAACTGGGGAAAGATAAATGGGAAGAATAATTATCAGAGTAACTATTGACAAATGGTCAGTGCTTTATTGTACCGAAATTTAAGTAGACATTGAATGTAATTGTTACACAATTGTCTACAGCAACGATATTAGTCGGCAATCACATAACTCGTTTGCGGTGTCTGAAAATCTCCGCCTCTTTGTTATTTTTTCAAAGGAGAACAAATGACATCATTCCTTGAAGTTTATGCAGAATTTTCTTCGCACAGAGAAGAAAAATCACGGCAGTTTTAAAGAATTACCGTTGAGTAGTTTTCCGTTTAAAAAATTAAGTATGACAGGAAGTCTGCGACGTGGCAAACCGAGTTATGCAATTGCCGACTCACACCATCTATATGCATTCATTTTATCTTGTTTTATAATACCTAGAAGTCAGACTTTCTTGAACGAAAATTAATCTAAAACAATTCCTACTCTTGTTTTAGAGAAAACATAACACATAATAAAAAGGTAATGATCCATTTTTTCTTTTATGTTTACAGATTTATGATGTACTATTGTTCGGCCTTTACCGAATAAAAAATGACATTGACAATCATTTCCGAATGTATATCACAATAAAGAAGCAACTAGACAATAGATTAAGCAAAGGAAAAGGCCATCTGAGGTATTTGTTGATCGAACGCGTTGCATTTCAGCATCGATATCGGCAAATATATTCCTCACCGGTGTTCACTGAGACCCATCAACGGATCCTATCAAAATTAGTTACCTTAGCCACAAGCAGATATAGCCAGGTAAATTTTTTTAATTTTGTCGTAAGAAGAAAGTATTGAATTGATTTATCAGTATGTTTCATAAAGTACACAGCAGGAACAATATTAGTACAAATTTCATGTTTTTATGATATCACATCCTTTATTGTACGTAGGGAGGCAGAGTAGGTAGATAAAACAAGTGAATTACAATTTTATAATTTTTCTTAAGAAAAACACATCTTCAGGCACATAGAAAATTCAAAAAACGCTCAGTAAGCTCAGGAGGCTGTAAGGAACATAATACCAAGATATAACCTGTTGCCGAATTTCTGAATATCATCAGAATTACGTAATTTAATTACAGCCCCTTTAACATTTGCAGTAGCGGTGAGAACTTGAAGTTTGTCATTCCCTACAAACTGGAAAGTTTTTCTATAAGAAAATGAACATTTCTTAATGCTATCAAAGTTTTGAACATAATTTAAGTGAATATGTCATCAGTGAATTTTAATTAATCTGAAATCTGTCATTTTACTATGTATCAGATTTATTGAGTAATTTCTCGTGACTTTTCTTTTTGTGTGTGTATGCATGTTTGCTAACAACTATTCAAGAGTATGTTTTAAAAAAAAAAATTAAAAAAGGTATGATTATGCTAAGATTTTTTCTTTTGTTTCCGTTTCTGAAGGTGCGAATTATGTCGCAGTCTAAAGTTTTCCAAACTTTAGAGTATTACCAATATTCATACTTGACAATCATTCCAGAGTTAAAACGACTGTTATCCCTTGACCCTAACCAGTATCACGAGCAGTTCAAGGTTTGTTTTCATTCAATTTCCATTTAAATTTATCTCCGTTCTTCTATGTTACTGCAAATATTTTTCTTCATCTATCTTTTAAATTTTTTTCCAGAATTTACGCAGAGAAGCCCCCTAAATTTCAAAAATTTTGAATTTTGAGATCTCAAAAAAAAGGAGATTTTCACCCCAGCTGTTACTGTAAGAATTTAATTCTAGTATACATTTAAGATTAGATAAGCTCAAAATTGCAGATGTACTCATCTCTAAACCTGCAAGGGTTTAAAATAAAATATATTTTCTATTCTGTTCTTTTCCTTTTATTTCCGAGCTGACGTAAATTTTGCATGAACAATATGACCATGCATCTTAAATCAAGGTTTTTTATTTAAGTTTCACCCTGCTGTGTTAGCTTTTTGTTTTCTTTTACTTGTCTTAATGTCAAAGATACAGCATTTATTACCTCTTCTTTTCTCTATAGGGATCGTTACATCTTTTATTAGGTGATAAAACGGATCGACCTCTAATCGTGAAGTATGACTGGGAGGTTTTATTAGCTGTATGGCCTACCATTGTTCAAACCATTCCATCTGAGAAATTATCTGTGATTCACCTCCTGGAGAGGTTGACTGATGTTGTCCGTAAAAATTTCCCTACGATAGGAATAACCCAAGAGGTATGTATTCACCTGCTTATCTTTTTTTATCATGAATTTTTTCTACTTTCATTTTGCTTTCAACCCATTTGCATCTACGGGTGAGTCTACTTATCAGTACCATCTCATGACAAATTGATATGCATCAATCAATTTGCAAAGTTGGCAGTATTTAGCTGACTTTAGAATAGATAGGGTCATGGGTATTTTTCTATAGATTGACATTTGATAATATTTGATGGTAGTTTTTTCTCTTATGTTAATTTGCTTTTCATGTCAAAAAATATTCACCTAACAATATCATTCCGCTATTTTGGCTGATTTTACATCTTTCTTTCATGTGTTCATGGTCGATAGCTCCAACAAGTGTTCGATTGAGTTCCTGTAGGGTATAAGCAGAGTAGATTTCTAGTGGAAAGTTGGCAACAAGGGGTCAAAAAAGAGATCAGAAAAAGTCATTTACCTGATGATTTTTGCGAGGATAGATTTTGATGACAATTTGGAGTCAGCGTGCCAATTCAGGGGCTGAAATTAATGAATTCAAAATGTTCACAAATATAACATGATTAGCATGGCATGGTTTCGTTAAAATTTTATACTTTGTCCATAAGTCGAAGAATATGGAAGTAAATGTTGTGATCACTGCATTTTCATAGATTCCTGATAGCTGTATCGCTCCAGCTGCTCAACTTGTAACTGCTTCAAAGCCTCTACCTTCCATCAAACTGCCGAGTGAAGAAGAAATTAAAATTGGATCAAAGAAATTGTCAGAACAAAACGAAAGGAACAAGAAAAATTACTTCGCCCTTTTGCATTCCTTAAATGAACTAATCAACACTAGATCTTTGTAAGTGATTTTGCCCCTTTACCACCTAGTGTAATAATAGTTTTATCCATCTTTATATTTGTGCCGAATTTTTTTCCTCCTGAGTGCATTCTCCAAAGGCAAATTGACTTTCCTCTCGGATCTTAACTTTGCTGATTTTTTTCAATTGAAATTTAACCGTGCATTCAAGATCTGTTCATGTGTGATTTCTTTCAGGATGAGAGAAGACTAACATCTGACATATTCCTTACAATGATTTTGTATGATATCATGGGAGGAGGATTCTTGAAATGATCTGTTTTTATCAAGAGTAATTTACACAGCGCATTGAACATTTGCCTATTTCTCTTAAGTATTCAAAAATATTGATTGCATAACAAGTAATCTGTGGTCACAAGCTAGTTTGTATCAATGACTTTATGGAAAAATTCCTAAAAAAATGGGGGGGGGGGGAATTGTGTCATGAAATGTGAGTAGTTTGATCATTCTCTTTGTATCATAAACCGAGGTTACCCTTATGGTTAATTTGGTGTATTTGAGATGGTATTCAGTTTTTTCCTCTCCTTCTCTTTTAATTTACAGGTTTACTCACATGATTTTTGCCTTTTATTTGTTTTGTAAATGCATTTGTATTTCTACCTCTTATATTCATGCAATTTCTCTTCCCTGTACACATCTTAGGCATTGGCGATTCCACAGCATGGCTTTATCATTCTTAAGGGACTTGGTGCATCTTGATGAAAACTATCCGGCCGAAGTAGTATCAACGTTTCTCAATAATTTGATACATGATCAGCTAGATCTAAGAAAAGTAAGATTCTCTTTTTCTGCTTGTCCTTTTTTAATCACTCCTAAAATTGTAGTCGAAACCCTCTGACTTAGAATTACACATAATAATATGTTGAGAAAGTAAAGAAACTTGGATTTTCATTCATTCCCTTCAGTTTGAGATAATTCTCTACCTCAGTGTAAAAGATCTTTATATTTTAATGTGCTGAATTGATCTTGCTAATTAATTTGTTACACTTAATCTCTTATTCAAAAACAATTAAAAGTCTTTCAATATAAAAAAAAAGTGGAATTCTTCCTTTGTGTCAAATATTTGCTTTTTTCACTCCTGTTTTTTAATTTGAACTTCCTCTCGTTACAGATAGCAATAAGGTGTGTCATTTTTGTCTTACAACAACAAAAAAGATCCCGAGTAAAAATAACTGTGGATCCTTACAAGATTAGTGGTGTTGAAAAGCCCTCCAGTAGAGTAGTGCCTGGTAACCGTGAGGACAATAAATGGCTGACATACTGCCCAGAAAACATCCCGAAAAATGCCGAAGAGTGGGACCAATCACGTTATGTGCATAAACATTATTTTGGATACTATTCATGGCCCACGTAAGTTCAGATTTTGTATATTTCAAGTTGTACAAATACCCAGGCTTGCCGCTTTAGGTGTCATATTTTACAGGGTTGCCTCTGTCAGAAAACCTGGAAATGTCAAGGAAAATGACTAAAGTGTCAGGGAAATATTGTTAAGTCACCTTTATTTGCTTTCTAGAATGGGCTTGATGTTCCGAACAACAAATTTTGGGTGAATACTATTTCTAATTACGTTTTTTTTTAACAATCTAGCGTATCTTAAATTATCAGGGAATTTCACCAAACTGTATCGAGGAGCTGTCCAGTAAATTCACTCTCTAAATCTGTGGCTTCCCTGATTTTACATTTCACTTTGACTCTGCGCTGAATTTCTTTCAATAATTCCTCACAATTTATAAATGAATATTGAACCTTATTTTAACCTACCAGTTAATGGTTCTGTGTGTATCCTTAGCTTTTTAATTCAGCTAAAATGTTTTTTGTTGCAGAGAAGTGAAAGTGAGCGCTCCCTACAAAGATCAACCCCCTCTAGACAGAAAACCAGAAGACCTGAATCCTTGCGAGAGAAAAATTTTTGAATTTTTCAATGATCCCAACTTTGTCGCAAAACTGGTAGAGTTCTTGTCATTAGAAGAAAGGAAAGGCAAAGATAAATTTGATGCCCTGAAATTCTCCTTGTTCAAGGTAATTACGAATTGTGTATCTGACTCGAGTTCTACCTTAGAAAATAGGCTAACCCTTGTATATCGACCTATTTTATTTTGTTTTTTAAAAAATTAAACATTTTGCATTTTGTGAGAATTTATGTGACCTATCACATGAGCTTTTTTTGCCTTTTGTTCCTTAAAATTACTCTAACACAATCTGCAAAGGAAGGTCTAGCCAATTCTTTAATGACAGTTTTCGTTTGAAACTGAGTACTCCGTATAGGTGAAAAATTGACTCTCCTACAATGCTGGAAGATGGTACTGCTAGGAAAGTTAATTTCATAATATTTTATCATGAAATTACAATGACAAGCTCCATGTAAAGCCCTTGCTAAAGTGATATCGTGTAATACAAGTTCACTCCTTTAATAATTTAATTTATTTTTCATGTTTCAACATCCCCCTACTGCTATCTTTGTTTACTTATTTTTGTCAGTAGCATTATTGTGAGATCAAGTGTAGTTTCCATTAATTAAAGTTTTTTCCTGAAACAGGGTCTTTTCCGTAACTACGGTGACACTTTCCTGGAGCATTTCAAACCTCATATCGAAAGGTTAGTGTCAGACAAGCAAGAGTCTAGTCAGCGTTGTGGAGCAGAAATGATTACAGGTAAATATTACTTCCTTCAGGTGCATCCACTTTGAGATCTTTTCTTAGTCTTTTATTACTTGTTGTGAGCAAGGTAAGGGGGAAAAATCTCCATGCACAGCCTACAAATATTGAATTCAGTGTTTTGCGAGCAATCAATAAAAGTGAAAATTATTATTTGTGGTACATACATTTTTCAATATACTTTTTTTAAAATTCAGGCCTGTTGTTCTCCCTGGAACACCAAGCATAAGAGAGTTGCAAGTAACTTGGGTGGCGGGTCTCCAACTGTTTCTAAATCTAAATCTTTTTTGTTCTTTTTAGCAGCCTACTTACCTTATCAAAGTGAACACCAAAATAGGGTCATTAAAGACATGAGCATTGATCAAAAGTGTGATTGATGAGGGTTCCAAAAGTAGTACGATGCCCTTGAACTCTGTTTTTTCATTTTTATATATCCAAAAAGGGAATTAAAAGCACTGATGATCATTTTCCATCAAACGATATTTCAATTTTTTCTGTTATTTTCTTTCCTTACAAAAGTCCAAAGGATGAATTACTTTAGTGCTAAAAATTTCAAAATAAAGATTGATTCCACTCTCTGGAGGAGTGTCTTACTTAAACATTTGGTGAAATGAGGCTCAAAAATATTGTAGGAAATTGAAGTTATGATGGTTTGAAGTCCGTAGTTTTAAAATGTGATTTTGAGAGAAAACTTATGAAAATTTAAATTTGCCAAGAGATCTCAAAATGTTCAGTTTAAATTTTAACCTCACACTCTCCTTTTACAAGAAAATGAGTAAAACAAGTGACAACTCATTGTTTGGGACACCGAAGAATTTTTCTTGGCAGAAATGCTAATTCCAATTTTTTGACCTAGCTGTAAAAAAGTTACCATAAAAGGTTACTTTTCTAGAATTTAAAAAATGTGCCTTTGCGCAACAGGACCTATTTATCCATGAATGGCTCAATTAAAACAAATTTTTTAATTAGTTTATCCATGAGATGTTTCTTCTTTCTTTTCTAGTAAGCTTTTAAAGTCACGCAGTCTATTAGTTTCTTTTCTTTTTGTTCTGTCATCATCTCTCAGGTTTAATACGAGGCTCAATACACTGGCCCTATGAAAAAGTAGCTAACTTATGGGTCTGGCTCAAACCAACACTGCGCACTGCTCTATCAAACATGACAGTGGAAACAGTCAACGACTGGGGAGTTTGTTTTGCTACTTCGTCTGTAAGTATTTACTTTATTCATTTCTATTCAATTTTCACTTGACAACTTATAACCTATTACAAGCGTTTGTGGGTGGGGGTAGGGGGATAAATCAGTCAGAAAAGCAAGTAAAGAGCCAGTCTGCCAAAAAGTGTGAAACTATCGATTAATAACTAGAACAGTTCTATGCATTGAAATTTTTCGGATTGCGCTTTGTCCATAAATCGTTAATGTGTAATCAAATTATTTGACTCAAATATGCTTTAGAAAATACCCAAGAAGTACAAGACTGTGACCCTAAAATATTCATTGTCATCAATGTTTTTGTCACTTTTTCCTATTTTTAGGAAAGCAGAGATCCAAACAAACTCCATTGGTTGATAGAATTATTACTAGAAGATCCTATACCTGAAGAAGCATCTTTCATCATTTGTGGGTAAGTGAAGTCAATTTGCAGTCAAAGAAGAAGACAAAGCATTTTTCAAAGAATTTTAAGAATATAGGCCCTGTTGAGGTAATGTCCAATAGCTTTTGGAAGGTCATCAGTCTCTTCATTTTATTTTTTTTTTTTTTTTTTTTTTTTAGAAAAGTTTCTAAACTCGAAGTAAATGGAGATGTTGCATATGTGAGGAATTTGCGATTTGACTATCGATTCTTATGTAAAAGGTCGCGAGAAACACGATGGTGCCACTGGTTTTCTCTGAAAGCAACTCCCAAGCTCAAAAAAAGCTCTCAAGTTGAGGCCAAAATGGAGGGAATATCCCATGCTATCCTGTGAGTCCACCTCTACATCAAGACAAACTCTCCATGCAAAGATAGGGAGCAAATACATTAGCAGGGTTGCTGTGTTTTCAGTTTTTGAGTCCCCAAATAAAGTGGCAGCCCTGTCAATGTATTTGCTCCCTATTTTTGCATGGAGAATTTGTCTTGATGTAGACGTGGACTCTCAGGATAGCGTGGGATATCCCCTCCATTTTGGCCTCAACCTGAGAGCTTTTTTTGAACTTGGGAGTTGATTTTAGAGAAAACCTGTGGCACAATTGTGTTTCTCGCAAACTTTTACCTAAGAATCAATAGTCCAATTGCAAATTCCTCACACATGCAACTTCTCCATTCTCTATATACATCAATACATACTCGCTCATGTTCCTCTATAGTGCTATCCGGTGCTTTATGACCTCTTATTGCTACTGTCCCCTCCACCCTCTTAAAAGGTGGCCTGTACACCTTCACCGAGGAAAAATCAAATAGGACCTTCCGAGGCAATCCGCCTCCCACTATTCTCTAGACATCACCATGTTGTTTCTTCATAATGTCATGCAAGATGGCCTGTTTGGCATCCATTATTTTCTGTACCGCTCTATTCCTAACTCAATCCCATCTAAAAATACCAGCTGATCTATGGTAGAAGTCCATCTTGTTGCCTCTAAAACCTCCCTGGTCTGCTGTTCGACCACACTTCACGCTTGTTTCTATTAGAAAAAAGAAAATTGGAGCGAAGAAGATTTTGAACCATGGCAATAGAGATTCAAGGTTTCACACCTTAACCTTGGATTTATCATGGAAGAAAAAGTAGTAAAAATGGCCACTTAAGGGCCCTGAAATGGTGGAATTCACCAATACTGAGCTAGTTTTGTTGAAAACATTTACATTCTGTCTTCAATATTTCATCTTGCTGCTTAAATCAAGTACCAGCGTTGTCTACACAATTTCCAGTACATATATTAATGTCAGAAACATAGATTGGTAAACTAAACCAGCTCAAATTTCCTGTATCTAGCACTGCGCCTATTTCTGTAATACTGCAACATCTTACGGGTAATTCATATTTGTTGTCTGTGTTTGTTCTGATTACAATTCCTGAGATTTCAATGTGATTGGATTTATCATTTCTTTGGAATGGATGATACTAGATTGACCAATGGCTTTTACTAATTTTGAATATTATTTTTAACCATTTTAGCCGTCTAACGGCGTTACAAGGTGTGCTGAATCAGCAGTCATGGCGGGTCTGTCATGCATATCACCAGCTATTGGAAATTGTGAAGAAATATCTCACTCACGAATTTCAAAATGTGCGAGATAGATTAGGAAGGTATGTCATTAAATGCTCTTCATCACCATATACAGTAAGACCTCGATCCATCAGAATTAAGATTTAAAGGAATTTGTAATTTAACGGATCAATCTTCCGTTCCCTTCAAGGGCTTCAAGCTATTTGAATCGTCAGATTTCGAGATTTAATGGATTGATTTGCCAGTCCTGTGAAATTCGATAAATCGAGGTCTTACTGTATTTTATTTTTAAATTATGTTTGAATAAGTTTGAGGAAGGATCTTCTTTAGCCTAAAAATTTAATATAAATGTGACCTTTTTTGAGAGAAGGAAATTTGTTCAAAAAAATGCAAAATAAAACTGTCGCAAAATCTAGAAATTGCCTTGAAAATAGATGTTTAAAAGCCAGTAAGAAAGAAGTAAAAGCACTCCCCCATGAGAAAATATAATATTCATATAAACACTAAAAGACACTAACGAGGTATGTTCCTTAAGGCAAGAGACCACAAAATATGCATATCAATTTTCTACTGTGAAAAAAAAATATCTAACCTCATTCCGTGGTATATTTTGTCACAGTTTCATGGAATTTTTTCTCTTCTGCTTAAACAAAAAAAGAAAATAAGAAGTTTCATCTGTTTTTCCTTACAATATACTTGATTTATTTTCACTTAGAGAAACGTGAAAACCAGTTCCAAAAGAAATTTGAGGGAGAGGGCTTTCAGGACTGAACTAGAAGTCTTGTAACAGCCACACAGTGTTCAACTTTCATATGATTCATGATGTTCATTAGAGGAAAAGTTCTCTGTCCCGACGGACTGAACTGATAATTTTTCAATAATTATTCATGTGCTGTCTTTTTTTTTTCAGTGTATTGAGCAACATCTTTAGCACAGATTTGCGGTTACAAGATGAAAGTAACTCGAATGCGCCTCAGATAGATCAATTTTTAGCTGAATTCATTCCCCAAATCGGAGTTCTCTCTTCTGTTGCTCTTCAATCTGATGGTAATTTCATTTAGAATTAAAATCTAATCTTAGAATGCAATATGAAGATTCTGAATTTGAGCAGATGATAATCATTGTCCGAAGTGTAATTTTGAGGATGGGTCGGTTACGCTGGCCATAGAATCGTGTTTAGATGCTTGATTCTTGTAGATTAGCTGAAACAATAAGATCTGTCCACACTGCAACTTTCTACGTTCAATATTAACTGAGATATCGCCCTTTGAAAAGTTCGGTTTTTTACATCATCCACTGCGGCAGCAACACCCTTGCTTTCTTCATCTTTTCCTCAATCAGTGATGCAGAGGGTACAATGCGGAACTTAAACGATGTTAATCGTAAAAAAACTCAAGAAACAGATGGATTCACACTTTAAAGATCTTATCAGGAGATAATGCACTCGCTGCGAAAAGATTGGGCGGTCAGTTGCAGCTCACCTCAGTATGTTTACATTTAACGTCGTTGAAGTTTCACGTTGCATCCTCTGCATCACCGATCGAACAAAAGGGGAAGAAACCAAGGGTGTCACTGTCGCGGTGGATGATGTCACAAACCAGACTTTTCAAAGGCCGATAACTGGGTTAATATCAATCGTAGAAAGTTGCGGTTCGGACAGTTATAATTATTTTTGCCAATCTACAAGAATTAAGCATCAAAACACTATTCTGTGACCAGCACAACTGACCTATTAGTTATTCAACTGAAAGTTTGCTTCATTAAAGTATTTTCTGTGTTGAGCCGAAAATCAGCTGAGGCAAAAAGATACCATTTTTTGGCATGCAGCCATCACAGTTAGTAATCAAAGTGCTATTTGTTAAATTTGGAAGGAAAATTCAATACAGCCTTTAGTGAACCATGCAACCTCAAGTTTTAGATTTACATATTTGTGTCTGTTCAAATCTGTCATATTGATGGCTTCTTTGAATTTGCAGCTGTGGTCAGTGAAGCGATGGATGTAGATGAACCAGGAGAAGGTAGCTCTCAAATCAAGGAAGAACCAAGAGCTGCAGAAAATCATGTGTTGGATGATAAACAGAAAGATGCCAAACTTAGATTGTTTAAAACTAGTGAGTAACCTCATCAAATCCTTCAAATAAGAGTTAGTTTTGCTCTACATCGAGAGCTATGTTGCTACCCTGTAGCAGTATAGAAATGTACAGAATCATCACATGTTCAAGAGGAAAATTTTTTGTGTGCAGTAGCAACTGTTTTATTCACTTGCATTCAGGAGGTGTTGATCTTAATAACTAAAAAGAAGAGGCTCCCAGAGCCATTTCTAAAAAACCCGTGAGTTAAAAATTTGCTATCCTCTACAAAATTTCCCGAGAAATATTTTGAATTTAAGTCAGAAATGTTTGCAGAGTGTTAAAGGAAATCCTTATACAGTCAACTTTCGCAAGTATGCAAGCAGCTGGACAGGGGTCACGTACTCACTGAGAGATTTTTCTAATTGAAACAAAAACTTGTTTTTTGCGCTGTAATTTCAAATTCTGGTTAAGTACACATCCTCAGACCCCATCTCGAGGCTCAAATCCCTCCTAAATTGTGTGAGACAAGCTAAACAAAACAAACTGAATAAACCCCTATGGGACTCCCCTCCCCCTTTCTTGGGGATTTGTGTGTCCCTGTGGTACTGTGATCTCATTGTCCTCTAATTTTGTTTGATACAGTTTGCAAAGGGACTTTATCCACGCTTTGTCTTGCGCCATATGGAATTCGACCAATCTATATGGAATTATTCCCTCTTCTTTGTCTCATGGAAAACTATGAAAATGATGATGAGATGAAGAAAGTCTGCAAAGCGCTGATAGCATTTCTGTCTCAAACCTGCCTTCCTGCTGATTGTGTTCCTTCTGCCATAAATGCCATCGAAAAGGTAATCTAAAATATGACCAAGTATTTTGTAACAACGCAATTTTTTACAATAAAATATTAGTCATTTTATCTCCACGAAATGCAGCCATTACCAATTTTCATGAATAGAACAGCTGATAGTACTAAGACAGAGAATGGTTGTTAGCTGACTTTCGGTCAACAATTGTAAAAATTTATTTTCAAATTTACCGTGGGAGTTAACCCGCTTAAAATGAGAAATCCGATACAGATTGCTGCTGACAGGATAGATCCTGGAATACTTCCATTGGAAGGAATATTGTTTTAAGTTCACGGAGACATGTGTTGTAATGTGAAAATTTTCTAACAGTCATTATAAGTTTCGATTTTTTTGCATTTGTATCCCTGGTTCACCTACAAAAGCATCTATCTGCACAGGGAAATTAATGGCACCTTCGTTGTTTCATAATGAGCCAATCGTAAAATGTTATCGAATTGCAATTAGCCAGTAGTGTCTTTTTTTCTTCTTTTTTTCTTTTATTATTTTTCTTTAAGTACTGAGTAAGTTTAACTGTTGGTAATTTTTTCAATTTTTTTTTTTTCATTCAAGATAATGGAAAGAGTCCAATTTGAAGTAACCAAAATCTGCACATGAAATTTTACACCGGGACAAGTGACTGATACGCTGATGAAATGTTATGCCACTGGCTCATTGACTATAAAATAAATTTAGTCATCTAGCAAAATTTCTCAGAAAAATAAGATAAAGAGAATAAAAAGAGTATTTTTTAAGTGGAAAAGTTTTTTTCTCTAACGTGGTATATTAATTCTTTAAATTCTCTATTTAGGTCTTTAATAGTGGTTCCTGGTCAGCAAAACTGGTATCTCTAGATTTCACCCAAGTATTTATCTTTCACAACATGGCCTTGATCATCAGTAATCCATTGTGGATTAAGCAGGTAAGAGTCATTATCTTGTCACCCTCATTTTTCGTTCCTTCTGATTCTTGGATAATTTTTTCCCTGTTGAGAATGAGTGCATGACTTGCAATAGCTTCAGCTGTTGCAATTCTGCCCACAGATGGAAGAAACTCTGAATCACACAATCTAAAAGAAATGTTTATATTGTAAGAAGCAGCCAGAAATTTGTTTTTATCCTTTTTTGTTTATTTTTCACATACCCTGCTTGTGGACCTTTAACTATAGCTCCAACAAACTGAGAAAATATGCACTTATTTGATAAATATATCACAATATTTCTCGTTCTTTGGAGAAGCATTTATCCGTTCTCATTATTTCTTGTTTTGCATTTGACTTCCTCCAGGTGTCAGAGATGGTAGAGAAATTATTAGAAAATGAACGTGTGGAGGTGAGGGAAAAAGCCGGAGAGGTATTGAGTGGTCTGCTGCATTGTGGTTTTATTTCAAACCCAACTGATTTATTGGTAAGTTGTCTTGTTATTCCTAATTTCTTTAGTTTCCTTGTATTAGAAACATTTGAATCCCCCCAGAAGTTGAAGAGATGAGGCGAAAAAATTGGAGGAATGAAGAGTGTTATCAAGGTCTGTTTCAGAATCCTATCCTTTTAATTCATTGAACTCTTGATACGTAATAGGCCTTTGTAGGAAAGATTTTTCTAATTACAAGGTGTCTAGAGAGCAGGAGAACTGGGAAAGTCAGGAAGAAATCAGGGCAAGAAGACATTCAATTGAGAGAGTCGCAAACTTTCATGCAAGGTTTTGTGCACCTCTTTCTGTAGACACTTAAATTTCTAATTTTTAAATTTAATTTTCAGGCAAGATTCAAGAAGGTTTGCAAAACAAGTTTACGGAAGAAAAGCAATTTGTCCGTCAAAGCAGGCAACAACATCGATCATAATTTAATTGCCAAGAAGCATGCTGGAGTGTTGGGACTGTGTGCCTTCATCCGAGCTAGTCCTTATGATATCCCAGAACATTTACCCGAAATCATATTATTATTGGGTGATCATTTGTCAGACCCGCAACCTATACCTGTAAGTATTAGTGTTTCATTATTTCTCCTATCTGCTGCTTGTTCTACTTCTTCAGTTTCATATGATCTTGTACCATGTACCCTCTCCTTCTTTCAGACTAGCGAAATGCTCGTGACTGGAGTCACGGGTCTAGAGGCCGCTAAAATATCTATAACCCCTAAAAAATGGTGGTAAGGGAGCAAGACATGCCATTAAAAAAAATGATAAAATCGATAGAAAAATGAGTTGAGGGGAGAGGGTGATGGAGCTAGAAAAATGAGCTGGGGGGGGGGAGGTAGAATAAATGCTGGCAAAAAAATTAGAACTAACCTGGCAATGATTTATTTTTAAAAAAAAAAAAAATTGAAATAAAACATCAGCTGATAGCAAACAAAGGTTACCTAGGAAACCAAGGAATGGAACTTTCATAAAAACAGATTAGTGGAAAACAGCGTAAGTAGGGCACTTTCGTTAATTACCGTTTATAAGTAAACGGTAAATGCGATTTAACCAAAAATTCATACAGTTCTTTACAAGACCAAAATGGACAAAATTACAAAATTTGAATAGGCTAACGTAAATCTAACGATAGTTATCGTGAACGAAAGAATTGACAACATAGGTCGGGTAACTATTATAGGTGGGATTATAGGTGGGATATTTATTAAATCTCTAATTTAAAAATTGAAGTCATTACTTAGACTTATTTCTGTCAACAAAGGCAGCTACTCGTGAAGGAGCCATTTAAGTATTATATAAGACACTTTGATGGTGAAACGATCAGACCATGTACCTCAGTTTTTGACGTTGTAGACTTCCTGTCTCACTTTATTTTTTAAATGGAAAACCAAGCAACCTCAATTCTTGAAAACTTCCGCAATTTTCCACCTCCGTGGGGACAAAACTCTGTGAAATTCTCAAGAAATGATAATGATTTGTTCCCGTTCAAATAAATAATATGTGAGTGGAGATTTTTAAACACTGCTAACGAGATACGTGGTTTGGTAGTGTTCACTGTCGACTTTGCTTCGAGTCAAAGTTCATCATACGAAAGGCCACTTTAAGCGCCAAGTAAATGATAAAGCAAACTCAAAATGTTTTAATCTTAATATTTTTGTGTCAATTTTTTCTCAGGCAACAATTCGTAAAACTCTAGGAGATTTCAAACGAACTCATCATGACGACTGGGATACCCATAAAACAAAATTCACAGAAGAGGAGCTTTTGATCATCAGTGACCTAGCAATACCTCCATCTTATTTTGCTTGACAGTCCAGTCCTGTATTCTTCAACACTGAGTTGTATTTTTGGGTCTAATGTGCAGCTATGAAATGAAGTGTTTCCAGTATTTTTATGATCCTGCAGATGTATTCGGTTTCCGATAAGATAGGATCAGTTTTGATGTAGACACTAACTTCATCTCTGTAATAGGCATGTCTCTTTGTGCTGGAACAAGATTCTGTCAGTTGCTACCAGGAGTGCAATACATTAGACTTAAATTTATCATAATCTCACTCTAGAAAATCATGCCTTTCAACAGATCTATCTGTCAACTCAGAAAATGTTCATCATTGAAGAAAATAAGTAAAGATTTTTCAAAGATAAAGAAAAAAGGCGCCCATCGATTGATGTAATTATTCCAAGTCCCACTCTTTCTGAGTAAACATCCTTGGCCCCTCCCCTCTGTTGTTCTACCATTTGCCTTCAACAGAAATTTTTGCACTTTCGACATCCAGTTTTTTATTTTTAACTGTGTTTCAAAGTTGTGCACGAATTTAATTTTTTTTCTATGCCTTATTGAAATGTACCCTCTGCGAGAAAAAGTATTCTTCTGTATTAACAGTCTCTTTTTTTTCTTTTTAAAAAATAATGATAAGAGCTTTGATGATTTGAGTATTGATTCAATATTTTTTGCTGAGATTTTAAAAAACTTACTATATATTTTGACGATAAAACTGGGTGAAATTCGGTGGTAGGGTGTTGGATGACTAGCTATTCTAATCCATAAGGCTGATCCATTCTATTTTTCAATCTGTCACTCCTCATCTTATCTGAATCCAGTCGCTGAATGACTTGACACCCTCAGTTTTTTATTTTCTCCTGAATTCTCAGAAACAGCTATTTCTTTCTGCGTCATGTTCAGTATTTTTACAAGCTTTTTCAATGGTGTCCCATTATCAACTTGTATCGGAATTCGACTCATACCTATCTAAATTCTTGTACCCTGTAAGTAGATTATTCAGCGTTGATTTTTAACACAAGAAGTCTATGTCTCTTGGATTAAAGCATAATCAAGAAAATATATTTGTTGACTTTAGAGTAATCACCTATAAAATTAATGAAAGCAATCAATCGCTAATTTTATTTAAAGCAAATGTAAACAATCCTGGTTCCAAAAAAATAAATTATTGAAAGCAATTAATCACCACTTACGTTTTAAACATATTTTTTAGGCGATTCATCATCCAAACGAATGAATTTTATTGCAATTAAAGTATCTGTTTTTGTAAAATCAGTCAAGTGTTCTTTACAACTTTTTGCTCGAGGCTCTCTAAAGCCATTTTCAATTCAAAATTTTCTTTTCTCTCTCAATTTTATAGATTTCTAAAAATATTTTATACTTCTCTCAATTTACTTTTAAGATACTAATGTAAGACTTCTTCTAAGTTTCCGATTATTTGTGGTTCTTACTCGTCAATTTAGTACGTAATCAAAGCATTGTTTTGTTAATCTTAAACAATTTTTATTGTTTTCTTTTTAATTTTTATTGTTTCAAATTGAATAAAACCTGTGTTTGCATCTGTTGCATTTAATCTTATTATAATTTCAAATTGGCCACTGCTTCCTTTCAAAAACTATGGTGGTTTGTCATTTATAGCTAAACTTTCTTGGATTAGCCTACCACTCACAGAACGGTTCTGCTATCTTACCAATAAGTCAAAATCGAGTGTCCAAAAGAGGACTAATTAAGGGGGGGGTGGGAGAGCTGTCAGAATTCTGCGAATATTCAAAAACACTGTTCTTTCTGATTTAATTTTCTTTCGGAGAAGTGAGTTGAAAAACAAAATAATTATTCCAAATTCTCCCCCCTCCTACCCTCATCACCCGTTCAAATGACACCTGGCAAACACACACGCACTCGCAGAAATAATTGCAACAAACGTGCAACTCGAATTTTGTCCGCGGTGGTAGTGGGGAATTCCTTCGCTGAAAAACCAAAACCATCCAAGTGCTTTTCTACCGTGAGCCCGAGAAAGAACGGCCGTAAACGGGGAGGAAGGCTCAACTTGGATTGGTCGATATGCTGTTTTGTCTCCCGTTTCTCTCGCACTCATGGATCACAGGCGTTCAATCCGTTTTTGCATGTGAATAAAACTCTCTGCTTAAATGTAATGAGGATTTAATTACGTAATATTTATTCGAATCACATATATTTACATGATATTACAAATTATTTTTCTAGTCGTAAGAAGCTGCTGGGGGGGGGGGGGGGGCAGGCACCATGGCCGGATTTACCTACTTGCCGCCCCCCCTCTCATTCGTTTTGAAACATCGATACAAACCATCAAGTGAACGTGCCGGAGTAGGGGGGATGCATAAGACGCGTTTACTTGCGTTGGGCACATTTTTGTGTGAAAGCCCTGTCAATACTAGCAAAAGTTCGCGGAACTTTGCGCGAAAGTTACGTTCCGTAAACCTATATCTGTGTGGAAAAGGCCTTTCATTTATATGAAATGAACGAAAAAATTATGATAGAATAAACATGAAAGTGATTCAACAATTTTCATTTCCGCCACCGCGCCGACCGCACTGTGTTTGGCGCAGTGCGTGAAATATCCCTACAGTCTTGTAGGCACTTAGCGTTGCACGCCGACCGCTGCTGACCGCACTACGTTTGATGAATTGCGTGAAGTATTCATGAAGTCTTGTAGGCGCTAATATGTGTTTCATGCTGACCGGCGCGCCGATAGCTTCTCCTTTTGGTTTCTCTCTTAAATAGACTAATGAAAGGTGCTGTCACTTGTATCACGACGAAAAAATTAGAAATGGCTGTACTTTAACTCTCAGGAAATGAGAGACTTTGTCGCCTTTTCTCGTTTGTAATTTTTTTTTGAATCCGATTTTTTTTTATACCTATCTTTGAAAAAATTTCAAAATTTACCGCCATGGGCCGCGGCCCATGTGGCCACTCCCTAAATCCGGCCCTGGCAGGCACGTACCGGGGGGGGGGGGCTTGGGTGGCTCAAGCCCCTCCTGAAAGCAAAAAAAAGGAGGAAATGAGTGAAGAAAAGAAGAGATAGAAAATAAGAAAAGGTGAGAAAAAAGGAAGTTTGAACTTTCAAAATGTGTTAAAATTTCTAAAATTTTCCAAATGTGTTGAATGCAACAGTTTGAAGGTATTTTAGGCTGAAAGTCAAAAAAGGTACTTACTTTTTCCGCAGAAATTGATGGAAAATCTGCGACATGCGTCCAAGTAGATTTAAAATTTCAAAAATTTGCCGGGGGAGATCCTCCGAACTCCCCTCTGAGCTGGAAGGTATGGAATACCTCGGCCCCCTTTTTCGTCGTGGAGAGCCCCCCCCCCCCCCCCTCTCCCGACCGAACAAAATCCTGGCTACGTGCCTGCACGAAGTTGTTCTCACAATCAGTCATGGGCCAATATATGAAGATATTAATTTTTGTATGAGCTCAATAAAAACATGTTACTGTTTTTTTCATTATAGCTGTCTCACACCAATCCTAAGGCTCTTGCGAGTGAAGAAATTAGACCGGAAATAGCGAATATTTTTCTAAACATTTTCAATTTTCGCGCTTCAAGCGGTGTTTTTGACGTAGCCAATCAAATTTCGTAAATCCGCTGGAGAAGTACCGGGAAGGGGTAAGCGGAAACAAAAAATTCAAAACATAACCTCTATTGATAAGCCCGATAAGCCAACTCGATTGACGCAATTAATCCAGAGAGTATAGTGGAGGATAGAAGCAAACGTGTTACATCAAAATTTCAACAAGTGTCAGTGATAAAACCTCCCACGATCTGCAATTTTAACCCGAAATCAAATGTCTCATTTATCAATTCAAGTGGTGCCACTTAGCATATCTCATCAATTCAGCAAGCTCTTATCAGGTCTTGATTCTTGTCATCAAGACCAATGAGGAAACCTCTCTCTTAACTAAATTAAAAACATCAATACTCTCTTTTATATTTTACTCCAGGCGTGTGTTTCTCTATAGCTCCATCAATGGCTTTATCAAGATTCTTCATCCATAGGTGAGATTTTTATACATACAGACGTAAGCACATTCTGCTGCAAGTACAATTTATTTACATGGCACACCCATGCCTGAATTTGCCAAGTGAGCAAAGCGGCTGTTGCATTGCTGTGAGTGGGAACGGATCAATACATTAAGGTGAT
Organism: Bemisia tabaci; assembly: GCF_918797505.1. Lineage (NCBI taxonomy): Eukaryota > Metazoa > Arthropoda > Insecta > Hemiptera > Aleyrodidae > Bemisia > Bemisia tabaci. The sequence continues at coordinate 14,490,580 of NC_092795.1, forward strand.
TCGTCAAGCTCAAGCGACATGGTCGAACTGGCATGCGATATATCGCATCGATTAAATCTTGACAGATTTTGAATTTTTAGCAAACCAAGGACGATAGCCCCTGCGCATAAGTCTAAAGAATCATTCTAAACCCAAATATCGGCAAAATTCAGAGAAATGAAAGCAGAATAGTGGCAGGAAAAAACCTCGCATACGATTCAGCTATCGATTTCTGTATCGAATGCGAGGTTTTTTTCCTAACACTATTCTGCTTTCATTTCTCTGAATTTTGCCAATATTTTGGATTAGAATGATTCTTCAGACTTATGCGCAGGGGCTATCGTCCTTTGTTTGCTAAAAATTCAAAATCTGCGGAGATTTTTGACCTAATCAATGCGATATATTGCATGCCCGTTCCACCACGTCACTTGAGCTTGACAAATCACCTTAACTTGAACTATTACTGGCTAGTGAATTAACCATCTGATTGAGTACCATAATAACTCTTGGAGCTTGGTCTATCAATATCCTTTATCTACAAGACGTAGGTAGAGGCCACATGATAAAAAGCACCTTTTTCACTCTTTTTCTTGCATTATCTCAGAACTTGAACTCACATTAAGGTAACATTTATCATGTGAATAATTGCCTGAAAATATAAGCTAGCACATAGTACATTGATAATTCCTTTGCTTTGACAAGTGTATCGTGTTTCTCAGAAGTAAGCTGAAAGATTGCAATTTGTCATGTCATCACATGAACTACTTCCAACCAATCTTCATTCCATCATCATTGTGGTTGTAAAACTAACGGCTTTGTCCATTTCAACCTTTCTTTTAGAAGTATCTGATCGCAATGAAGCAGGTGAAAAATTTAATGTGACCCCCTTACCTCTCACCTTACCACCTCCATTAAGAACGATTCTCTTATTCCTCAGGAGTATCAAGAGCAAGAATATTTTGTCTTCATGCTCTGTTTTTAATCTGCAAAATCAGAGGCTCAGTTATGAGCAACCTCCCATCAAAGAAGAAAATAATTTTAGAACAAAACATCTGTGGCGAGTTGGAATTGGATTATGCCTCTTTGGGTGCTCATACTACTTAATTAAAAGTAAGTTGCTCTCTTTAATTTTCTCCTTTTCCTCTCTTATTATATTTTTCTTTCCTTTTTTTTTTTTACCAACCACAACTTTCAAAAAACATGCAAAAATATTTAATTAAAAATAATCCTTCAGAGGAGAAAATGACCTAAGTGTCAACAACTTAAAATTTGTATATTCTGTTGCATGAAAGAGTATTTTTTTTATTTTTTTGACATCTAAGGAACAATTGAACTAAAGTTATGACAGTTTGAATTTGCCATTTAAAAATGTTGTTTTGAAAAAAAATTGACTTCAAGTTTAAAAATTATCTGCTTGAACTGAACTGCAAGTAAATAATCTTATGGAATACCTAGGTATAGGTACGCACCTACTATTAATGAATATTCTGCACATAAGCTCAACTATGGAATTTTTCATCTATCATGACTAAAGTTGCTCTCCTGAGAAATTTGCCTCCAGGGATAAAGTTCCCTCTTTCCATAAACGGTCACAAGTCCAAAAAATATAAGAAAATATCGCCACAGACAATAGCTAAATGTCTCCCAAATAGAACAGTAACTGTCATTTTTCTTATTGGGATCTAACAATTAGTTTTTGAATACTAGACAAGCAGGTATGCACTGCTTATGAATCAGTATATTCTAAGATGTTCTGTAGAAAACCTTTAATTGTCGTCATTTAACTTTAAGGAACCAAATTTATGTTAAGATTAATCTTAATGGTTTGTGTTAGACCCTAGATAAGACAAAAAATTGTAGTTATTTTTTATTTTTAGTATCATAATTTGTATCAATGTGTTTTTTGTGCTTTTTTCCATGAATTTCAGATGAATATCTCTATGTTGTTTCTGCAACAACTGAGAAGAGTAAGGCTACAATCAAAGGACTTCCAGAGTACACTTTGGATGAAGTCGCGGATCATGCATCAAAAGAAGATGGAATTTGGGTAACGTACCAGAGAGGAGTTTATGACATCACAAAGTTTGTCGAAGAGCATCCGGGAGGATCTGAGAAGATTCTAATGGCTGCTGGAGGATCTTTGGAGCCTTTTTGGTCCATGTACAGTGTTCATCAACAACCAAGTATTCTAGCCATCTTAGAGCAGTTCAGAATAGGTAAGGAGGCTCCTAGCTCTCATCAGAATTTCAGATGATATTAAAAAGCAGCGCATGTCAACTCAAAAGAGAGCTCTGATCAGTATCAGAGTTTAAAGCCCCTCAAATACTTAGTCAAATAGGTATGCAAGCAAAAATTGTGCTGAAACATCGCTAGAACTGGGGAAAGAAAAGAAGAGACACAAGTCACATCAGTCTGGATGCATCAATCATCAGTTGACCCTTTGGTTATCTGTTGAATCTAACCAAATATCTGTTGAATGGTGCAATTTTTGGATGTGACATTTGTCTCTTCTTTTCTTTCCCCAGTTCTACTCGTTCTACTATGTGTGGAATCGGAGTGATGGCAAGGTAATTTTAACTTAATCGAGTAGTTTCATTGAAGCAAACTTTCTAATGTCAATTGTTGTTTTTAATTTAATCTCAGGAAACTTATCTGAAGCCGATGCCAAAGAGGTTGCTAAAGACGTATCTGATCCGTATTTGAACGACCCTAAGAGGCATCCAATTTTGCATCCCTCTTCTTTAAAGCCCTACAATGCGGAACCTCCTCCATCTATCCTTGTCGATAGTTATGTAACACCAAAGTAAGTTTTCACTCTACCTACCTAATCTATGTAAGTTTTCAATTTCTTACTTAAGTCAATTGAATAATGAGCATCTAAAATTTACAAGAACATTAGGTATTTTGAGAATAGCAGAGCTAAAAAACCAGATTCAGGTAGAGGTGCAAAAAATTTAATTTTCCTCTTGTTTTAAACAGAACAAGGAAAAACGTAAAATGACCTTTTTTCTACTGGTTGGTCAGTTTGCTGTTTACTTCTACTTAAAATTTTTTTCTCTTTATTTACTCCAGATTTAAGAGAACAGCTCTCAGTATCAGCCTACGATATTGGTACAAATCATTTGAGTGAGTCTTGATAGCGAGAAACATTTTACCAGAGTCACCTTTTGACTAATGACTGAAATTTTATTCCCAATCTCTTTTTCTGCTATTTTTGTTGTTTTTTTCTGGTATGATAACTGCAGTTAAGCATTAAACTCAGTTAATATCTCAGTAATTCAAGATTAGGCTGTGATGATTATGACTGCTCGAACGACACATATTGTTGTGCACAGCCACCTCCAGCCTTCGATGCTTCATGCCTTTTTAATAGATTGCATTGAGATCTTTTGCTCAACCCATCCAGATTTATAAAAAAGGACTCATAATTAGATTTTCTCTCCATGTCAGTAGTAGAAATACATTTTTTTTATGACTAGAAAAGATTTTAAGGACAAGATTCATAGCTGTACATTTTTTCACAGTGACTTATTTTATGTGCGAAATCACCTGCCAGTCCCGAAAGTTGAAGTTTCAACCTACAAATTGAAAGTCTATGATGCAAACATGAAAGAGACAAGTTTTTCTCTAGAGGATATCAAAACCAAGTTTCCAAAAGTGACGGTAACTGCTACTGTCATGTGTGCTGGTAATCGGCGCGGTGAAATGGTGAAGGTAAGTTTTGCAAAACATTGCATCAAATACACAACATTCTGTAATTACTATATCTTTTACCCTTATAGTTTTTTTACCGTAATAAAATAGGACAAATGGGTCTTACTACCTATCAAATCAAGCTCAAGAATCGAGTGTTTTTTTAAATTTTTGACACTAAATTTCCTTTCTGTTCTAGTCATCGTGATAAGGCTCAACTTTTTACAAGGATCTTGAGAATTTTTCATTTTATTTTACCAGCCACTTCTCATATCTCACTAATATCTAGATTTTAACTGTCTCGAAGATAAATGATGGAACAACAAAATCATCAATTGTAATTGTTGATTCAATGGTAACAAATCATTTTTCTGATCGATTTGATCAGAAATCATCAATTATCAAGATGCTAAGAAACTTAATAGACTTGAATTTTGCATTTGCTTGTTTTCTCCCAGGAATAGTTCATGTAGGTATTTTATGTTCAAAGGATTATTTTGCAGGTGAAACCAGTGAAAGGTTTAAGCTGGGGTCATGCAGCCATTGGTAATGCCACTTGGTCCGGAGCCAGATTACACGAAGTTCTTCGAAGTTTAGGAATTGATGAGACCTCTCCAAATATTGAACATGTTCAGGTCAGTTGGTAAGTCAAATTTTTTCATTTTATGAAGACTTCTCAGTCACAAACTGGATAGGTCATATATTAATTATGTACTCCCAGTTTTCTTCAAAATCATTGGAAATCAACTCGAATAATTTCTACTTTAGATGAGTAGGATGCTAATTGAAGCATACTACTCCTTAATCACAGTCTGTAAGAGTTCAATCCTATGTTTTGGTGTGCATTAATTGTAGGATCAGTTCATTGATTCAGTTAATTTTAACTTCTGAAAAATTTAGAATTAAAGCAAAATTGTGTTATTATTTGGATAAAAACGTATCTATTTACATTTAATGAATTTACTTTAAAATATTCCTTCTTACTATAGTTTGAAGGATTGGATACAGATGGTGTGAGCGTTTTCTATGGAGCCTCAATCCCAATTGAAAAGGCGTTAAACCCTGCTGGAGATGTAATTTTAGCCTATGAAATGAATGGTGAACCAATTCCCAGGGATCATGGATATCCTCTCCGGGTCATCGTACCTGGTATTGTCGGTGCTCGAAATGTCAAGTGGCTAGGTAAGATATGCATCTTTCCTGAATCTACCATGTTTCAAAAAGTAACATCAAAAGTTTATCATTGAAAAAAGTTATCTAAAAGGAACAACATTGATAAAAATTGCATAATTTCTTTATATCTTTTAGGAGTCCCTCAAAAAGTAGTGTTACAAATGCTATAACTTCAAAACTAAGTACATGAAGCTTTATCTTGGTATGTTTGAAATACATAGCTAAAAGCTTTAGAATTAGACCAAGATCAGCCCTTTTGGTGGGAAATTAAAAAAAGTTATGAGGGTCTGGAAAGTGAGTATTGTGTTGACCCCTACGACTTTTAACAAAGATTTTCGTTCCCAAAATTAGTCTCAAAAACTACTATCCGATGCGCTATTACGCCTCAAACAACTTGGCAACACCAAAAACACTCGGTGACATTCATGGTGGATGTCATCCTGCTAGGAGACCCAAAAGTCCAAAGGGCTAGTAGCCCGGTCGTCAGATTGCACCCCCAAAATTGGGGAAATCTGGTCAGTGCAAAAAAACTCCTTGGTGCACAAGGAAGTATCGCTGTTACTGAGTAATTTTTATTCCGTTCTGTCCTCTAGGGAATATCATGATTTCATTAAAAAATCTCTTAGATTGGTCTTTCAAACAAAACCAAGAGAAAGCATCTACCTAGCTTAATTTTGATGGAATAGCATTCGTCTCAATACGTTTTGAACATCCTGCGTAATTTTGTTGATCCTTAGCAAGTGTTTTATTTTACAGGCAAAATAATTGTTTCCAAGAATGAAAGCGAATCACATTGGCAGCAAAATGACTACAAAGGATTTTCTCCAAGCACTGATTGGGATACAGTTGATTTCAAAACTGCACCTGCTATTCAAGAGCTGCCTGTGATATCTGCAATATGCGATCCCTCAAATTCAGAAACAATATCAGTGAAAAATGGCAAAATTACAGTGAGAGGTATTTTTTACAATCATTTTAAACTTGATCACGCTAAATGCTGTAAAAAACGTTTCTCGTATATTCCTTTTCTCATCAGCTCCCAGTTTCTTACCTTGAACATTCCCTTTACCCGTTGACTTTGAAGTATTAAATCAATTTCACCAGATATTATGGAGCACAACCAGTGGCTTGATGTACTTTGCGAAAAATCGATTGATCTGCTATACAAACCTGTGAAAAAGGATCAATAAACAGGGTATTAGCAACAAACACCTTAATAATCTATTCTTCACTATAGCTTTAAATAGGGAAATATCAATAATCGATCATTCATGCCTCGTCAGCACAACATACGGTGCTACATCTGCTAATTGCTCTCAGGTCGATATATATATTTTAAATAATCTCTACTTTCATTCAAACTCATTTATTCAGATTTTTTCTCTCTTATTCCAACATTAAAGGAGCCTTTCTCTCTTTTTCTGTTTTATTAAAAAGATTTTGTTGTCCTGATAACAGCAATCATATGATAATCTAAATCAATTTTCTGTGGTATTTATCACATGAAAAATTACTTTGAAGGACACAATGCTACTTAACATATTCAACCTCAATGATGGTCTAAATTTGAGTTTCTTCAAAATTTGACGTGTATAAAGTGTTATTTCATTGCCTCATGAAGACTTTGATAGTCTTATTATGCAACAAACTTTATCAGTTTTTACATAGTTCATACATAGTTTCAAAGTTTCATTCCTTTAAATATATCCTCTGCCTCCCAAAATTTTAGGTTACGCATGGTCCGGAGGGGGAAGCAAAATTGTTCGTGTAGATGTGACAGGGGATCAGGGTAAAACATGGCAAGTTGCGAAACTCATCGATGAGGAGGCAGATGCTCGCCCATACCGTCATTGGGGATGGACCTTATGGACTGCTGAAATTCCAGTCTCCTCAGGATCAAAGCAGGTACCCTAAACTGGCAGTCAGTGCCTTACTTGTTTAACACAGTTTCATAGAATCTCTCCTGAGTCCATGGCAAAACTAAGGAAATGAATGCATTTATTTCCAATTGCACATAAACTACAATGGACCGCATACTATTTGAACTTCACCAACCGATACTTTGAAAATTTCCAAATTTACCGCATAAATAAGAAAAAAAATTTCTTGTTTGCATACATTCAAAATTCCTGCTCACATAAAAACTAAAGCCTATTCAAGTCAATTAGAACACTGAACTAACCTATATATGGTTCACAACGGAATAATTTTTTCTGTATTCCTAATCTATCTCTAGACGCTCACAAGTTTTACAAATTAGAGATCAATTTCGTCAAACCTAACACTGAGTATTAACCAAATAGATAAGATTATGCCTATTCAATGGCTGATTTGACATGTTTTGATTTTGGTTATTTTACAAGAAAAAAGTTCAACTCCATTGATTCTAATATCAACAACAAAAGTCGATTTTTCCTTGGTGGGTGAATTTTGGAAGTTTTTGATACGTTCCAAGCGTTTTACAAGAAATTTTGATGAGGAGGCATGTCTAATTTTCTTAAAGATGTGAATCGGTTTCTCTCTGAATCCTGTAAGTGTTTTTGTCTTATTTTCCAAGCTTTCAAATCTTTTCAGCATAAGTTACCCTTACCTTCTATTCTCTAGGTTGAGCTATGGGCAAAAGCAGTGGATTCCAACTACAACACACAACCTGAAACCTTTGAGAACATATGGAATTTGCGTGGAGTTCTCTCAAATGCATATCATCGAATCAAAGTAAATCTAAAATATGCGTAATCAGTTGATCACTAAATTTTGAGGGATTATTCACCTCTTTATATTTTTTGGGCAGGATACATTAAAATGTACCATTACTGCTCATGATGCAGGATACACAAAACACCTTGAAAGATTATTAGTACGGGTTATTTTTCTTAATGTATGATACCATTGTAAATTATCTTAAAACCATGATATTAATGACAATACTCCTAAACAAGCAAAGAAAGTAAGTTTATACACTTTAAAAAATTTTCATGTTTTTATCTCTTTTTTACTGTTCTTTACTCTAATTTTTTCTGACATCCTTTTTTATACTTTTACAAATTTTGAAGTTTGAAGAATGTGCATTACTCCTCCCCCCTTTTCTCTGGTTGTCCTCAATCCTCTCTATTTTTTATCTCGTGTCCACCGTCTTGCTTAAAAAACTGCTGCTAGAAAGAGTCCCAAATTTTGGATTAGAGAGGCTGCATGATAAAATACTATGCATTCCAAACCCTCTTTAAACAATTCAACAGAAATAATGCTCACTCATATTTTCTCTCTTTGTTCCTTTTTCCTTTTTTTGATTGTTCCCCTTCTAAACCCTCTTTTTCATACCCTTAAAATTTTGCGGACATTTATTTTGTAGTGCGTAACCGTTTTCCTCTTTTTCGTAGTTGTCTTTGCTCCTCTCTGTTTCCTATCTATTGTTCTTCGCCTTACTCAAAAAACTTTGAATTAGAAAGAGGCGCAAATTGTAGACTAGGAGCGCTGCATGATTCAATGCTGCGCATCCTTTTACATTTTTTTGTTTAATGTAACAGGAAAAATACTTATTCCTTCACTCTTTTGTTGCTGAAATTTTCAGTTTAATGTGTGAAAAAAATAGGCATTTACACACTGAAGAGTAGTGTATTGATTGAAGTCGAATTCTATGAGGTGCCATGATTTTTTAAATGATGTATAAATTTATAATTGTTGATTATATTTTGTTGAAATTTTGTACCTTATTTTTTTCTCTGCTTAGACCTATAATTATTTTGGAGGGGCAAAAATTAAATGCTTTTGTGTTCCACCTCTGTTAGGTAATTAACATAATAATCATTGTATTGTCTCTCTATGTTAATTTGCTTTAACGAAATTTTAAGATTAAATTTAAGAACTTGGTTATCACAATCATTGTAACGTATTTGTCGTAATTTATTGCTATTGTGAACATTCGGCTCTGTTGAAATATTAAACTTCACCAAAAAGAAGCTTAATAATAGTGCTTAACGATGGCAGTGGCATAATTACAAAAATAAAATTTTCTTGTTACTCAAGTATTCAAAAAACCTTCCTTGTCCATCTCTAACTTACCTAACACCGTAAGAATTTCAAAACTAACCATACTTAAGTTCCTGAGAGCGTTATGAGGCAAAAAAGTGTCTTATTTTAGCACTGGTCAGTCCCTCATTAAAATTAAAATTTAGGTTCTAGAAAGTCTGCATAGTTCCTGATTGATGAAATTAAGCAGAAAAGAAAAAGAAACATCCACAAGTAGGCTTCACATCGAAGCTCCTCTCTTGTTGCATTCATAAAATAAAATCTATCAATTAATTTTTTTGAAAGTATTTCAGAATACTTCTGTAAGACTCAGCCAGCGGCCCGATTATTGAAACTATGTCAGCCCGACACGACAAGACATAGCCCTATCTTAACCATGCAATATATCGCAATTCGATGTCTTACCGGGCTGGTTTAAATTTCAATAATCGGTCCGCAGGAGACTCAAAGAGGTCACATTTGCTGTCTGACTCTGCCACTGCTGAAAAAATTTTAAAAATAAATCCTGCAACATCTGTTGTGAGATAATTCCTCCATCCTGGACTTTTTCTTCATGGAACAGTATTTATTACAAGGATTTGTTTTCCTTGTCAGACTCAAAATCAAACATTTTTCATAGATAGCTTTTTTTTTTACCTAATCTGAAAGAAAATGGGTACCTAAGGCCCCAAATATATTTCAAAGCAAGGGAAAGCTCCTCTTCCCTCGTGGTTATGCTCTATCCTCTCAGATCCAGTCACTCGACTCAAAAATTCATGGTGGAAGTCGCGAAACATGAATCTCAATTGTGACATTTTGAAACCAAAGGAACTCCAACGAACACTCAGATTCAATATTTTCAATTTTCTGCGTATTTCATTAATAGAACTTTTTTGTGAAGGGTATAAAGGAAAATTAGGAGGAAATAATGCTCAACAGTTTTATTCTAAATAATTTAACGTGACAAAAAAGTTTCAAAGCCACACATTTTGAGATGTTCGTGTTTTGCGACTTTTACTATTGATATGTATTTCCCAACCAATTTTTGAGATTTTTCATCTAAAGCCATATTCAGTCGCTCGACTACAGTTTGATGAGGCGGCGCAGTTTGTCGAACCTCGAAAAGAAGGGTGACAGAAAGTTCGACCGCTTGCAAGGTGGCAGGGAACGAGTAGCAAAGGTCGACATCGGCAATGGTCGATTCGTGGCGAACGGTCAGAGGTCGATTCGCGAACGGTCATACGTCGATGCCCGAACGCACCGAACCAATCGAACCTAGTTCACCATTGTGCATTATATTTTACTATTCATTTTATGGGTGCCACACACGGGAGGGATGAGGCGCCCAAAAGTGAGGCTCTGCTGCGCGCGCACGTCGCATGTTTGGATTGTAATTTCGCGGCAGATTCGAACCTAAGGGGCGAGTTCCATAATACATTCTTCTCAAATGCACAGTATTAAAGTAAAAAAAGTCCAGAGTTTTAATCACGATTACTTTAATTAAATTTAACCTCTCGTAAATCCATACGTAAAAAGGGTTTCCTTCTCCGTAAATTTTAACAGTTTTATAGTGAGTTTAGTGATTAAAATTTACAATTTTTAGGAGATTTTTTAAAGTTCTTACTACAAGGGAATGTCTTGGCGAAGATTCTTTACTTTAACTCGCTTGCTCTTGACTTTCACATGGATGAAGCTAGCAGAACTTTTCGTGGAAGGGAGGGGGAGGATACGCTCCCAGGTCGCTCCCTCGAAAAAAAGAAGAAAAACCGCAACAATGATGCTGTGGGATGTTTCTTTTGTGGGGGGGGGGGGGGGGAGCCTCTCGAGAAGGACTGGGCAGTGGGCTCCTCTGATGCCAGCTTTGCTCTCTCTCTCTGATATTTTGGTACCCTGCTACGAAATTTCTTTTCCATTTTACTGTTAGCCTTTCATCCTTACTGCTACACGAATTGTTAATTTGAGAGAATAAGATTGAAGGAAATTCATTTGTGAGCTGTCTGGAAAAGAGAATTGGACGTATTTATGCTACAAGGAAATATGTGCAAATGAGTGAAAGCAAAAAGATTTTTCAAAAGAAATTCAAAAGAAAAGCAAAATTCAAAATGTAATAATTCATACAAATTACGAATTCAACAAATATTGCCATTAATACTTTAATCATCACTTAATCAGAATACTGCTTCTTGAGCACACTGATGGCCTAAGTCCAAAAACATGCATTTTGGATTCAAGACGTTAGTCATTTTCCAACATGTTTATTTTTTCTAAGGAGAAATGATCCCAGTTTTCTCTTTTAATTTCCGTTGATTTCTCTTCAAGACAGAAAGAATATCCTGTAAAAATTTCAGACGTTTTTCTGCAAAGATACTCAGGAGACACATACATTTATTAAACTTAGTAATTGAGGTAGGTACCTATGTGTTTCTAAATGTAGGTACGCTATAGCAATAGACTTATGCCTATAATCATAATTATAGCGGGTGCAGGTACCTATTGCTTTTATCGAGGAAATATTGTTTGAGATTTTTGAAGCTTAAGGATTTAGAAAAGAGACGAGAAAGTGCTAAAGTAAAATTGAACGTATTTATGCTGAGAAGAATTATGCGAAAATAAATCGAATCAAGAGGATCTATGTGCATAGGGCTCACAAGCTACACTAATCTTTTTGCTTTCACTCATTTGCACATATTTCCTTGTAGCATAAATACGTCCAATTCTCTTTTCCAGACAGCTCACAAATGAATTTCCTTCAATCTTATTCTCTCAAATTAACAATTCGTGTAGCAGTAAGGATGAAAGGCTAACAGTAAAATGGAAAAGAAATTTCGTAGCAGGGTACCAAAATATCAGAGAGAGAGAGCAAAGCTGGCATCAGAGGAGCCCACTGCCCAGTCCTTCTCGAGAGGCTCCCCCCCCCCCCCCCCACAAAAGAAACATCCCACAGCATCATTGTTGCGGTTTTTCTTCTTTTTTTGAGGGAGCGACCTGGGAGCGTATCCTCCCCCTCCCTTCCACGAAAAGTTCTGCTAGCTTCATCCATGTGAAAGTCAAGAGCAAGCGAGTTAAAGTAAAGAATCTTCGCCAAGACATTCCCTTGTAGTAAGAACTTTAAAAAATCTCCTAAAAATTGTAAATTTTAATCACTAAACTCACTATAAAACTGTTAAAATTTACGGAGAAGGAAACCCTTTTTACGTATGGATTTACGAGAGGTTAAATTTAATTAAAGTAATCGTGATTAAAACTCTGGACTTTTTTTACTTTAATACTGTGCATTTGAGAAGAATGTATTATGGAACTCGCCCCTTGGTTCGAATCTGCCGCGAAATTACAATCCAAACATGCGACGTGCGCGCGCAGCAGAGCCTCACTTTTGGGCGCCTCATCCCTCCCGTGTGTGGCACCCTTCATTTTATCGTTTGTTGCAAATGGAGCATTATGTATAGGCTGCTTGTCTTTGCCGTGGACGACACTAAAGACCTCTAAGTTTAAGTAGCTCTCGAGAGCAGAACGAGAGCCATAATGGATCAGGAAATTCCATCAATGGTTGTAAATTAAACTAAATTTATGCTTCGTTTCTGACCCTTAAAGTAGATACCTAAGTAAACAGGTCTCGATTTTTAATTTGACCTCGACTGATGAGCAATAAAAGCCTAGCGTATTAATGTCTTCCTTTTCTTCATAAGAGAAAGGCTATGTCCAATAATAGACTTAATTGAAAATGAACTTTGGAGAAACGTTCTCCTCTTAATTTTGCACCATGATTTGAAGAGAGAGGTCTTCAGGATTTTTCCATTCTGATACTTGGAGGGAATTTAAGTTTTTTTTAATATCTTTTCTAATAAGACCCAGCTGGGGCGCTAAGTGGCTTTTTTTATTTATTTTTATCTTTTAATGTGATTAGACATACACATCAATGGTGAACCTAGAAAAATTTCCATTGTGCAAGGAATATGGATTGATAGCATCTCAGAATCGGTGCATTACATGCAATTTTTCTTCATGTACTGATCCGTTATGCTTCAAAATAGTAAAAAATTTAAGAACATCTGAAATGATGCAACTGCAGATAGGATTGTGGTTAAGTGATGTCACCTTCATTATGCATCCCCTTAAAATGGAAGGATTTATAAAATGAACTTCAAATTTCTTCAATGAAAGTGAAAAACTCTTATGAAGTTGCGTGTAAAAATCAATGTCTCATTTCTGTGTTTTCAGAAACAAGTCGCGGTGAAAATGCCTAATTTTTTTTTTAATTTCATGGAAAATAAACTTGATTTTTCTCGTCTTTGAAAGTATCATGTCCTACCGCGATGTGCAAAAAGAATGCTCGATAGGTACCTATGTCATAACTTTTTCCATGTTTGAATTAAAATGTTCCGATTAGGACTAGTGTGAGAAGTTCCAGTTGTACTTCTTTGAGGCTGGGCCTCAGCCGGCTCTTTCACTTTTGCAGTCAAGTATACTTAGTGTTTCATCCTCTTATCTTTTTGTGTTCGTGTTTTCAGCACCCTGTCTCTCTTTAGTAGGGAGCCGAGGCACCCTTCTATGACTCAGTCTTGTCACGTTACAGTATGAGGAACTGCGCAAAAGCAGATTGAAGCAAAGGAAACTGTGTCGGTAGTAAATTCTAGGTATCCTACATGAATGTATTTATTTCCAAGTAACTCCTGTGGGTAACAAAACGTTGGCTTCCACATCAAGAATAAAGTTGTCAAAGTAGAGGCTTGAAAGCAACTTACAATGAGGTAGATGTAAAGACCTGTGATATTAAAGCGTATTAAAGGTGATAAGGAACTTTACCATCGAAGAAATCTTCAGTCATGGCGACTATGACCATGGAGCAGAGACGTTTCCCTCGCTGTATAAGAAAATCTGCCATTAAAGTTTTTCAAGAACAAGAAAAGCTACAGTTTCATCTGCATTTTTCATCAACTTGGTTCTCAAGAAACCTTCAATGATCAGACGCAATGATATGCTCCTTTGGCGTGGTAGCGAGTGGAGATAATCTATGAACTGCTGAAAGACTACTTTTTCCTCAAAAAGTGGATTTTTCCACCTACCTACGCGAAAGTCGTAGAATGTCCACTCAATTAGGGCTCAGACTGAAAAAGAAATTAATTAATTAATTTAAACTGACTCAAAAACACTTCCGGATTGAACAGCTTCGATTAACTTCCCACCGTTCCGACAATGAACAGCAGTGGCTAGGCAAGAAATTACTACTAAACAGGCACACTGCCAAAAAAATAATTTATCCGACGACATGCGAAAATTTATTCAGTGAAAAATATTAGACATTCTTGACTATTAAATAGGTAGATGTACTATTACTATTACTAATGTCCTCAAAGTCAAAGGGGTTAGTTTAATGAGAAACAATAACAAACTCGTCCGAACTCGCCCCGGCGAATGTTCATGACATTCGCGGCAGTTCGCGGAACCATTCGACCCGTTCGCTTCGAGTCGACGACTGCCCTTTTTTCGAATTCGACTTCTGCCGATGTCGACGATTGAACGGCAGTTCATAAATCGCGGCAAAAGCTCATGTACGCCCTCTATCGAGTAATAAACAGAACTATTTTCAATTTGATCAGTTTAGTGGAGGGGGTGGTGAAGAGAGGAGTGGGGTTTCGATATTCTGGTTTCCCCTCCTTTCTCTTATCGTCTCGCAAGCACGAGCACGAGGAGTCGGTCAGCTGATTATTGTTTAGTTTGGAACTTGCGACTGTCGGAAGCTTATCGCCGCGCAATCGCTATCCGCATGTTCCCCGTCATGTTCGAGTCAACTTGTCGGGGCGGGTCGCGTTTTCGGGTCAAAATAATTAACTTCGTCAAGTGTTTATTACCGAAATGAATGCGTTTTGTCTACTTATTGTGTCGTTTTTCTGATGTGAATGTGCGAGTGCATCTTTGTTTACTCATTTGAAGCGACTCACGCCAGTATCCCTCGGTCTATCTGAGTGTTTATGTTCTTACTCTGTTTCTTAAAATGAGACGTAATGTTAAAATATTACTGCTGTTTTCTGTCACATGGATGTTCGTCGTAGTCTACTACTTCCAGACTACCCGGGATTTGAAGGTAGGCCTCATATTCATGAGCTTTTATAATTGCTATTATCACCCACCCTTACTGCCTCAAATTTGAGGTTATGAACGGCTCCTTATCAGTAATGTCGAATCGATTTTAACCGTAATAATTAAGTAAGTGAATTACGCCTGGAAACTGAGTAATTTTGATCAAAACTTCAAGAGGACCTTTCGCCCAGCTACAAAGCACTTCCCGTCAAAGGGTTTTGACAGCAGTAGTTATCGAAAATGAACTAATATATCGTACCTGTAATGTCCATATCATATTTTTTTAAATTTGGGCAAGCATTTACGCACTCCTGGATTTGAGTGTGCACATGAATGTACTTATTTCCTCTCACATTATCTTCTATCCCTTTGAGGCACAATCGTTGAACTCTGCATGCTCAAGCACAAGGTGACAGATGTGTTTCCATTCACACTGTGATCACCGTTTCCAGGATTCATAGCCAACAGATCGAACTCCTTACGTATCTCTAATAAAGGGACAATTAAGAATTCGTTGAAAGCTCACCGTAAATTATTAAGATGTCTCTCTCTCTGGCTGAAAAACTCGCCTATTGACCAGTCAGGAACTTCAAGTCTAGTGAGTCTTAGGAGGATACCTACCAGATTCATAAATAATCATGTAATCTCTCTTGAAAAATCGTCAACATTCAAGAAAATACCCAGGTTGATACTATTTGTTTCTACTGTTTAATATACATATCAAATCATATTCTTGGTACCATTCCTGCTTGACATAATAGCGAACCAATAATTAACATTACATACACATGATTAATTACTTAGAAACCATTAATGGACGCTATTTAGTTTAGATACGCAGTCTTAAAACATCACACCATCCAATTTGATCAATACCACCAAAGATCACTCACGACTGTCTCACATTTCTATTGGCTTTGGATTGCGCTCACATTTTTACTTACTTAGGTAAATCAATGTGAGCGATACAAAATTCATATAAGAAGTTATTTTCTCTAGGAGACACCATGGTGATTGAATACAATATCTGAAGGAAGAAGGAAATAAATTGCTAACTTGTACTCGTCCGTTGTCAGTTTAACACAAGCACTTATAGTAAGTTTTCAGGATCAATTGAATTCCCCCCCCCCCCCCCCCCCGGGAGAAAAAAATTTAATCTGTATCAAGATTCAGCTTAATACTGTTTTTACACTGTTTTCTCCATGTTTTTTTTTTTTTTTTTTTTTTTTTTTTTTTGTCATTTCTTTGTTTTTTACATCCTTATGGATGTAGGCATCATAGTCCTCCGAATTTAAACCCGTAACTGTTGAGCAAAAAAAGGAATCTCTGGGGTCACTTTCCTTGCAAAATTCGTTGAGAAACGAAATTTGTTAAAAAAAAAAAAAAAAAAAAAAAACCCAATTTTTTCACCATTTTTTTCCGAAAGCGTCTTTTACCCACCCACCTCTTATTATTATAAAAAAAAGAGAAAAAAACAGAGAGAGAGAAAAAAAAAGGTTTCAGTTAGAGGCTGATACTTCGAATTCATGCAATGCTTGGTAATACGTGTTTTTTTTTGTTAAACCTAAATCATCAATTTGGCCATTTCCGAAAGGATATGTTTGCTATGGCTGGGTTAATTTATCCGTGCGGAAAAACTAGATCAACTCGTTTACCAATATATCATTCCATTTCCGACCTGGGTACGCGAAACTGAACAATTTGCTAGGAAGAAGGTAATTTTTGTCTTAGCTTTTTCCTATGCTCCAGATAATAAATTTGCTCAGACGACACCTCAACTTGCCAATTTTTGACTGCGCAAACTGTTCGTATATTTCACTCTGTTGAACGAAGATGATGAATCGTCCAATGCATCTGGATAGTGATGACAAATTGTCTGTTTCGGTGCACCAAAATGACGAATTATTGGTTTCAACGTCGTTTTGATGTTTACATACATCGCGACGCGTTAACGTACCAAGCTGAACAATTCAGCCGCATCATTTCATTTCAGCCGAATCTTGGATAGAGCAACGCCGAAGTGCAAGCAATTCTTGATCATGTGAACACCGGTGAAAAAAAATTGTAAGGCCGGTGGCCGGTGTTCGATGACGATAAAATTGCACATTATTTGCATACTTCGTCGTTTTCCCTGACGAAAAAACGTAACTGCATCTCAATGTTGCCAAATTCCTCCTCGCAAATTGCATTTCTACCAGGAGAATCTTCGGAATTCCTAACTGAAAATTGGATTGGATCACTGACTTTTCATCTGATATCAAGCAAAAATCAAACAAATTTTGAACAAAAATTGCACAGGGACATTCTTGCAAAAAATTGAATTATTTGAGCCGATTTTGCAACCCTGGAATGGAGTTACGTTCGCTTGTCCAGGAAATGACGATTTGTGGTGATTTACGTGTTTCTTGCCAATCCGTGGCGAAAAGCGTCAACATTTTCATAAAGATTCAAAAAAGGTCATCCATTTTAAATGTTTGACGAAAGAGGGGTTCTCTTTATAGGAAGGCTAAGAACTTTCTGCATCCCTGAAGCAACAGTCGGTTCAACTTTTTCTGATTGTAATCAGGCAAAGATGAAGCTCATTCCGTGAATCAAGTTTTCTATTTGTACCTAGATGGTCGGTACATTTCACCGTAGGAAGTTTGCTCTCTTGGATTTTGTTGGCTGAGGAGACTGTGTTTTTTTAAAGTTTTATATGTTTTAAAAGTTTTCAAGAGTTTTGATTTCATGAAGTAACACGTCGCCCAGACACACGATATCGCAGTATATCCCAAGGGAAATACGCAAGATCTGAAGATGGCATTAACCCCGAAATGGCCATCGTCAATGTCAATAAAGAAAACCAACTCTACAATTACACTGGGGGGGGGGGGGGGGACGACACATTGGATCTAGAGTCCAGACTCTTAAAAACATCGACAAAAAAAAATACTCTTGATTCAATCAGATTTAAGCTTAAATCAAGAACCCAGCCTTTTAATTTGAGCGGATTTCCTTATGATTTAAGCTTAAATCTGATTGAATCAAGAGTCCTTTTTCTTGTCAATGTTTTCAAGAGTCTGGACTCTTGATCCAATGTGTTTTTTTTTCCAGTGTATCGGGGTGAAGATCATTTTTTTGTTTTATTATTCTAATGCAATTACGTCCTCTGATCAAGGATCAACTATCAAATTTTAAACGGATTGATACCGTCGAAACAATCGGATCGTACATAATATTCAAACCAATCACATGATTGCACTCGATGCTCCTACGAGTAGCAATAGTGAATACCACACTGGCCGTAACGTAAGTCAAAGTCACGTTTACTACTGTCAAGGGCTCGCGTCGTGTCAACGAAAAAACGCGCCCGTCAAAATAATTTAAGCGGACAAAGCTCAATCGAATCCGGGGACTATTATTGTGCGAAGCTGTGGGGTCTTCGAGTGGGGGGAGTGGGGTCGCGGTGCGCGGAACCCCAACTTGAAGGCCATAAGTGACAGGGTCAATATACGAAGAACCGTCGATGCTTTGTTGTGCTCCTCGCAACATCTCTCATTGTCACGGAGAGATGAGAGAGCTCGCCCGCTCGGCTCAGAGGAGAAGAAATGTTCACATTAACGTCCTCGGCCCGGCCGACCGCGTGTACAGTTTTTCATTCCAGTTGACCTTGGTTTAAAGTGACCGTTAGGTGGGAAAAACGAGGAACTTCTCCGTAAGAATCGTTGTTTTGTCCGGTAAAGCTGGGCCGTCGGCCGGCTAATGATGGAAACCTATTAGGATCGAAATTCCATGACTATGACAGGAAACTGCAGGCTGATTGTTGGAATTGATAGACAAAGCGATAGACAAAGAAGACTTACGGAGTATGGAGCGATCATATTGGTTAATTTGGGTGGTTCTTATAGACGAAGGGAGAAATAGGTGGAGTAACTATCGGGTCTCTCGTGAGTTGCCGTTAGTTAGTCTAATACCTACCTCCTTGTCCATTGCAACCACTCTCTTTCACCAATTGGATCCCTCCATATCCTTTTTGTACTTTTTGTCTATAGCTTGGTCTATCAGTTTCAACAATCAGCCCGCTGTTCTCTTTTGCTTAAGTTTTCTTTAGTTCGAGTTTCCATAACACCTTGAACGAAGCTCAGAAGAAACATCACTTCAAAGTGAAAAACTCAGAATTTCTGTATTCTCTATATTCTTGTATTTATGAAATGAACTTTTTTTATTTTTGTCGCTGCAAATTTTCAAATCATTCATAAGTCCAAGAATCCCATGAACTTTGGCTAGAGAAAGCTCCGAAAATTCCAGGTACTTCTTTTCAAAGTCCTCAATGGCAAGTCGCTATACTCAGAAAATGAACCATTATAAGAGAAATTCGTATTTTTCGCGAGGAAGGTCATCTCTGTCTGGTTGTGATGGACTGCGAAACACTCGTTGTTTTTTGCGTAATTCAACACACATTATGATCCAGATCACACTCCCAAGTATGATTTTTGTCCACAAACCACACCATTTTCGAGAAAATCGCTGATGAAATTGTCTGTACCAACACCTATTACCGTCATCGACCTCTCTCTAAGATAGGTACCCGAAATATGTACACCTTTTTTTCTCTCTCAGACGACAGTATTAGTCTATACAATCTACCCGAGTCGAACTATCATCATTCTGTCGTGCTAAGGAAGAACGCCGTATGAACATTCGAGAGTTGCCAGCTTTCCTTTGACGAAATGTTTATTTTTGAGGAAAATTATGAATATTTTTCCTTGAAATTTTCAGGAACTTTAGATCAAAATACGAACAAAGTTCTCTGAAAAATTGGAAGAAAAATATTCATAAGTTTACCAGGAAATTCGTGTTTTATCGAAGGAAATTTTGCAACGCCTGAAGGTTCATACGGCGCTTTTCCTTAGCACGGCAGCATTGCAGTCGGGCAGATTAATTCGAGCACTAGGGCAAAAAACACGTATCCTTACCCGAAATTTACTTCTGCCACAAAAAGCTTAGGGCTGTAAATTTAATCTCTACCCCGGAACTGGTAGGCGTGCGGCCCGCGGGTCGATAATCTTTCCGATCCTACGAACGAGGCTTGCGCGAAAATTGTGAGAAGCCCACGGAAATTGTGGAAAGCCCTCGGATTTGTCGTTGCGACGTTCGGCGTAGAAATGATAAGATAAACGTTAAAACGTCCGTAAATAAGCCCGTCTTACTACCTATTTTAACGGTTTTCTACCCAATTTTTCGGCTCTCGCAAAATTGTGGAAAGCAGGGGGCTGATTATTGAAATTGATAGACAAAACTATGGACAAAGAATATATACGGAGTATGGAGCAATTCTGTTGGTTGAAATGGGTGGTTCCTATAGACTAAGGGAGAAAATGATGGACGAACCATAGGGTTTCTCGTGGGTTCCGTTAGTTGGTCTGTTACCTATCTCCTTTGTCCATTGCAACCACTCTCTTTTACCAATAGGATCCCTCCATATTCCTCTTGTCTTCTTTGTCTAAAGCTTTGTCTATCAATTTCAATAATCGGCCCGCAAGGAACTTTATCGATCCCTGGTGCGGCTATCTGGTTACTGAAAGAGAACGAGTGGTATGTAGCGTAAGCCGTCGATTGGTTCGAGAAATCGGCGCGTGCACTGAAGAAGACTCATACGATTATGCTGACCCTGGTAAAAATTGGCAGTAGAATCTGTGTTCCAAAACACCATAGACCTACAGCCGGCTGTAAGATTTCCAATAGCTTCTATAGCCGGCTACACAATTTTTTATAGCCTTTTATAGCCGATGGCGATTAAGCAACAGCCAGGCGATAAAGTGTATGCTAAACGTTACTAATTACGGATGCTAGGACTTAGTGAGTTTTTGGAATACTGCTCTCTTTTTGGGCCGTAGTATCTTGATTTATTTTGCGAGGAAAGCTCCGTACTTTTGATGGATGCCTGCCATTACTAATATATCAGAGCACCTTCAGTTTCGAATGATACTGTGCAATACCTCTGGTGTGAAATAGTTGCTTCAAGCGCCGTGGCATGCTGCGGTGCGGCAGGCGGGCAGCCAGCGCAAAACGCGCATTGGCGCCTACAAACCTAACAGGGATACTTCACGCGTTGCGCAATGCGTGAAGTATCCCTGTTAGGTTTGTAGGCGCCAGTGCGTCGCCGCTCCGCTTTGTGTTAGGCTCTAATATTTAATCTGGCGGAGTCAGCGTTATTCAATTCATGATTTTGAAATGTTTCCACATCCTGTATGGATTATTCTCATTTTAATTGATGAAAAAAAAATATGCATTAAAGGCAAATATAATGTGTGTTTTGTAAATATTAAGGTGGTTCCGTATCAAACTTAACGATTTCTTAAGCACACGAATTTCTGCACAATTTCTTATAGCCTTTTATAATCGATGGCGAAAAAGCAACAGCCAGGCGATAAAGTGTAAAGCCCGGCGATAGGAACTATAGCCCGGCTGCATAATTTTTTATCGCTTCGTATAGCCCGGCCGTATGATTATCTCCGCATTCTACAGCCAGCTATATGATTTTCTGTAGCCTTCTTTAGCCGGCTATAAGAATTCCCATGGTATTTTGAAACGCAGCTCTTATCGCCAATTTTTGCAAGGGGAGGAAAAACACCATATGAGCATTTGAATGTTGCCTAATTTCATCCAATTTAACACAACATTCCTAAGAAATTCGTAATTATTTTTCTTTGAAATGGAGATGTTGCATGTGTGAGGAATTTGCGATTTGACAATTGATTCTAAATGCTCTCAAGTTGAGGCCAAAATGGAGGGGATATCCCACGCTATCCTGAGAGTCCACGCCTACATCAAGACAAACTCTCCATGCAAAGATAGGGAGCAAATACATCAGCAGGGATTAGCATTCACTTTATTTGGAGACTCTAAAACTGGAAACCCGGCAGCCCTGTCAACGTATTTGCTCCCTATCTTTGCATGGAGAGTTTGTCTTGATGTAGAGGTGGACACTCGGGGTAGGGGGGAAGGGATATCCCCTCCATTTTGGCCTCAACTTGAGAGCCTTTTTTGAGTTTGGGGGTTGATTTCAGGGAAAACCAGTGGCACCATCGTCTTTCTCGCGAACTTTTACGTAAGAATCTATTGTCCAATCGCAAATTCCTCACACATGCAAAATCTCCATTCTCCAAAATTAATGTTTGGTCAGGGATGGTTTGGCAACATCCGAATGTGTTTACGGTTTTTTCCCTAGCTTTACTGTAGTATGGCAGCTTTTACCCCTCACCTTGAAGAAAGTGCGTGATTTTGCAGTGGCATGGGAAAGCTGACCGACTGTGAGTACGCTTCGTCTGTTGAGTGGAGCGTGCGAAAGACTTCTATCACGCACTGCACCACCACATGCTTACCATTCTACGTTCCATACATATGCCGAATGAGGGGGAGGAATCACCGTGTTCTGAAGGGATTAATTGTTTTCTTTTTTTTAAAAATTCGGATTGAGCTCTTGAAAATCGAGTCGCCTGTTTTTTTTTTTATTTATTTTATTAACACAAGAAGGTTTTTTATCCCGTCAAAAACTTCGCGCTACTCAGAATGCGCTTACCATACGCATGCTAGGGTAGTATACTATCAATGACAAAATGGTGAACAAATATTTAGGAAGAGTTATACGAAATAGTCCTATGCTGCCGTGCTAAGGAAGAACGCCGTATGAACATTCGAGAGTTGCCAAACTTCCTTCGGTAAAATGTTCATTTTTTTAGGAAAATTATGAATATTTTTCCTCGAGTATCTTGCTTCTGATGGGTTTTCCGGAAAAATTTGAAGAAAACTAAAACTATAAACTACGTATTCAAGTACGTTTACTAACTCGACCAATGCAGATTTGAAGTGTGCGGGGTTTTTTTCTTTTTCTATAATATAATGAGGGTTTACAAACCGCTGTAAATTTTTAACATTTTCCCATGGTTGCGTTCAAAAAAGGCATGGTAGTTTAAACCACACTTCCAGCTGATTATGGTGCCATCCAAGAAAGATGCTCGAATCAGCTAGAAATATGACCGAATCAACCACATTTCTGAGAAACTCTATCAATTCTTAAGTTACAGAGAGTAAATTCTACCAAATTTCTTAGTTAACGTCAACCATACTAGCTAATTTTAGTACCATTCATAAAATATAGTCGAATCAACAAACAATATCGTTAAATCAACCATATTTTTCACTATAGGTATCACTTTTCTTCCGTGGGCGAATATCATGCTCGAAGCGGCAAGCCTGTCCGTCGTCTTGTTCGGGAGCTTGCGTGGGGGGAGGACAAACTAAGGCTGCACTTACAAATTGTGAGCACACATCCAAACTCGTGTTTTTGATTGCACAATTATTATTGGATTATAAAGAAGAGCTCGTCGCCAGCCACGATGTGAGAATTAATTAGCGTTGTAAACACGTTTAGCACCCGGTCCTGTTTGGCTGAGGCGACGCGCATCGAAAATTCACCTGATCTCCTTCGATCATCAACGCTTTTATGATCGCGCCGTTTGAACTTTGCCTGGATTCGCCTGTAAACGGGTCATGGTGATGGCGATGGTGATGATACCTCTGTTTATGGCGGTGCTCCAACCAGGGCCGTAACCAAGGAGGATTTGGGTTATATTCCTTAAAACCACAAAACCCACCCACCAAACAAAAAAAAAAAAAAAATCCTATTTGAATTGTTTCTATTTCGGAATTTGATTTCGAAGCGGAGAGTTTACCCCAAACGGTGCTCAAATTTGAAGTTAAGTAACATAAAACCATTTCTCTGAATAATTTCTCAAATTTGAAAAAATCCACCAGCCTCAATTGCCTTAGGTCTGACCGAAAATCGCCGGTTGAACATATTCTTTTTTTAATGCATGGTGGGATATCGTGGGAAAAATGCATGAAATTTTTGTCCTTTTGGCTCGAAAAATCCGGAAAAATTGAATAATTTTTCCTGAAGATTGAAAAGTTCTTCCTGGAAAACTGTAGACACTCTGTAAATGTACTGCTTGCACTGACTTTAACACGAATTGAATGCTCTGTGGCCCGCGGTGGCTTGAGAGTTTCTTTCGAGTTGGTGTAGTCGAACTCTGACGTACTTGAACGACGCACTGATATTTCTTCTCGAAAAAGAATTGGTGTGGTGTATCCAGATGTACCAGTTCGCGAGTAGTATACGAGCGTAAATGTAACAAAGCGCCTTCATCCGATAGACTTGAATTAGATACCAACCCTTGAATACAACTATTCGTGCTTGATGGATGTGCGTGTTGCGTGAGAAAAATCGAAGGCGCTCTGGCTTTTCTTTCCCTCGCAGCGCGGGACATAGCATTGCAGCTGCCGCTATAAGTTATTGGCGGGACTTCTTTTGATGGGTCATGAATTCAAAATCAAAGTGTCATAGGCTGTTTTCGGTGTGACTTCTCTTAGGGACATTTCCATCGGGCCCAAACAGAAACCTTACCTATTTCAATGCCAACAGTGGAAGTACATCGGCACTCATCGCATAACACATTCCTTTCTGTGACGGGTCATTCCATGCCAGCTGGTGCCACTTTGAAAGAGTGACCCTCTCAGAATTTGATGAAATTTGACACACTTATCGACCGTGCATAGCTTAGTAAAAATCCAAAGTTGTAAGTTGATACGACCACCCGTTGGGCTTTTATGAGACACTGAAAGTTCGCAAAAGTTCGCCTCTTTTGAGGGATGTCACCACTTCAGTGATGTGTAACTCCGGAACGGTTCATCCAAAATCAACCGTCCTGCGGACTGATTGATAGACAAAGCGATAGACAAAGAGGATATAGGGAATATGGAGCGATCTTATTGGTTGCAACTGGTGGTTCTTACAGACTGAGAGGGAAAATGATGGACTAACTGTCTGGTCACTTGTCGGTTGCCGTTAGTTAGTCTATTACTTACCTCCTTTGTCCATTGCAACCATCTGCTTCCACCAGTAGGATCTCACTATATCCCTTTTCTCTTCTTTGTCTTTAGCTTTGTCCATCAATTTCAATAATCGGCCCGCAGGCACCGTTGGAAAGCTCTGAGAAAGAGCTTTCCAGACATGTACAACAAAATTGGGCTTAACTCAAAAAGTTTTTTTGGCGCAAATTTTAATTTTCAAAACGATATAACTCAAAATCGGACCTTTTGATTTCTTTGAAAATTTCGTGAGACGTGGATGACAACTTCGTAGGTTTGGAGTACTCTGTAGGTGTATGATCGTGAAGATTCGCCCCCTTTGTCACGTTGCCTTGTGAAGCCGCAAGGTTCAGTCGAAAGTTGCGCTCCTCTGGTGAGACAGAATTTAATATCCTTTGATGAGTCCCTCGAAACGTCATTATTAAGAAATTCTCCAAGTATCGCGAACTTTCCTCTAATAACTTTTGAATTTCAACTTTCGCCCGTCATCCGCTGAAACGGACCTCATCGCGGTAATGATGATTTTCTTACGACAGTGCCGTGCGGTCAGGAACAAGAAACTCGGAAACTTAAGTCTAATCAAAACAATGCCCGCTGTCCCCAGTGGAAAATTTCACTAGGCGAAGCTTGCGCCTAATTAGTTTCCCGACTTTCAGAGTGAAACGGAGATCCGTCTTTTTGCCTCTTACATTTAAAAGGAACCAAGCGAACGGTTTGGATTTACATCGAGAGTTTTGCGGGGGAAAAGTACCTTTTTGGAATAGTTTCGGATTGGTGATGGTATGTTTGGTAGGGATGCTTAAAAAATTGGAGGATGCGACAATAGATCATACAGATTAGACATAGACAGGTTAGAAATAGTGGTTCCTAGGAATCCTATACAGTTGCAATAAGCTTATTGCAACAAGGTAGTTCAGTTCATGCTGAAAATAGATAAGAAGGCTCTTCTTGAAAATTGCCCTTGAAAATATTTTCACACCGCTTGGTTCCATTAAAGCAGGTATTGGTTTCGAATTTTCGATGCTCAAGTCAGATTTTCCTCTAACTGGCTCGATGGTGTGGCTCAATACGCACGGTGGTGAGATAGGTGCGAACCTACTTTATACAATTTTCTTTCGTGTTTTGTATTCTTTTAGTTAATTCGGCTAGTCAATCAGAACAGCTAAACCGGACTTAAGTGCAGTCGAGATTCGTCCTAAATAATATATATGAGTACACTGGGAAAAAAAGTCGCTTGTATCTAGAGTCCAGACTCCTTAGAACAATGACAAGAAATACTCTTGATTCAATCGGATTTTTGCTTGAATCAAAAGGAAATCCGCTTAATTCAAGAGGCTTGGTTCTCGATCTAAGCAAAAATCCGATTGAATCAAGAGTATTTTTTCTTGTCAGTGTTTTTAAGAGTCTGAACTCTAGAGCAGAGCGGCTTTCTTTCCAGTGTACGGTGGGAGGACCAAGAAAATTCGGCCCCCGTATTTTCTACACGGTGCGATAGCGGCAAGGCAGAGGTCAGCGCTCCTGGCAGGGGGAGATTAGCGCTGTCTTCCGGTTCGGGGCTCATTGATTTGTCGGCCGGTTCAACGTTCAAGGGGAAAACTAATTAGGGACGCTCGACGCACCGGGCACCGCGCACCGCTACGCAAAGCACATTTTCCTCCGCTCCAGCGCACACTCCGCACTCGCGACGCCCGCGACGCGACAGCGCGAGGAGGGCGCCGACGCCGCGACGCGACGCGGCCCGAGGAAAACTCATTTGCCGCGGCGAGGCCGGAAATGCGAACCGTCGCTTGCTCTGGAACTTTTCTTAATTACATGCTTTCTTCTTCGCGCCGCTAAAAACGGCACCGCTACCAACGCCAACGCGACAGCTCGCTTTTTTCCGCGCTCGCCCGTCGCTCTTGTCTCGCCGCATTTGCGGGGACCAGTGTTCGAAACTCACCTTTGAGTTTTAGGAGCTATGTGGCGTATCAAGCCCGATTTTTAGACGCCATTGAAGATTTTTTAGGGGCCAAATTGACTTTTTGCCAATATATTATGGCGCATTTAGTGAAAAGTTAGACGCAAGATGTTTTCGTAACAGAACTACGAGGGACATTCGTAAAGTAAGTATATATCTTTATTTTCTCCGAAAATAATGAAGATAAATTAAATCGGTAAAAAGTAGTTTTACCGCCATACTCTCAGCTTTTCAAAAAGCTTTCGTTTTTTAAATTTGGTTTACCGGTCCGCGAGTGATGTCATTTTTCCCGCGCCCATCTCTTGTCAATGCGTGTCCAAAATATTCGAGTGCGGTGGAGCTCCTCAGACGAGTACATGCTACGGTGTTTTGGGACGCTCAAGGCATATTACTGATCGATTTCTTGGAGAGAGGAAAAACAATCGACGCCGCAAGATATTGTGAAGTTTTGAAAAAAATTAAGCCAGCGATCTAGCGAAAACGGCTCGGTCTTTTGTCTCGTCAAGTTTTGTTCCTTCAAGACAACGCTATCTAGGCCTCGTGTGGC
This sequence comes from Bemisia tabaci, assembly GCF_918797505.1. Taxonomy (NCBI): domain Eukaryota; kingdom Metazoa; phylum Arthropoda; class Insecta; order Hemiptera; family Aleyrodidae; genus Bemisia; species Bemisia tabaci. Next base: position 14,517,921 of record NC_092795.1, read on the forward strand.
TCATGTGACTCAAGACTTGTTCGCCTCATTCAAATGGGACCTTTTTCCTCATCCACCGTATACTCACCGGACCTTCCTCCAAGCGATTTTCATCTTTTTCTTGCGTTAAAGAAGAGCTTGGGTGGCCAAAAGTTCTCCACCGAAGCAGAGTTGCAAGAAGCTGTAAAAAAATGGTTCCAACAACGGGATCCGCAATTTTTTGAAGATGGAATCCGCAATCTGCTAACACGGTATCAGAAATGTGTTCAACTGGGTGGAGATCATGTCGAAAACTAAGGAAAGACAATTCAAAGCCTGAAAGTTTCACATATTTAACCAATTAACTGTGTTACAACCTTCTTTACGGTGAAAACATGTACTCGTCTGAGGAGCACCGCCACCGCCGCGCTCGAATATTTTGGACACGCAGTGACGAGAGATGGGCGCGGGAAAAATGACGTCACTTCGCGAACCGGTAAACCAAATTTAAAAAACGAAAGCTTTTTGAAAAGCTAAGAGTATGGCGGTAAAAACACTTTTTACCGATTTAATTTATCTTCATCAGTTTCGGAGAAAATAAAGATATATACTTACTTTACGAATGCCCCTCGTAGTAAGTAGCCGTACCTTGGGAAAGACAAAAGCACTAAGAATGAAATCGTGAAGAATAAAAAAAGCAAGCTTTCACTTGTAGTGCTGAAAATTCTGAGTTTTTTCAATTCAAATAGATTTGTTTTTTTTTTCTTTATGTGACTTCCTGTGAAAATCCAGATTTTCAGGGGGCAATGATTAGGGACCACGTTGGCGCAGAGCAACCACGTATCTCGTTTGCGGTGTTTGAAAATATTTGCTCTTATTTTATTGTTTTACAGGAGGACAAAGCGACATCATTCCTTGAAGTTTTCGCGGAATTTTCTTTGTTCGGGGAAGAAAAATCACGGCAGTTTTTAGGAATTGCCGTTGAGTAGTTTTCCATTGAAAAAATGAAGTATGATGGGAAGTTTGCCACGTCGTCGCAAACCGAGGTCCGCGGTTGCGGACTTACACCGTCAAAATGTCTTTTATCCTTTTTCATTAGTTATTCTTTGATTTTCGGCCAATTTAAGTCGGTGGAATCGTTGGACACTGCAAAAATTGCAAAATACTCCTTTTTTTGGGAAATACAAAGGACGTAAGAAAGCAGTAGTTACCTAAAAATCACCAGCATCCAAGACGAGACAGCATAGCAGGAAGTGCATTTCGCGAAATTTTGTTTTTGTATAATATACTTCTCTTTTCTGTGGCACAGCAGGATATCTTTCAATAGTACTGGCAGAGCTACAACTTTTCGAGGGTCAATCCATGATTGGAAAATCCCTGTTGTTGTAAGTCGATGAAGCTACGAATTTTCATGTCAGTGGGTGAAATGAGAAATAAATACCTAAGAGGTCGCACCAAAAGTTCCATCTATCTCAAAAGTTGCTCCTTCTTCCAAGAATTCTTATCATGTCCGGTCAGTTCATTGTCATAAAAATTCTCGTTTTCATCGACAAAAAAGTAAGTTCCGAGGAAAAGTCAATCATCTAGACAAATGATTGTAATCTCTACCATGACTAATCTAATAATACAAAAATTTCATAACCTGAAAAGTAATTCGGCTGAGAGTTATTAACCCATCGAGGCCGAATCTAACGAGGGCTAATCCAATCCAGTCGCGCATAGTTGCCACAATTGTACGTATTGGTGCTAAAAGGAACTGTAGGCAAATGGATTCGGTACATATATTAAAAGGAGCTATGGATCCGTGTTATCAACGAAAGCAGTCCGTCCAAAAATGAAGTTTCGGAAAACGGACACAGTTCCACGCGGGTGGAATTTTTTGTCGAACAACTCTTTAATTTTTTGTAAAATTTTCAAAGACTGCATCTAAAAGACCGTCTTTAATCGTTTGCTTGATTGAGAATCGACGAATTTTACCTAAAAAAAGGGACGATCTATGCATTCCATTCTAGGCAAAACAGCAGTATGTGTATGTACGGTGTACAATATTCTGCAGGGTCTCATACGTTTTCATCAACTATTCAACCAAGTCTCAGGTTGGACGTCGCGTCGGCAGGGAAAGGCGCAATTTTACACAAAACAGCAGTGAGTGCAGCATGTAGCTCTCTCGTTGAGAAATATGGAATCTCTGCCATTTTGTCGGAAACCATGTCAATTTCTACACTTTTTCGACTCTTTCAAACCCTCGTGTTTTGCAAGTAGGGCGGATCTCGACGTTTCAGTGATCAAATTAAAATAGTGGCATTTTCAACGAAACTCACTTTCGAAAATTCGGGTGTTACAGCTCTCTTCAGTAACACAGCAGTATGAGTCGCACAAATCCTAAGTTTATGATTATTTTCTATTTAATTTTTTAACTTACTATTTTTATACTTCCTCTCAGTATAATTACGTCCAATTTTGGCAACCGCGGCGTTTGACGCCATTTCGTCTCATGCTTGCGTTGCCCATCAACAAACCGTAATACTCGGGTAATAACCGTCGCACCCCCTAAGACCCCCCCCCCCGCCCCTCCGCACCCCCCCTCTCATGCTGTAGATCAATGGACCGGCGCGCTCATAAATATTTCCCAGCGTTCGCCGCAACGCATCGACAATTTTCCAATATCGCACCGCGGTTGCCAATTTTCGGGAGAAACACTAATAATGCGCACGCAATCCATTGGCGACCACAGAATAAGAAAAAAGAATTTTGATGCTAAGGCCGACGGTTATGCTCTGTCGCGCGACCATTTGATGAACCAACGCGCAATAATTCGTCTTGAGTTTAATTGCGAGGTAATGACGGTAAATCGTCGCTTTTTCGCCACGTGAACAATTCAAATAGGCAAATTTCAGACTGTGTTGTCTACCTTTATGTTTAATAGCGGCTAGTTGAGGCTCAACGTGGGGAGAATCTGAAAAATTTGGCGCCAAACGGCAACGTCGCGTGTAATAATGATATCGTTAGCATTGTTGCCGTTAATTCATTCTGATCCCTTATTCCAACCGCGCAAAGTTCAGTCGGAGAATTTTTTTTTCTTTATTTTTTTTAGTGGCCATTGCTGTTTTCGCACACCGCCTATCTTATTTGTGGGCGGAACTCGCTTGCTACACTAAAATGTTGAGTCTTTGTAATAAGTGCTTAAGATTTCATCGGATTGCCACTATCGTTGCCCTGAAATGATGTTCAAAGCCGAAAGTGGATACAGAAAAAGACGTTTAAAATGGTGACCACCTCAATTTTTAATTTTTCAAGTTGAACTATGTACGTAAAGAGGAAGTGGACCCATGTGACGCTAAATTTTCGGGTCGGCGTTGTAAACGATCAAGATTTCATCAAATTGTCACCATATTTTTCATAGACCTAGATGAAGTTCAAAGCCTGAAATTAATTTTAAAAAATAAAGTGTACAGGGTGATCCACAAGTCCCGCACCATCCTCATAAACTTTCAGATTCTTTCCTTTATTCAGGGAGGTTCCCGATGGTCCTAAAAGTGAATTTAACATTTTCATTACACTTGTTTTGGTAGTATTTACGTGAAAGTTAGCCTTTTTCTCTCGGCTTGCTTCAGGAAAATACCAGAATTTTCCGTTATGTAGGAACCAGTCTCATCTTCCAATAGGAGCATTCCAAGTCCTTTCCACGTTACCCCGATGCAAGCTCGACGAATCCCGGATCGCTGCCGTGATAGTGAAGAAAGCAGCAAGTACATTTCTGTATGAGCCATGGTTAGCACATGCCTTTCTGTGTCTGGAGGTTCATCCCAACATGCACTTAGTGCTCTCTTCGCTATCACGGCAGATCGAGGCGCGGGGGTGACACGACTTTCTCACCTCCGCAGCGAGGAGAGGCGAGGGCGAGGGCCGTGAAAGTCCTGAACTTTGACTCAAGGCCCCGCGCGGCCCGATCCGACGCCGGCTGTGCAGTCTCCGCCGCCACCCGCCACGTCACGCCGAGGGAAGCGGCGTCTGTCCCCCAGCCCCCCAGCCCCCCTCCCTGTGGTCTTCGTGTAAAGCAGTTTAAAATGCAGGCACGTGTGAAAGGATGACGTGACTGAAATTATTTGAAAATTGTGCGCCCGCGCGAGAAGGGTCCGAGAAGAAAAGGGGCGGATGACAAGCGAGGAGAGCGCCTTTTTAATTGTTTCGTCATCTCGAACGTGTCGATACTTATTAGGCAGATGAACAGGGTGTCTATAAGTCCGGAAATAGTACCGGTTTTTTAAGGGGGGTCCGATAGTACTGAAAAAGTGCGGAAATTCCGCAACAGGTCCGGAATTATTTTCAAATTTTTGTCATTATGGTCGCAATTTGAGCGAGAAATTAAAATTTTTGAAATTTTTCGAATTTCGTCAAATGGAGGTACTAAAAAAGTACTGAATTTTTCTATTGGGGAGGTCAACGCTCAACGATGAATCGTTGAATTATCGACGAATCATCGCTCAGCGTCGAATTTTGCAAATTCGAGTTATCTTCATCCAGATTTGTATCAAAACCATTCGAATAAATCGGACAAATCCGACATTATCTGATGGTCCCTGAGAATCGTTGCTGAATTTCACGCGGCGCGCGCAAAATTCAGTCATTGACTTCCACATTTAGCGTGTGATTCCGGCATTACGGACATCGGAATCGCTGATTCCTCACCGACGTGTGGGAATTGGAAATTTTCAATTTGCCCACTGCACCAAGTGCACCACACGTCCTCTGGGTGAATTTTCGACGAGGGGACGTGTATTGCGATACTCGATTTCTAACCGTGCCCAGGAATCTATTCTATTCCTAAATGACACAATGATGTCACTCCATGTCTAACTCTCGGTGCTCCATTTGAATAATTAGATAGCAATGAAGTGACAATGAAGGACCAGCGACTGGACAGTCACATTTGAACCTCGATCGATGGAACGATTCCAGCAACTGCTGTATCGAATTATTAATGGAATGAATCTTGGCTCCAAATCTCTCACCTCTTTCTCCCCCATTTCCCCGTCTCGCTTTTCTCTCTCTTTTCCAATCGACACTAAGCCAAATCAATCGCAGTGTTGCCAGTCGTTGCGCCTGCGAATCGATCGTAACGCAACCAGAACAACGTCTCAGGGCCGATCGAGGCTATCCGTTTGACCAAGCCCTAAAGCCCGGATTTTGTGGTATGTGTCAGACGAAGGAACGGAACTCCATTCCTAACAGTGGCGTGTAGCCTCTGCTGCATGTAGCCAATAGGTAAAGCAGTGTTTTCAGTCAGAAACTAGAGTACGTTTATAGAGAGTTGAGACAACGCGCCTCACGGATGTCCCAGACGGGAATAAAGATTACACATATTGGACGTTTTGCGTAATCTTCGATCAACTTATTCCCGAATTCCTGTCTCCGTTCCCTCTTTCATTCCGTTTTTTCCTTGCCGTGCCCCTTCCTCTCCGGTCAATTCCAGTATATAATCTTTGCGATTGGTGAAAATGTAATCTTTATTCCCGTTTGTGACACTGCCACCGGTAAAAAAAAGTCGCTTGGACCTAGAGTCCAGACTCTTGAAAACATCGATAAGAAAAAATAATCTCGATTCAATCGGATTTTTGCTTGAATCAAAATGATATCCGCTTAAATCAAGGGGCTTGGCTTTTCGATTCAGGGGAAAATCTGATTGAATCAAGACTACTTTTCCTTGTCAATGTTTTTAAGAGTCTGCACTCTAGATCCAAGCTACTTTTTTCCAGTGTGTGAAGGACTAAAATACGGGAACCAATCAGAAATGGATTCTCATTGTCTATATACTCTCAGTATGGACGGACTCTAGTAGCCAATTGATAAAATAGTAAAATGCTCAGATAGAAATTTCCAAGTGGAAACACAGTTTGCGAGGGGAAATTTTGCAACGTTGAAATTGAGTTAGGCTCTTTCTTGTGGGAAACGAGGGTTTGTGAGGAGCCGCGACCACTCTCTCTCGTGGATGGGACGAGAGTGGAATACTCATGAGCGGACGCACGTCTTGGTCTTCCTTTTCATCGGTTGCAACTTAATTCCTCCTCCTTGTTATTCCGGCGTCGGTCCAGATCATTGATTTCCCGAGTCCGACTCCAAACGTGGGATTCGATACCGCGTCGATGATTAAAGCCCCTAACAGCTTTTTCACACCAACGCTCAACACTTGAGAGTTGCACACTAAGCGAATTGTATTTAAAGTTCCGAATCTCTGTGAGAAGTTCTGTCCCGGTTTGTCTCCTCAATCACCAACACTAGTGGACACCGTTGCTACCAGATTCGACCAATCAAATCCATTGATTTTCGATGGGTCAAATCTTTTTTAGAACCACCTCGCGAGTATCACTGCCAGTAAAATATGTTAGGTATTAAATGATTCGGTGGCATAGTTCTTGACCCGCTCAGATTTTTGACTGTCAAGCCTGCATGAGGTATGCTTCGAGTGCTGTAGAATTTTGAAACTTTGAGCTTTTTTCTCAGGAACTTCATGCGCTTTAATACACGGAGAAAAAAACTTCGTGCGTGGGACCCAACGTTTAGGTCCTATGGATCTCTGAAGTTTCCAGATTGAGCATCTGAACACTTTAGGTCTAGCTGTCGAGGTTCGGATCACACATCTGAAACTTCAGTTCTTACATCTGAAGTACTGCGGTTTTCACATCCGAAAAACTTCGGTTCTCACATCCGAAAACTGCGGTTCTCACATCCGAAAAACTTCGGTTTTCACATCCGAAAGTTTCAGATGTGTGATCCGAACCTCGACAGCTAGATCTAAAGTGTTCAGATGCTCAATCTAAAAACTTCAGAGATCCATATGACCTAAACTTCGGGTCCCATGCACGAGGTTTTTTTCTCCGTGTGCAATTGCTCGATCGGCGATGACTTTAATTAATGATCGATCATCGATATCTTCCTATTTGAAGCTATGGTAAGGATCGATTATTAAGGTGTTTGTCGCGACCACCCTGTTTATCGATCCTTTTCCATAGATTTAAATAGCAGATCAATCGATATATCGCAAAGCACGCCATGCGACTGCTTATGACTGGTCCACTTTTGCAAGAAATGATGAATCAGCGCGATTAAACAAATAATTTTCCACTAACTACGGAATCAAAGAAACGGGGAAAGCCTCCCGGATAGAGGCTAGATCGGATCCGAGCGGTTCACAGAGCTAATTTGAATGCCGTCATCCTTGAGCGAGGAGAGTTTTTTTACGAAGGCGGCTTACGAAGCATAGGAATGTGTATCGTAACAATGCTGCGAGTATTTGAAACAAATTACAGGAGTAAAGTAACGAACGGCGGCCAGGCCTGGAGTAGAGCGCCGAACGCGGGCGGGGGCGTATAACACAGCGTGAAGGTTAAGGCAAAGGAACCCGCCTTCGTAATCTGTCTCGGTTTCTCGGTCAGACGCAACCGAAGAGCCTCGCGGTTACGATTACGAATCAATCCAAAGCTCCTGCCGTTCGACCTCACGAATTTCGCTCCCTTAATTTTGACGATTGGGCGATTGGGAAAGGACCAGTCGTGAACCTCGGAGTCACCGTGGGGGGGTCGGTTGGACTGATTGAAAATTAAGGAATCGAGCCATATTTTGGAAGGTAATGAGCTAGGAGTAATGAGCGCTTGACTAGCGCCGGAGCATAGACTGAGGCTGGCGCTAGGTCCGAGAAATTGTCGTTTTCCTCACGAAAGAACGTAACTTGATTTCAATGTTGCCAAATTTTCCAACGCAGATTGCATTTGAATTGGGAGAATCTTGGGCATTCCTCACTGGATTTTTCCTCGGATTTCCTGCAAAAATCAGAAATTTTGGATAAAAATTGCACTGGTACATTTTTGTAAAATACATTCATTGTTTGAGTCAATTTGGCAACCTGGGAAAGGAATTACGTTCTTTCGTCCGGGAGACGATGTTAGGTAATTACAATAAAGTAAACTATTAAATAATTAAATAAAAGACAGCGTAGTCCTACTGTCGGCACTCGGTCGTCTGAATGTTGTGGTTTCGCTTGTGTTCCAGTGAAGTTTTTAGGAAATGTTTTCAAAAAATCAGGAGTAAGTAGCCTTATTGGTCCTCGTGATATTAAAACTAGTAATAGTAAAAGTAGGTTGTAGAAATTCCGCGAAAAATCAGGGGAATCTCATTTTTGTGTTGGTCAAAGAAAAACTTTAGGTGTCAGGGAAGTTGTAAAATTGTTAGTCAGGAAAAAATAGGAATTTTTTTCCTTTATAGTTTCCGTAGATCCCATTTCAGACGACTACTGAAACAATCAGAGAAAACGCCACACATAGAAAATACCGTGATTCCTAGAACTACAGAAGGACTCTTAACTATTAATGGTAGATACATCACTTCAGTCGTATCTTTCTGCCACTGACTGGCTCTATCATTAAATGGCGAAAACCACCATCTTCGCTGTGTGTTATTACCATCACCAGTTGACGAGTACATAATATGAAACACCACCACCGCATGATCTGCAGAAGCTCTCTCTCATCGGAGGGACCAGTCCGGGAACTTTTCCGTCGGTTTTCGCTATCATCCCTGCGAATTACAGCCCGCGCCAAACAAAGTAACAGCGAGGAAATAGGACTGTCAGAGAACTGGGTCATGCGAAAACAACATCCACGGTTTCCATGCAGTGTCTGATGACTCAGCCGAGCTCGATACGTCGCTACACCGACGCTAGGGCGCATCTCGATTTGCACATGACCCCGGAAAACACAGAGCTTTACGGAGAACAGGGCTCACGGGGAAATTGAGAGGAGCGACGGATAGACTCCGCCGACTTGGATACGTGAATCCAACACGGAACTGATACAGTAGCGTGTCGTGCTTTGCGATGAATCGATAGGTGTGCCGTTTAAAACCACGGGAAAGGATCGATTATCAGGTTGAACCGTAGCAATCGATCCTTTATCGTAGTTTCAAATGGGAATAAATCGATTGTTGACGAATGATTCGCGGTTCGCCACGGAATCCGAACATGAATGAAAGCGCCCCCGTTGATGGGAGATGGGATGAGCCGGAACGTGCTCTATGCGTGCGGCTCGGAGCTTTCGATCAGAAAATTGCAAGAGCAATCGAGGTGACGGGGGGGAGGGGGGAGAGAAAGGGGGGTGCGCCGAAGCAAGATCAATCGATCAAAACGCCGCGTCTTTTAGCGCCTCCTTCCCCCATTTTCTCATTACCGACGCGGCTCGGATGAACGGTGTCAGTGGAGGAGACAACCGAAAAATTGGCTCTGATCGGTCGATTTGATAAAATGAAACTATACTCCCTTCGGAAAAAGGTTTTATCACTTTAAAGCAACCGTGCTGAAGGCAGTACGCCTGTGGGTGAGGAGGGAGTCATTTGGGACCTCTCCCGTCGTAGGGCATTGAAAACTGTAAAATTTCAACATTAAAATCCTGTAGATTAAAATCTACGGACTTAGATTTTGTCGGTGAAAATCAAAAAGCTTTACCCGTTTATCTCTAAATTTTTCTTAACTCTGGAAAAAAGAGTCGCTTGGATCTAGAGTCCAGACTCTTAAAAACGTTGACAAGAAAAAGTACTCTTGAAGATTCAGTCGGGTTTTTGCTTAGATCGAGTACCAAGCCTCTTAATTTAAGCGGATTTCCTTTTGATTCAAGAAAAAATCCGGTTGATTCAAAAGTTTTTTTTTTTTCTTTTCATTGTTTTCAAGAGTCTGGACTCTAGATCTAAGCGACTTTTTTTCACCAGTGAAGCATTCGTTACGGAAAAGGAGGAGTGGCGAACATACGATCGTAAAATAGGAATTAATCGAATCAGTGAGCAGAAAAACACATCAACTGGTAACTCTAAAATGCTCAATTTTCATTGAAGACTGTCAATTTTCATGAAGGTCATTGAAGTTAGCTCATCTGTTCCAATTTGGACCTTTATAGTGTCCATGAGTACTTGTCTTTCAGCACCAAAAATATTTTCTTAGACTAACTTCTTCACCTACTGTGCAGTTTTATATGTGTCCTGATTAGTTTCATTTTTTCGAGTTGGTGTGTTTTCTTTCTCACTGATTCGATTAAACGGTGTTTTTGACTGAGAGGCAGAATAACTACAATTTTAAGGCCTCGTAATCAAATTCGTGCCTTAAGAAATGTATTTTTACGATGGTTTCACCTAACTACTGTTTGAAGGATGATTTAACTAATGAATCTGGCAGAAGTGTGCTGTCTGTCGAGTTGAAAGCAGGCCTCCTTTGCGGTCATATGCGACTTGCAAGAGAGTAAAGCAGGGCGATCAGTATCATGCTCAATGCTCACCCATCGCATCGTTCCAAAGGCGCGAATGGTCGAGTCATTAGGTACAATGATTTCTCTCGCGAATGCGCGTAGAAAGAAATAGGAAATTATCTTGCACTTGCTGATAATGACACATTTTATCGATAAATAAATTACTTGCACTAAATAGCTCAAGAGAGTGAAAGTTCACGGGGAAAATTCATCAAGACGAATCTTATAGAATAGACTGAAACTTAAACACTAAAATTTCTTCCTTTCTCTCCAAAAAACTATTTTTTTTTCTTGGTTTCTTAAAAAGCGACTGAAGCAGCAACTGAATCGTCGACAAGTCGTATAAATTAAAGGAAATTCACTCGCAACGTGACGTGGTTAAGTCACGAATGCATCGTGCAAATGCAATCGTGAATGCACTCCGTCTTGGAATGGTCACCCTACCCTGTGTCTCCCTTCACAAGTCAACCTTTAAGGAGGGCGAGAGGAAGCGTTATTATTCCATGATGACTGAAAATTCAGGAAATTCCAATCTTAAAATTTCTATGACTCTCAGCTGTACCGCAATTCTCGCAAAGTTTGTCATGAAAGTAGACGGTTTAAAGACGAGTTAACGCTTGTTGATACTTTACTCCAATTGAACCGGCTCGTGCGAAAACCGCTAGTGTCCAAATTTTAATTCTCGGAGATTTTAGGTCTTCTGACCTCCTCTACGCTTGGCGATTTTGGTTTGGGGGTGGGTTCGGATAGTTTGGAGACCTTTCGATTGCAGCAATTGCACTCGGAGCTTTTGAACACTATTCAATACCGCGATTCCAAGCATCATCCAGGTTTTTTGCATTTCTCTCAAAATTTGGAAAAATTGGCTTAGGTGCACTATTCAATAATGCAATTCAAAGGATCGGCCAGTTTTTTCTTCTTCTTTCTTTCTTTTTTTTTTGCAATTATCTCCTGGGAGGGTTTGCATAGTGTTCGGAGACCTTTCAATTGCAGCAATTGCACTCGGAGCTTTTGTATCGTCCAGGTGTTTTGCAGTTCTCTCAAAATTCGGAAAAATTGGCTTAGGTGCACCATTCAATGCCGCATTTTCAAGGATCCTCCACTTTTTTTTTTTTTTTTTTTTTTTTTTTTTTTTTTTTTTTTTGCAGTTTTCTCTTAAACGGAAAAAAATGGGCTTTGGTGGATTTTGTTCGAGCCGATTGGACTGAAGTCTACATTGTGAGCTTTTTTCCAGTGTGCAAATAGTCGGTGACCACGTAAGACAGACGGTCGCGGGAGCGATAATTCAATGACCGAGGCTCCGAGTGTATTAATAGAGGCGATTGCTCGACGTCGCGGGGGGGGGGGGAGGAGGAGGAGGGAACGGTTATCATCGTCCGTTACGGCCTGGAACACGACGAGCGCAATTAATTTATGCGTCGAGTGTAACATCGCCGCCGCCGCCACCGCTCCCATGGCATCGCCAGAAACGCGGGACGGCGAGACGCCACGACGACGCGACGCGACGCGACGCTCGTCCATGCGTTCACCGGTCGCGTCGCAGCGCCGTTTTTCAAGCTACGGAACCTTAGGCGCGTCTGGACGCGGCGTCCTGGACGCCGGCGGAAAATGCTGCTACCGAGTCGAGGGCGAGAAGACGCTCACATTTTGGAGCACGGCACCTTAGGAGCGGAATCCGTGGATTTTTTCCGCTCTGTCCGCCGTCAATTTCTCGAATTTTCGTTGATCGGACAGTATGCTCTGGGCCGCGAAAATGGCTGTACGCGCTTTTTTTTAGGAGGGTGTGGATTCGATCGACAAAAATCGACCGAAAAATAAAAACGTGAATCGATCGACACCAATCGATGGACAAATTACTAAAAAACGGGTGTCAATTCGATCGACAAAAAATGTGGATCGATAGACGAGAAATGATTGACAATTAAAAGGAAAACCGGTATCTAGTCAATCGACATGAATCGATCGAAAAACCAAAACGTGAACCAATCGACGTAATTCGATCGATTCACAACTTGGTCGATCGATTCACGGGCTTGTCGATCAACTCACAGGTTTGTCGATCGACTCATAGGTTTGTCGATCGATTCGCAGGTTTGTCGATCGACTCATAGGTTTGTCGATCGATTCACAGGTTTGTCGATAGACTCACAGGTTTGTCGATCTATCCACGGCTTTTGTCGATTGATTCACGGGTGGGTCGGTCGATCCACGACTCTTGTCGATCGATTCACGGAATTTTCGATCGATTCGCGGCTTTTGTCGATCAATTCACGGCCTTTGTGGTCGATTCGTGGGTTTGTCGAACTAAACACATTCAAAAATCGGTAGGAAAGGCAGCGGACTGAGCGGAATTTCTCGGCGTCTTCGCTCCGATCTGTTCGCGACAGATCGGAGCGTCCTCGATCGGCGTTTTCCGCAGCGTCTCTTCGCCGCTAAGGTGCCGTCCCCGCGCAAAAATCATTAGACAGATTTATCGGCGTCTGGACGCCGCGTCCAGACGCGCCTAAGGTTCCGTACCTTCATGCGTCCGACTGGGCGGGCGCGGGCGTCGACGTGGCGTGACGCGACGCCACGGCTACCGTTCGTCCTCTGAATACTGTTCGATTCCCGGGAACATCCACTCTCTGTCAGCCACCCGGATGGAAACCGGAGAGGAGTCCGCCGTGCTCAGGGTTGCAATTTTTCATGGAATATAAAATATTGGAATTTCATGTGAAATAGTTCATGAAACTTCAGAAAAATTTGAAAAATATAGAAAATATTTTTCGAAATACATAGATACATACATACATACACACATATATACATATATACATTACTACCCTTTTTGTGACTCCTACTTCTTAAATATTTAAATTATGTTTTTTTGACGATCTCTCCTCATCTACGGTGTTAATGGCTTCAATGTTAAAGCACCAAATAAATGTATTTACCAACCAACCATACATACATACATACATACATTAAATAAAATTAACTAACTAACTAACTACATACATACATTTCAAAATTACCTGTAAAGACGTTAATGGCCTGAGTCGCTGAATGTCTCAAAATTATAATAACTAACTAACTAACTACATACATACATACACACATACAGTTAGTTAGTTATTATAATTTTGAGACATTCAGCGACTCAGGCTATTAACGTCTTTACAGGTAATTTTGAAAATAGGAGTATAAACGAAAATTTAGATTTTTAAATTAAGAGAGGTGAAGAGTTTCAGAATTTTGGTGGCAATATTAGGTTCATCGCATGTAAGAGGGTTTGTATTTCTGTTGATTGTAGGGGAGTAGATCTGTGATTGGAGATGTTGGAGGGAAGGGCAGTCCATAAGTATGTGTTTGATGGTTAGAGGTGATGAATTGCAGAAGTGGCAGGTGGGTTGGTTTTCACATACATACATACATAAATACATACATACATACATACATACATACATACATACATAAATGTATTTACCAACCAACCATACATAGTTAATGGCTTCAATGTTAAAGCACCAAATAAATGTATTTACCAACCAACCATACATACACCCTTACATAAATGTTAAAGCACCAAATAAATGTATTTACCAACCAACCATACATGCGTCGCTCTTATAGCGCTCTCTGGCGCTTTGCGACGCCTAATCGCCACAAAACTTGGTCTTCCCACAATCCACCAGGGAGTTGACACTCCCTCATCTCATTTAACACCCCCTGTTGCTACCCTCTCACTGCGAAATTAATTCACTTGCGAAATCACATTTTTCGAAATTAATTGCGAAATTGAGTGAAAGGAGACTGATTTTTACCTTTGGGTGTTTTTTTAGGCGTGCTGCATGCCCAGCCCGTAAGAATATGTTCATATTTTTCACAATTTTGTGAAATTTCATGAAATATTTCACGGAAACTTTCAATATTATATATTTTTCATTTCACCCGTGCAACCCTGTCCGTGCTGAGGAAGATCGCCGTATGAGCCTTCTGACATTTTCAAGTTTCCTTTGGCACGAACCGAATTCACTGGGCAAATGGTGAATATTTTTCTCCAAAATTTTCAGACGATTTCGTACGCAATTTAATGTAAAATATCTGAAAATTTCAAGGTAAAATACGCATGAATGTCATCAAAAATACATGTTTTATCAAAGGAAATTTTGCAACTCTTGAATGTTCATACGGCGTTTTTCCTTAGCATGGGAGAGTAGAGAAGAGACCCTCCGCTAGTCTCGTGGTGATATAACAGATGGAAACTTCCATCTTCGGTGCTCAATTCATCCCTTGAAATCAACCTCTGCAGCCTGATTGTTGATATTTTGTGCTGGTCGACTGGATCAGACTCTGGGGAGGAGTCTACGGACTCTCTGCTAGTTTCGTGGTGACATAACAGGTGGAAACTTCCATCCTCGGTGCTCCATTCAACCGCTGTCATCACCTCTTGCAGCCTGATTGTTGAAATTCTGTGTTTGTCGTCTGGACCAGGCAAGATTCAGATGAAATGGAGTTATGTGATAGGTCCCGACTGTTCAGTTTTGGCGACTCAGGGCGTCTTTGCGACTCGAAATAATCGACTGGTCGTGGGCCAGCGAGGAATCTTCGCTTGAGGAGGTGCTTTCAGATAATCGATTATTCCACCCGATGAAGGGGTTGGAATGACGCCTTGTCTCGCACAAACGACATCCCGACCAATCAGTTATGTAAGCTCTTTGTCATCTTAGTTTTGTCTTCTCCTGTTTGGCAGCAGTGGGTAGTGGGTACACTGCTTTACACGTAGTTCAAAAGCCAACAAAAAGGGTAGATGACTGTTGCTGCCCGCTGCACGTAAGAAAGCGCAAAGTCTGGCTTTGTCACTCCTTGTTGGGGGTTTAATCAGAGGATTCAAGTCCGACTCTCATAGTATAATGCCTCGCCCGAATTAAAAATGTCATTCAATCAAAGGAGAAAAGGTATGTAGAAAAATGCAATAGTGTATTTCCTTCGGAAAATACACTAATAGGACAAATTGAGGGATCGCGGGTCACGCAATTCAAACGGCCGAAAGGTCGTTTTCCCGCCTTAAGGAGCCTCCAGAATTATGTACTGCACATCATCAGCAGAAAAACTCGGTTAAAAGTCACAAGTGTAGGATCGCGAGTGACGGTATTCGATTGGCCGAACGGTCGTATTTGCGCCCTTAGGAGACTCCAGATTCACGTAGTGCACTTCATCCACACAAGAACTCCCTTGAACGTCCCAAGTGAGTGTTCACGATTAACGTGATTCGATTAGCCGAGCGGACGTTTTTCTGCCCCTAGGAGCCTCCAAAATGACGAAATGCATATCATCCGAACAGAAACTCGCTTTAAACGTCACAGGTCGAGGATCGCGAGTCGCGTGAAACGATCGGCCAAACGGTCCTATTTGCGACCTTAGAAGCCTCCGGAATGACGTAGTCCACATCATCCACACAAAAACTCCCTTAAAACACACAAGTGAGGGATCGCGATTCATGTGATTCGATCGGCCGAACGGTCGTTTCTGCGCCCCTAGGAGCCTCCAAAATCACGAAATGCACATCATCCACACAAAAAGTCGCTTAAAACACACAGGAGATGCGTCACTGATTCGATCGCCAACGTCGTTTGCGCCTGGAGCTCCAGATCACGAATGCACATCATCCACACAAAACTCGCTAAAACACAAGTGAGGATCGCGATTCAGTGATTCGATGCGAACGGTCGTTCCTGCGCCCTTGGAGCCTCCAGAATCACGGAATGCACATCATCCACACAAAAACTCGCTAAAACTCACAAGTGAGATCGCGATCAGTGATTCGATCGCAACGTCGTTGCGCCCTGACTCAGAATCCGAATGCCATCTCCCACAAAAACTCCTAAACACCAAGTGATGATCGCGATCACGTGATTCGATCGCCAAACGTCGTTTGCGCCCTGGAGCCTCAGAATCCGAAATGCCATCATCCACCAAAACTCCAAAACACACAAGTGATGATCGCGATTCACGTGATTCGATCCGCCAAACGTTCGTTCTGCGCCCCTGGAAGCCTCTAGAATCACGAAATGCACATCATCCACACAAAAACTCCCATAAAACACACAAGTGATGAATCGCGATTCACGTGATTCGATCCGCCAAACGTTCGTTCCTGCGCCCCTGGAAGCCTCTAGAATCACGAAATGCACATCATCCACACAAAAACTCCCATAAAACACACAAGTGAGGGATCGCGATTCACGTGATTCGATTGGCGAAACGGTCGTTCCTGCGCCCCTGGAAGCCTCTAGAATCACGAAATGCACATCATCCACACAAAAACTCCCATAAAACACACAAGTGATGAATCGCGATTCACGTGATTCGATCCGCCAAACGTTCGTTCCTGCGCCCCTTGGAGCCTCCAGAATCACGAAGTGCACATTATCCGCACAAAAAATCGCCTAAAAGTCAGAATAAATGCTCGTGGTGGATACCTCTAAGTCTTGCCGCGTTCCTTCACTGAACAATGTCCCATATTTTCCCAAAATTTCAAGCCTTCCCAAGAAATTTAGCGGCAGAGGGCCATTAAAAAATCAACAAAATTTTTATGGTTTTTTTTCTAATGCAACTGTACTCTCTTTGTCGCCATAAAATGAATTTGGCCGCGTAGAACTATTCGTTTTGCATACCAGTATTTCCCCCGTCGGAATGTGTAATGCATCGATTTTTCGACCAAGCTTAAAGATTGGCCGTTTGATAAGAGACCTAACGGAGGATCCTAAATTTAGAATTTCAGCGAAGGTCGGTTAAAATGTTTCTATTTTTATTTGTATTTTCTCAGACAGCATCCACAAATGCATCATATCCAGACTGTTATTTTTGCACCTCTCATCCTTCTATCAGTTCAAAAAATGCACTAACACACGTTGCGAATCCCTAGGATTTATTTTAGTTGGTTACGTGGTGTTTTTTTAAGGCACGAGCTTGCACTTGCACTTAAAAATAACGTAATCGGGTTATTCCACAGCACTGATGAACCGTTTGAAATCGCTCCAACCGACAGCAGCTGGTCTCTGCCACCTCCAGGTTGCTGTGACCTACTGCTCCATCTGCTACCGCCGTCTTTCTTCGCAAAATAAAATAAATAAAAAACGAAGTACACATAAAAAGAGTAAAACAAACGGAGCAGACCTTGCAGATTTTTGCACAACATTGACAACATTGACCCATTAAAAACGGAATAAATCAAGCGGCAAGTTGGCAAACGGTTGGATTCTGTCGTTTTTATCGTCGATTAAAGTTTCAAGAACAGGTTAGCTCTCAACTTGGTCGATTAGCTTACTTTTTTTCTTCTCCTCTAATTTGTGCGGAGGCGTGACTTGTTATTTAATAAGTTTATCGGCCCAAAATTCAGAAAAAGAGGAATGCTACTGTTGAAATGTCCTGATTGGTTGGAGAAATGCGCGACTCTCATGATGGTTTTATTCCGACCTCAAATGAACTGAGTTTTGAGCAGGTAGAAGAAGTTAAATGGCTCATTATAACGACGTGACGCATGCTGTAATTAAAATAAATGTGTAATTAATAGCATAACTCAATTGAGATTGAAACGCAGGTCAATGAAAGGCTAAAGTATTAATGGCCTTAAGGCTACTATAGCCAAAATTTTAAAGAATGACGTGGATAAACAAATATGCCACTTATTTTTCGCAAAACTGCAAAATATCCTCTCTCAATTTCTATTTTTACTCGGATGTTATCGGGTATTTCTTGTCAAAAATTTCCGCGGATTACCGTAAAAAAATCAGCGAAATTTTGGGCCCAGATTTTTCTGCTATTTTCGTGGGAAAGAAGAACTATACTAATGTGCCGTGCTAACTTAGAATTGAACCGGTCGTTACATAAGGGCTCAAGCGCCGAAAATGAGAATTCGAGAAAAATTGTAGTAACCTTATTATAATTGACCCCTTATAAATCTCGGAGCTCTAAAATATTAAAGCGATTTATTAATTAATCACAATATTAATTAATCTGCAATTTAAAACGGGTTGGCTCATGCAGTTTCTACTGGGGTTTTTCGTATTTTTATATCTGGTGCTTAAGCCCTTTTGTAACTGACCGATTCTATTGTGATTTGCTCCTCCGTCTGGAAAGCGCAATGATTTGTCACAGCGCTTCTTATTTTCAAGTGTCAGAGCCTGACTCCTAGGTGCATTCGACGTATGGCGCCTAGTGACGGTAATAAATCATTCTTGGCTTTCATTTCGGCAGGACCCGTGTTCAACCATAAAATCTGTGCGATGTCCGCAGAAAACAACCGATCTTCGGATATTCATTACTTATTCTCCAGTTATCCTGATTTTTCTCTGGTTACGTGGTGTCCTGGCGGTCGAATCTCGGGACTGCCATCCAATGAGATAGCTAAAAACGAGCTATAATATTGGCACCGGTTTGCGGTCGATCGCTGGCATTTCTTCTCCCTGAAGCCACGGCTCCACAGAGACTAGGCGACGCGAATTGCCGCGAGGAAATGAACCGCGCTTAAAATCCGCGCAACCGAGTACGATAATGAAACCTTCCCGTGCATATAATTAGATTTTTGAAATGTTATCGATAGATAACATTGCTAGGGTAGAGATTTCTCGATGAAGGGCATTCGAAAATGATTCAAAACCGGACATGATGGTTAAAATGGAGATGTTGCATGTGTGAGGGATTTGCGATTTGACTACTGATTCTTATGTAAAAGTTCGCGCGAAACACGATGGTGCCACCAGTTTTCTCTGAAATCAACTTCCAAGCTCAAAAAAAGCTCTCAAGTTGAGGCCAAAATGGAGCGGATATTCCACGCTATCCTGAGAGTCCACTTCTACATCAAGATGAGCTCTCCATACAAAGATAGGGAGCAAAATACATTCGCAGTGATGCCGTGTTCTCAGTTTTAGAGTCCCCAAATAAAGTGACAGCCCTGTCAATGTATTTGCTCCTTATCTTTGCATGGAGAGTTTGTCTTGATGTAGACGTGGACTCGCAGGATAGCGTGGGATATCCACTCCATTTTGGCCTCAACTTGAGAGCTTTTTTTGAGCTTGGGAATTGATTTCAGAGAAAACCAGCGTCACCATCGTGTTTCTCGCGAACTTTTACCGAAGAATCAACAGTCGAATCGCAAATTCCTCACACATGCAACATCTCCATTATTGCACTCGGTCGCGTGAATGAAACACGCGACAAATTTCGCTCAGTGGAAATGTAGCTTGATGACCGCTAACCGCGGACAGAACGCATCTTGTTACGACGAGGAATAGTAAAAAAAAGTTTGCTTAAATGTCAGCGCGGTCACTAGTTCTACATCCGCTTCGGAAAGACCGCGGGCTCAGCCCTGAGCAGAGCTTAGTTTTTTCCGCGTATTTTTTAGCCTCCGTATCAAGTTCAAGTCCAGCTGCAAAGGCTCGCAACTGGTTTTCGTTCCGTTTGATGGCCTGGCGAAAAAAAAGACGTACCGCGCGCGAGCTAATGTCGTTGAGCACGGCAAAATCGTATTATGATTACGTCATTTTTTGCAGGCGATTGATTATTTTACGAGGCCTACTGACCGACTATCATCGTTCTAAGCTGATTTAGAAAATGCATTTAATAGGTCAATTTTTTGCGGGTACCTAAAATAGTATCTCGGTTTACGACGTCACAAACTTCCTACCATATTTTATTTTTTAAAAATAAAACTACTGTAAGTCAATTCTTTTAAACTGCTGTGATCTTCCCTCTCTGAGCAAAGAAATTTTTGTTGAAAACTTCCAAAAATGACGTTGATTTCTTTTCCTTCAAAAAAGTAAAAGGAAGGCAGAGCTTTTAGAACATCACAAACGAGATACGTGGTTTGGGAGGTTTATTGTCCGTGTTCTAGTGAGTCTCAGGGTTCTTAACAGAATGGAGACGGTTCCTAATGATTCAAGTGCGTCCAATTACTTTTTTGTCATTTTGTGCGTTTTCATTCCTTGTAACTGTTATTTTTTTATCAATTTTTGCGTATTTGAAGATCGGCATATGTGTACTCTCTATACGGACCCGATTCCAAATACTTAGAGTTACTTAAGTCAAGGAAAATTAGCAAATTTTGGGGAAATCAAAGACAGGGAAGATCAAGGAAAAGTCTGGGAAATTTTTGATTTCCAATAGCACAGCGGATATTGTACCATACAGTCGTTTGGTTCCGGCAGTGATGAGAGCGTCACGACGATATGATTATGACGTATTTATGCTAAAAGGAACTATGTGCATAGGGATTGCGTGTGACATAGTTCCTTTCAGCATAAATGCATCCACTTAAGCATCCTTTGAAGCAGCCAATTTAATTTGCCATAAGGAGAGACTATTCAACCTTATAATGACGTCATGCGATTTCGTTCCCACTGCACACCCTTTATCAAATCAGCTCAGCAGTCGACCCGCTAAAATGCAACCATTCAGCGAAGATAATTTCACGGACGGACCCATCTCCTCACCAGTACTTTGTGTCTAAGCTGCTTAGTCACTGCTCTGCCGTTCTGACTCTTAATAGAAAAAGGCGGAACTCTTCCATTAGCAGGAAATCGGATTTAATGCTTTTCAAATTGAAAGAAGCGCAACAGTCCATCCGATCTTGAAGTCGACCAGAGGCTCCATGAATACAGGGTGTGCATAAAGTTCGACCGTCGCATCTACTTCTCGAATAAGTGCAGTAGTGCACCTTGCAAGACGACACAGAGAGAAAACTCAAACCAAAATTTTTAGTTATGTCGGGAAGTAAAATACAAAATAACCGAATCCCTCTATTGACTCTGGGGTTTCTCAGTCCCTTAATTGTTTCCTGCGCTAAATTCACCGCAAATTCACCAAAATCAACACAAATTTGGGTTGGTTTGTGTTTCTCGTCCTATTCTAACCAAAAGAAACAATTATTTTTATGAGTGTAGGTCATAAATTAAAAGAGTGTTGAGGTTGCGTGGCACCCTTAGACTCGGAATGAATATTTGTCTGTGACAATCCTCACGAACTAAACCTTGACATTGATAGACAAAGCGATTGACGAAGGACATATTGGAAAGATTGAGCGATCCTGTGGGTGGCTGAATGGTTCCAATGGACAAAGGAGGTAAGCAAAAGTCTAACCAATGACAACCTACGAGGGTCCAGCGGGCTCCAAGGCCCCCTTTCCCCCTTAGTCTATAACAACCACCCGTTTCAACCAATATCATCAATGATCGCCATATTTTCTCGTCGTCCTCTTTGTCTACCGCTTTTACTATCAATTTCAATAATCAGCCCGCTGGGCAGGGTAGGAGCGAAACGTGATCAAGCTCCTTCAAAAATTTCACTTTCCCTCGCAACTGGACTGTGAGTTCGGATAGTTATGACGTGTAAATGCAAACCGCTTTTTGCTAGATTGGATCGTTCCCTGAACTTCTTTTCGTCACGTTTGCCAGTAAATCGAAGTTTATTGAAGTTCATTCCCATGTAAAGTTGATTTTCAATGTTCCATGTAAGTTTCCAGTCTTAAACCATCTTTTCCAACCGAACCAAAGTTCGGTCCACATGGAAGACGTAGTAGTTGTGTCCACGTAACCGAACTTCGGTTCAGTAGACCGAATTTTCGGTTATGCAAACCGAACTCTTCCGTGTTCCAAATGCATCGAACTTTGGTACGTATAACCGAACTTTTTGCTCGGTGAAGGGCCAAATAAGTTTCAATGGGAGGCCAAGACCCCCCCCCCCCCTCTTGGGCTGTATGTACTAGAGCACCTATGTACGGGAGAGTAATTGCCATCCCTGTACCGCTCTCTGGTTGGTTCATCAGTTTTAGGCTATCAGGGTGCTTCAAAGTTGGCCCAATGTAAACAAACCCGACACAGAGGAACACGTATTTTCGGCTGAGAAATGAATGATAATCACACTCTAAGGTTAATTTTCGGCAAAAATATCCATGATAGTTCGGTCCGAACTCAATTCAGAAGTTGATCGTAAACAAACTATCACATCCAAAATCACGTCTAGAACTTCGTAGAACTTTGTCGTCATCTTGTTTGTTCACATTGGGCCAAACTATAGGTTCTGAGGGGCTGGGGTTTGTTTACATTGGTCCAACTTTGGGGCACCGTGATAGCCGACCAATCAGAGAGCGGCACACTTTTTCTGTAGTAAAAGGATTGAGTAGGCAATATACTCTCCCGTCCACGGAGAAAAAAACCTCGTGCGTGGGACCCGAAGTTTAGGTCATGTGGATCTCTGAAGTTTTCGGATTGAGCATCTGAACATTTTGAGGTTCGGATCACACATCTGAAACTTCAGTCCTTACATCTGAAGTACTTCAGATGTGAGAACCGAAGTTTTTCGGATGTGAAAACCGAAGTACTTCAGATGTAAGAACTAAAGTTTCAGGTGTGTGATCCAAACCTCAGAAGCTGGACGTAAAGTGTTCAGATGCTCAATCCGAAAACTTCAGAGATCCATATGACCTAAACTTCGGGTCCCACGCACGAAGTTTTTTTCTCCGTGTATACAGGGGCTCCGTGGTGGCTCTGTCCATGGGGGAAACACCTTTTTTATCGGCGACATGCTGCTTTTCAAATACCCTGTGGAGTGACCCAAGTCTGGGTTTGTGTCGCCTAATCCAGCTTTAATTGAAAGTAGCCGGATAAAACGCTCGAGTTTGACAATGAAGACCCCGGCGAGCGAATCCGTGATATAATTCCGTTTAACATTGTTGGGCATCGGCCGCGGCGGCGACCCGGGCCAGCGTCGCGTCGCGTCGCATCGCGGCGTTATACTGCATTGTGCCGGTCGTCTTGCCAAATCGGTAATGGTCCGTGTCCATTCTCCACCGTCGACTGTCGAGTCGAGTCGTCTGCTTCGGCGGACGTCCGACGTCATCTCGTGCAATCCCGCCCGGACCCAACGCAAATTATGTGATTAACTGGCGGGGGGGGGGGGGGGGGGGCGCAATTTAAACGCTTTCGATCTTTTGAGTATTAATCGCTGATCGGAGCTCAAGGATCGGGTATTAAAACAGTGGTTTCTGTTATCATAGGGGATACCGCAGAGGCTCACATGAAGAAAAAGTTTCACTTCATATGGAACACCAAGGATTTCGGTTGTGGTAAAAACGAAGTGGGGAACCGCTTTCGATCTTTTGAGTATTAATCGCTGATCGGAGCTCAAGGATCGGGTATTGAAACAGTGGTTTCCGTTACAGGGGATACCGCAGAGGCTCACATGAGGAAAAAGTCTCACTTCGTATGGAACACCAAGGATTTCGGTTCTGGTAAAAACGAAGTGGTCGAATGGAACCGCTTTCGATCTTTTGAGTATTAATCGCTGATCGGAGCTCAAGGAGCGGGTATTGAAACAGTGGTTTCTGTTATCATAGGGGATACCGCAGAGGCTCACATGAAGAAAAAGTTTCAATTCATACGGAACACTAAGGATTTCGGTTCTGGTAAAAACAAAGTGGTCGAATGGAACCGCTTTCGATCTTTTGAGTATTAATCGCTGATCGGAGCTCAAGGATCGGGTATTGAAACAGTGGTTTCCGTTATAGGGGATACCGCAGAGGCTCACATGAGGAAAAAGTCTCACTTCGTATGGAACACCAAGGATTTCGGTTCTGGTAAAAACGAAGTGGCCTACTGGAACCGCTCTCGATCTTTAGAGTATGAATCGCTGATCAGAGCTCAAGGATCGGGTACGGGAAGAGTGGTTTCTGTCAGGGGACATCGCAGAGGCTCACATGAGTTTCGAATGGGCCAGTTCAACTGGCTGCATGGTAACAGAATCGTGTTTTGATGCTTGATTCTTGCAGATTAGCTGAAAGTAGGAAGATGTGTCCAAACAGTAAGTTTCTACGTTGAATATTAACTGAGATATCGTCCTTTAAAAAGTTGGGTTTTTTACTTCATCCACAGCTGCAGTACGTACAATGGTATGTACTACTGCGGTGGATGACGTCATGAATCGAGTTTTTCCAGGCGTGATATCTCGGTTAGTATTCAACGTAGAATGTTGCTGTTTGGACGGATATTATTATTTTTAATTGATCTACAAGAATCAAGCATCAAAACACGATTCTATGACCAGCACATCTGACCCATTCACATGAGCTCAAAGTTTCGCTTTATATGGAACACCACAGATTTCGGTTTCGGCGTAGGAAAAGTTATTGGTTGTATGAAGTGAAGCCAAAACATTTGTTGGCTTCTCATCATCGTTATCATCTTCTGAACACTTAAAAAAAATTCGGCCATCCGAACGGAACGTCCGGAGTCCCATATCATCTCAACTTTTCGGTTCCTCAAGCCGAACTCTCAGTTCGTGCATACGAACTTCGACGGTAAAGTGAATCGACGAACGGAATTCGGTTCATATTAACGAAATTTTTGTTCAGCGTCTTCTTCCTCTCCTCTTCTTCTTTTTATTTTTCTTCATTTTCCTTTGACTAGGGCACGAGTCCTGCGGCTGGACTGCGGAATTGTTACCGAATGACCCTGATCGATAAATCCCTATCTTAGCAATGCTTTTTATCGATCAAGATCATTCGATATTCATTCAACAATCGATCCGCTGTTTGTCTTATCACTACATGACCACTCATGGCCACCTTGTATATCAGTCGGTTGAACAAGACACTATTACCGTGGCTCCCGAGGTATCGTGAATCAACAGAAGCGCGATTGATTTTTTTTCGGAACGTTTTTGTCATTCCCGACCTTCCGATTAGTTCATTTGCGAATGAGTGGCAGAAAAAGTAACGACTATTCGATAAAGAATAAGGTGAGGGCTGATGAGTCTTCTCCAGCTGTAAATTCGAAAAAAAATCTGCGCCGATAATTAAATCTGAAGCACCCATCTTCAATGACTTTTTTAACCGTTTAGGCAGACGAGAGGAGAGATCATCATTTTCCGACCGAAGTATCACAAATACCAGAATTGAGAAATTGTAACACAGAATGACAATACAAGTTATGCATTGGCAAGGCGAGAATGATCGATTATCGATTTTTCCTCATTCGAAGCTCTGGTAAAGAATCGGTCATTAAGGTGTTCGTTGCGAACACCCTGATGCCTATCGATCCCTTTCCATAAGTTAAAATGACAGATCGATCGATATATTGCAAAAGACACCACGGCATTGAAGTTACGAGAAGTTCATTTGGCTTATAACACGGAAAATACATCAGACCACGAGTTAAATTTTCTTTTAAAAAAAAATCAAAGAAAAAATTGACTCATTTTTCTGAAAATTCGTATTATGTCCGAGGAAATTTTGCAACGTCTCAAGGTACATACTGCATTTTTCGTCTTCACAGGAGCATTCTGCCGTGCTAAGAAAGAACGCCGTATAAACATTCGAGAGTTGCCGAATTTCCCTCGATAAAACATGTAATTTAGCAACATTCATGATCGTTTTTCCCTGAAATTTTCAGATATATTAGATTAAATTGCGTAAGCAATTGTCTGAAAATTTTTGAAAAAAACATTCACAATTTACCCCGTAAAGTCGGTTTTTATGGAAAGAACTTTTGCAACGTCTGAAGGCTCATACGGCGTTCTTCCTTAGCACGGCAGTATTGTTCTCACCTCTTTTGTTGGAAGAACTTTGAAATGCGAGAGCAAGCTCTCTACCGTTGTGCGAACTACAGTGCAGTTTGAACTTGAGCAACAGGAAGCCAATGCCAAGCTTAGCTGCTGGTGTGAGGGATGGATTAATTCCGAGTCCGAGACTGGACCCTTGCGCAAGGCAGCGAATTTATGCTCGATTGAATCCTTGCATGCAGCTCCAATCGTGTGTTCTATGGATCGTTCTCCTAGGTGTTTCGTAACACATCGGCATCGCTGATCTCCGAGTCTCATATAACCTCTCAGCTGGGAAAGCTTTGAACGCTACGTTGTTACGACCCTTATGGGGCACAGTGGGTTTTAACTAAATCTAATTAAGAAAATGAAAGTCCCCATGTCTGAAAGCGGAAAAGTACAGCGAAACACCTCAGGAAAACATCCCCGTGGAAAAGAAAATCATTCGTTGGGCCGTTTTTTTTTTTTGCCCCCCCAAAGCCAAAATGGCGGCCGATATGCGCCGCCGCGGGGTGCAAATGTTACAACTCCCTCAAAATGTCAAGTGACACATCGATTCCTATGTAATTTTGGTCGTAGAATCCGAATATGAGGTCAGAAATCCCTCACGACTAAAAGGGATTGCGCAAATTCAAGATGGCGGCCAAAAATAGGCCCCGGAGTAAAAATTCTCAATTCCAGCTTTTGGTGACGAGTGAGATGTCTTTTTTTATGTTTTTTGGGTCATAGGATCCAAATTTGAGGTCAAAAATTCCCTTCTGGCCGACAGGGATCCCTCAAATCCAAAATGGCCTCCATTTTGGGGCTGACATATTATTTCCGAAAGACTCGTATAGTCGAGTGAGGTGTCTTTTTACATGTTTTTTGGACCACATGATCAGAAACTGGGATCCAAACTGTGTCCCTGTGGGCCGGAAGGTAAGATTTGTCCCTTAGCACCTTGATTGTATCGTTTTTATCAACTATTTAAATAAAAACTCAGAATTTCACTGTTAGAATGGCGCCAACCCCACCAAGAATGCTCTATTCTTACAAATAATGTTTGACCTTTTTGCCTAGCAGGGGATATAGTCCCCTGCTTCACAAAAAAACTAGGGCAAGAGAAATAGGAACATAACAAAAATTATCTTCTTTAAACAGGAAACAGTGAAAACAGTGAAATTCTGAGTTTTTATTAAAATAGTTGATAAAAACGATACAATCAAGGTGCTAAGGGACAAATCTTACCTTCCGGCCCACAGGGACACAGTTTGGATCCCAGTTTCTGATCATGTGGTCCAAGAAACATGTAAAAAGACACCTCACTCGACTATACGAGTCTTTCGGAAATAATATGTCAGCCCCAAAATGGAGGCCATTTTGGATTTGAGGGATCCCTGTCGGCCAGAAGGGAATTTTTGACCTCAAATTTGGATCCTATGACCCAAAAAACATAAAAAAAGACATCTCACTCGTCACCAAAAGCTGGAATTGAGAACTTTTTACTCCGGGGCCTATTTTTGGCCGCCATCTTGAATTTGCGCAATCCCTTTTAGTCGTGAGGGATTTCTGACCTCATATTCGGATTCTACGACCAAAATTACATAGGAATCGATGTGTCACTTGACATTTTGAGGGAGTTAACATTTGCACCCCGCGGCGGCGCATATCGGCCGCCATTTTGGCTTTGGGGGGGCAAAAAAAAAAAAACGGCCCAACGAATGATTTTCTTTTCCACGGGGATGTTTTCCTGAGGTGTTTCGCTGTACTTTTCCGCTTTCAGACATGGGGACTTTCATTTTCTTAATTAGATTTAGTTAAAACCCACTGTGGGGGTTTTGGTTTGAGCCGATTTTTTTTCTTTTTTTTGATTTATCTGCCTAGAAATATTGACCCCCGATCTTACGTATCTATCACGCCTCTTAGCGCTCTTAAGTGTTTTGGTTCCTGCAGAAATGACACTTAAATTCAACGCTCCTTGCTTTAAATTACCAAAAATTTCTCGTAAATTTATACAAGAAAGTATCGTAATTTTACAGAGATTAGGCCCATAAAATTTTAACATCGATCACCCGCCCTTTTTTCAAAAACTGAACGAGCTCATTTTGATTTACACTAAATGCGTGCTCTCCTTTTAAGACAGTGATTTTATTTGTACATGCTAGGACTTGCAACTTGAGACGGATAGAATTTTTCAGCTTTCTATCCTTGAGGTTGGACCTGAAAAAAAAACCGTACTCTCAATTGAAGAAATGGTTGGAAAACATTGTTTTAAAATTAAAACAAAATTTCGTTTGATCGAAGGGAAATATTTTTTTATTTATAAACTAACTTTTATGAGCGCGAGAATATTTTTTATTTCAAATTACTTTCCTCTCTGATTCAAATAAAACCATTATTGATGACAAAGCTCTAATCCTTCAAATTTAAAAGAATTGTTTAATCCAAAGAGAATTTCGTTTAAAGCCACACTCAAAAAAAGGTATGACTCTGAGACCCATAAAAAATGGCTCGGCGATCCATAATTTCTAACCAAAGTGACTTACCGTCTACAGTATGGCTTTCTAAGCCATACTTTATTGGTCGTGAACCTATAAGCATGGCTCCACGAACTATATTTTATTTCCATGATCCATAACTCGGCCAGTAAGTCACTCTTCCTATACTTGTTTTTTGAGTGCATAAAAATGTGTTTTAATGTACCTCTTTTTCCTAATACTATTTTGGCACCATCGAAATGCTCGTTATGTAACGTGACTCTCCTCTTTGTTCCAGGTAAGCCCCGAAGCTCCTGCTTGTCATCAGCTTAGATCATGACGTGGCAGAAATTCTGCGAATACTCACCGCGGAATGAACCATGCAATAAATAAGAAACCCGCGTATGTATTATCTCTCCTTTATACCTTTTCGTCCTCACCATCTGCAAAATCATTCAGTCACCTTTCAAGAATTTTTAGTCGATTGTATACGCATTCTTTCAATTTTTTGTGCTCGGTTCAATGAGCCTCCTGATCTGTGAATGTTCCAGAACTAATAAATATTCGTGAGGTTTTTGAGAGGAGACCGCATTATCTCACCAATTATCTATGCACTTATTTTAAATTAGTCTGCTCACAATCCCTGTAGAATTATTGTTGCACATTTTTGCAGTCTTGTGATGCTGTGCGGTTGGCGATCAGGTTTTGACGCGCGCGTTTCCCATACCTTCTCTCCTGAGCCGTGAAATCTTAATATATCTCCGTTATCTTGATCCCAGGATTTAACGAGACTCGTTGCGGCAACTTTTACTTGGATCTACTCAAGTCGTCCTCCGTAATTTAATGAACTTGATCCAATCGAGTCTATTCTTACATCTCAATCGCATCTTCCAATCTAGAAAGAGTGGTAAATTGATTGCTTGTTTTGCTCGATGTGCTGATCGAACTTCATTTTTTCAGTGGAAAAGTTTTGCGGAGGGCTCTTGTGAAATGTTGTGTTTCAATTTAACCTACGCCGCGCCGTACTCATTGTTCGTTTTTAGGGGTCCGGTCTCGTGAACAAAGCAAGTGACTTTTTTTGAGATTTCTAGCAAAATTGGTTTAATATAAAGAAATTACTGACGGTCGTACGATCTGACAAAAATTTAAAATTGATGCGAAGAGACTCGAAACAGTTGACTCTTATTTAGGGCCTTAAGATCAGCTTTCCTTGTGATTAACAAAACTTCAACTTCTCTCAAAGTATCGTATGTTGTGCTCATGATTTGAAGCCTCTTATTAGTGTAGACAACTATTTTTTCTTTCTATTTCATGAATGTTTAATTCGGCGTAAAAGCAATTGAACGGTGGCATCGAAAGATTAAGAAGGGCAACTTTATAAAAAAAAAAAAAAAAAAAAAAAAAAAAAAAAAAAAAGCGACAATGAGTGAAGTTATTCCTTTTATTTAACTTGTATAGTAACCCTTTTTCTTCCGCATTTAGGAATACCACCGTGCACCCAAATTTTTCTTGAAAATAATACGCGATTATTGTCGCTTATTTTGAATCTGATTGATTATAGTATTAACAAAGATTCAGTATTTGTTCTACGGTCTGAAAGCTGCAATTCACCGTGAATTACCTCCTATTACTGTTGCAATGCCAGTCGCATAAGTCATGAAATAATCGTAGCGACTGCTGTCAGTGCTGTCAGGGCCAAGAAAATCAGAGCGCCTTCCGTTTTTCGTGTATGCAACGAGGACATCCCCTGAACACGAATAGTTGCATCCAGGCGTTGACATCCGTCTACTCGGCGCGGCGATGCGACTTCCCGATGATGCGATCCTGTCCTACAATGAGGGAGTCAGTTTTGATGCGAAGAATCAAAGTGGTAGATATGAACATAAAACAAAACATTATACGCTACATAACGCACTTTTCTGGCATTCTTGATCCCCTTCCCCCCTTGTGACGCTTTCGTGGCGTAGGCCTATATCTTTTAATATATGTAGAAACAAAATGGTATAATGCTTTCCTCGACCCTCCTCCCCCCCCACCTTAGAGCGCTATGTAATTCAGGGACGGCCCTTAAAATAGCGGGCCAAGACTTCGAAAAGGACATATTTATGGTAAAGGAAACTATGTGAACACAAATCAAACCGAAATTATTTTTAAAGCTCCTAAATTCTATGTACATAGTTCATTTTGATTTTTTTAATTTGCGCATATAGCTTCTTTGAACATGATCACGTCCAAATTTGCGGCCGAACGTGGGAGGAGGACTTTTGAGGAGAGGGAGTCGCTAAAAACGAGATGAGAGGCAATTTCTTCGCCGTCGCGACGAAAGAACTTAACCGATTTTTAAAGACCGTATTGTGTATGCACTCCATGGCACCGTCTAGGGTCGACATGAAATTAGTGTTACGCCTTTTGGCCGGTAGACCGGCGATTTATGGCGCGGAATGCCGTGTATCAGGTCTCGATCGCACGGACGTGGTGCGGAGTAATGTCGTGGTCGGGGGGGATGGGGGGGGGTCTGGGGGTCGGGCTTTGAAAAGTGAAATTGGTCGCGTTGGCCGTTGCGGTGTGACCGTGGCAGCGTGGCCCCCGCCCGCAGAATTCTTTGTCAGGCCAACCCTGGAACACCTGGCTCCACTGCCGTGCTAAGTAAAAAAGCCATACAAACATTTGATTGTTGTCCAATTTTCTCCCAGACAGTATGACATTTTGAAAAAAATTATGAATATTTTTCCTTAAGATTTTCAGATTTTTTAAATCAAATTACGAACCAAATCCTCTGCCAAATCGGAGATGAAATATTTATAACTTTCCCTGAAAATTCGTGATTTGTCGAAAGAAATTTTGTAACGCCTGATGGCACATACGACGTTCTTCCCTAGTACGGCAGTGAAGCAGTGTGAGTCTTCAATCGTGGCTGTAACTTCTAACAGTATCTGACAGCTTACTTTATTTACATACATACATACATACACCCCTACATACACCCCTACATACATACATACACACATACATAAAGCCGATTTTATAGCGCAGCCTCGCGCTCTGCGACGCCCAATCGCCATTGCCCCCCATCCTCCCAGAGATCATCAGGCAATTGGCACCCTCTGATCTCCTCCTCCATCCCCTTTCAATTTCAAATTATTTATAGTTTAAGGAGTCAAAAATTTTCATCAAACAGTTCATTCTTTTTCCGATGAAAAATCGAGGACACCTTTGATGAAAGGGCTTATGAGGCCACTAATGCATCTAAAATTCAAAACAATCGCACAATGTAGTTCTACAAATATCCCATTCGAAATCTCCACCATGAATTTTTTCCTGGATCTGCGCCGCCTTTTTCCTTTTTCATCGTGTGGAATAAAGTTGACTGTGAATGTATTTCATTTGTTAGAAATGCCAAGAAACATGGCACAATCTTGGCAGCAATAATACAATTGCTATTTAGTTTCTTTCTTAAAAGTTCGGTGATTTGCAAGATATTGCTCCCTGATGGATGAGCCTGCTATCTCCAAATCATCGTTCCAGTGGTCAAGGCTTTTATCGAGTTGCAAAGAGGCAGTGGCGTGGCGTGAATGATCGATTATCGATATTTCCCCATCTGAATCCTTGGTAAAAAATCGATTATTAAGATGTTCGCTGCGAACACCCAGTTAATCGATCATTTTCCATAGGTTTAAATGACAAATCAATCGATATATCGCAAAGCACGCCACGCCACTGCAAAGAGGACGGGCGCTGTCCGAAGGGGATCGAGTCGCGTAGCGGCCGTAGGGAAACCCTAGTCAAACAACGTTTTTAAATAAGTAAATATCAATATTTGTACGGCCCTTGTAGCTTTGACGTGGCGCCAAGCGACGCGATATATCGCGGACGCCGGCATCGGATGAGCCCCAGAATTACCTCACCGGGAGCTTTTAAGTTCCAGTCGGAGCGTTTGCAAGTATATCGGTTTTCACTTTCTCCGCGAGGTCGGTCGACGCGGCGTCGGCATGCAAGTACCAACGGCATCGGCAACTGCCCGAGCAGAGTGCGACTCTCCCCGGGAGAATGGAAAGGCTGTCCGAGTCCGAGGGCCCGCTCGTGATAGCCCGACCCGACGCCGCCGACGACGAAGATAGGTGATAGGTCACGAGAACCGGCCAGGGCGCCCCAGACGTCGTCGGTCCACAGCGAGCGGCCTAAATAAACCCGATCGCCCGAACCTCCTTTCGTCACCCGCGCTGATTTCAGGCCCCGCTCGGCGGTGCTGAAAAATGTCCCGGTGAGGTTTTGTAATCGGTCTGTCGTGAACGGTAGTTTAATCTTAATCCAAGAGAGGAGTTTTTCATTGATTGCAGTGGCGCGCGGTGGATCGAGTCAATTAGAGAGATCGGACATGAAATTTTTGCCTAAAATTGCAAATTTTGATGTTCACTTCGTCACATGTTAAATTACAAGGGGTGCTTATAAAAGAAAAAATCAGGAGGAAATCAATGGAACCACCTTTAGAACCTCAAAGTTTTGTAAAGTTTCGTATAAACGGAGTTACAAGCGTTTAAAGTTCCCAAATTTTGTCCGGCCTCTCCTATTGACTCGATCCAGTGTGTTGGGGCGTGGCGTGCTTTGCGATGTATCGATTGTTCTGCCGTTTAAACTTATGGAAAAGGGTCGGAACCTTATGGAAGGGGGTAAACTTATGGAACAAATTGGCAAATATCGATAATCGATCATTCACGCCTCACCTTTGATTGATTATGAGAAAACAGTTGTCGACAAGTTGCAGAAGTAGATTGGAGCTATAACAGATTATAGGAATTTCTGTGAAATATCTCATGAAATTTTGCAAAGATGTGAAAAGGATGAAACATATTTCCAGCGACTGGGTATGAAATATGCACTAAATTACACTTAAAAGCAAAAAAATATTTCGAGGGCTGAGGAACAATACCGCTTAACCAACAACTTCGGCGAAAACGAGTCGGTGAATTTTGCCGCATTTTGCGGTATGAAGTACGCAAGTTTATGTTTCAGTTTCTACCAATTCCACTTGGGAGCGCTATACTTTTTTGGCAGCCTCCTCGTTTGCTAGTCTTTTGCTGTTAATTCGTTGAAAAAATAATGTAATAAATAATAACAAAGAAAACATCTGGAATCCCGGCTCACTCATAGCAGGCTTAAAAAATCTAGTTCCCTTTGATCTAGATACGCTGCCAAAATTTCAAAATCCCGTCGTAATTCGTTTGAAGTTGCAGAAAGGCCCCTTGATCCCTAGCCATGTTCGATTCAACGCCAACCGGAACAGAGGTGGATCCAGCAATTTGGCAACACTGGATTTTCTCCATTTAAACATGTTAAATAATCGATTCTTGTCGGATCATCCGGCCCATACAAGAGTCGATACATTTCCATACGTTTAAATGAGGAATCACAATGTTGCCAATTTGCTGGATCCGCTAATGAACTCGAGCAAAAGTAAGTTTCGATTCCGCGAAGAATCTCTTGGATGGGATTCAGTAGTCGCGGTGTGCAAAGGAGAAAGTTCGCAGATGAAGCTTTGATCCAGGCGAACTGCTAATTTTCTAGTACTGCGGGTCTCTGCATCCGCGCGGCAAAACACTCTCATAGATCAAAAGTCTCCTCACAATGTAAGCTTGTAGCAATGAAAATGATTCATGGAGAAGTTACCGGAGGTGGGGGCCAGTTTTACTCCGGCGGTCGTACTGCATCTTATTTTGGCAGCTGTGGCAGTGTGGCGCTCAGAGTGCACGCCAAGATGTCCAATTTCCGAGCGAGTGATGAATAGCACAGCGACATAGAGTGCTAGTTGATTTAAAAAACGGCAGATATATCATCGGACTCATCAGTGTAATAACTTATGAATGACGAAACTAGAAAAACATGCATCTCGGTTTGAAAATGTTTCAAATTTCTCATTAGTATTCATTAGCGGATCCAGTAAATTGGTAACATTGTTTTTTCCCCCTTCAAACCTATGGAAATGTATCGATCCTTGTAGGGGCCAAGTGCTCCGACAAAAATCGAGTATTTAACATATGTTTAAACATATGTTATGTTTATATATGTTGTTATATATTTTTTGCGTGTTTCGTACTCTATGACACATCTTGACGTAGCCAATTTGTTTCTACAAGTCCTTGAATCGCACGACCCTTGTCGGTGGTTTGATTTAAAACAGTTGAACGGAACGGACTGATATTTTCGGTAACTCGGCATTCTCTGTTATGGAAGAAAGGAACTGCGTGACGGGGCACCGTTTCTCCTCTGCAGAAATGTCACTCATTCACTTAAGTAACTTTCGAGAGGATACCTTTCGAAGCAATTTTTAGCACTGAGGAGAGCCAACGCGAAGAAAATCGAGTCGAAAGTTAACCGCTCGCTTTTCCTCGAACGTCGAGAAAGAACGCGGTTGTTTGACAATTTTATTATTACTCCGTGTAACTTGGGGATTTCCCAAAGCTCTCCAACTTTTTTCGCAACTCGCGATCGCTTCGGTATGACTTATTTCCGAGAAACTTCTGGGCTCCTCTATTTTTTTGTTTATTTTCAGCCCGAGCTGAATCCAGGGTCCACAACGCAGCGTATCTCAAAGACAAACTTCTGTTCGATATGAAAACTGAAAGGACGTTTGATCCTTTGAAGCCAGCACGCGGTACTGAAAATTGATTTCAACGTTTGCTGACGTAGCGCAAAAGAAATTTCTTGTGGCCATCGATTCCAGACGATGTAGTTTTTTCTGTCGTGTGCAGTACTGACGTTGAAAATTGAACTTGTACTTTTTCTAGTGGAAGGACGTAAGATGTCGTACGAATCCCGATGCAAACTTCCATTTTTCACGAAACTTTACGCATCAAACATTTGAGTTGAAATAGTTAGGTTGATTCCTAACAAAACTGCCGTGCCAAGGAAAAACGCCGTATGAACATTCAAATTTTGGCTGATTTTCCTCGGTAAAAAAGTTCATTTTTGGGGAAAGATGATGAATCAATGATACTAGACAATGCTGCAGTTATTGAGAGCAATGCTTGTGATTGGTTGATCGAAAGTCATTTAACTTAACTTTGTTTTTTCCGTCATAAACTTTCATTTGAGTTTCACATTGAGTAACCAGTGCAAATGTGTGTATCACCAATTGATGAATCCAAAGTGGATGAGATCATGGTATGATTGGTATGCATAACCGCGGTGGATGACGTCATAAACCGAATTTTCCAAAGCGCCTTGGTAAAAGTTGGCGATAGGAGCTGCGTTTCAAAATACCATAGGAGTTCTTATAGCCGACTGAAGAAGGCGATAGAAAATCATATAGCTGGCTGTAGAAAGTGGGAAAAATTATACGGCCGGGCTACACAAAGCGATAAAAAATTATACAGCCGGGCTATAGTTCCTATCGCCGGGCTTTACACTTAATCGCCTGGCTGTTGCTTTTTCGCCATCGGCTATAAAAGGCCGTAAGAAATTGTGTAGAAATTCGTGTGCTTTGTGAATCCTTAAGTTTGTACGGAATCACTTCAATATGTACAAAACGCATATTATATTTCCCTTTACTACATATTTTTTTTCATCAATTAAAATGAGTGTAGTAGTCCCTACAGAATGTGCAAACATTTCAAAGTCATGAGTTGGAAAACGCTGACTCCACGAGATTAAATATTAGAGCCTAACACAAAAAGGAGTGGCGGCGCACTGGCGCCTACAAACCTAACAGGGATACTTCACGCATTGCGCAATGCGTGAAGTATCCCTGTTAGGTTTGTAGGCGCCAATGCGCGTTTTGCGCTGGCTGCCCTCCCGCCGCGCCGCAGCGTACCACGGCGCTTGAAGCAACTATTTCACACCAGAGGTATTGCACAGTAGCATACGAAATTGAAGGCGCTCCATCATATTAGGAATGGCAGACATCCTTCAAAAGAACGGAGCTTTCCTCGCAAAATAAATCAAGATACTACGGCCCAAAAAGAGAGCAGTAG
Source organism: Bemisia tabaci (assembly GCF_918797505.1). Taxonomy (NCBI): domain Eukaryota; kingdom Metazoa; phylum Arthropoda; class Insecta; order Hemiptera; family Aleyrodidae; genus Bemisia; species Bemisia tabaci. The sequence continues at coordinate 14,554,158 of NC_092795.1, forward strand.
TCCATAAACTCACTAAGTCCTAGCATCCGTAATTAGTAACGTTTAGCATACACTTTATCGCTAGGCTGTTGCTTAACCGTCATCAGCTATAAAAGGCTATAAGAAATTGTGTTGCCGGCTGTAGAAGCTATTGGAAATCTTACAGCCGGTTGTAGATGTATGGTATTTTGGAACACAGATTCTACTGCCAATTTTTACCAGCGGGCCGATTATTGAAACTGATAGACAAAGCTATAGACAAAGAAGACATAGGAGTATAGAGCGATCCTATTGGTTGGCATGATTGGTTCTTATAGACGAAGGAAGAAAATGATGGACTAACTGTCAGGTTTCTCGTGGGTTGCCGTTAGTTAGTCCATCCTCCACGAGGACTGTCCCAAAAGAAACCGGACTTTTGTCATAGAAGGCGCACCAAGCGTCGTAATGAAGTTTTCTTGAGTTTGTTTGAAAGCTGATAAGCTACTGAAGATGCTCGTTTTTACAGAATGCAAAAATTCGTCTTGGTAAGGAAACTACACGCTTTGGAATAAAGGAAAGTCAACCTCGAGTTGCGATTTTTGTCTTTATTTCAAGAAAAATGTAGATACAACTTAAAAAAACCCAGGTTTTAAGTTAAAAACTTCGTTGCTCTCTTATTCAAATGCTTAAAAATAAGGAAATTAACATTTTAAGCAGCTTACCAAGTCATCACCTATCCCCTTCAAAATACTCGCCAGCTTTGTCGATGCATTTTTGCCACCGTTTCGTCAATTGGGAGAAACACTGTTGGAAATCCTCAGATTCGAATGATCGCAATTCCTACAAGGTGTTCTCTTGAATTTCCGGAATGGTTTGAAAACGTCGACCTTTCAAGGTAGATTTAGGTCGTGGAAATAAGAAAAAATCACTTGGAGCCAGGTCCGGTCACCTTGAAAAAATTGGGATCATTCAAACCTGAGAATTTCCAACAGTGTTTCTCCCAATTGAAGAAACGGTGGCAAAAATGCATCGACAAAGCTGGCGAGTATTTTGAAGGGGATAGGTGATGACTTGGTAAGCTGCTTAAAATGTTAATTTCCTTATTTTTAAGCATTTGACTAAGAGAGCAACGAAGTTTTTAACTTAAAACCTGGGTTTTTTTTAAGTTGTATCTACATTTTTTTTTAAATAAAGACAAAAATCGCAACTCGAGTTCGACTTTCCTTTATTCCAAAGCGTGTAGTTTCCTTACCAAGACGAATTTTTGCATTCTGTAAAAACGAGCATCTTCAGTAGCTTATCAGCTTTCAAACAAACCCGAGAAAACTTCATTACGACGCTCGGTTCGCCTTCTATGACAAAAGTCCGGTTTCTTTTGGGACAGCCCTCGTATGTCCATTGCCACCACCCGCTTCCGCCAATAGGATCCCTCCAAATCCCTTTTGTCGTCTTTGTCTATATCTTTGTCTATCAGTTTCAATAATCGGCCCGCAGGGCGGTCAATAGTGAACGCAGAGAGTTGTTGTTTGGACAGCTCTTATTATTTTTCACTGATCCACATGACTCAAACATCAAGACACGATTCTGTGACCGGCGCATCTGACCAATTGCTGGCCAATTTGCATGCGATGTACACGGAAAAAAAAACTTCGTGCATGGGACTCGAAGTTGAGGTCATATGGATCTCTGAAGTTTTCGGATCACGTATCTAAAAACTTGAGGTCCAGCTGCCGAAGTTCGGGTCAGACATTTGAAGTACTTCGATATATACCGAAGGGTCTGGGTCACACATCTGAAGCACTCCGGAACATACTGAAGTGCCGCGATGTCTAACTCGAACTTCGGCAGCTTGACCTCGAGTTTTCGGATGCGTGATCAGAAAACTTCAGAGATCCATATGAGATGACCTCAACTTCGGGTCCCATGCACGAAGTTTTTTTCTCCGTGTACGTGGTCAACGCTCGCAAGCATATCTTACAGACTTCAATAGCGTAACTCAACAAGTAAAACGCAACCGTAGCGGTGCCTCGGAGGCAGCAAAATGTCTCACTACGAGTCGTCCGGGGATCATTTTAAAGAATGGAAATCCTGTGAAGTGAGGCTGAAGAAAATTGCCTAGGAGAGAGCATACGGTAGAGGTGATAGTCAGGATGTGGCTGAGGATGTGGGGCTGTAAACATGTAGCGGTGTCTGCATCCGTTCAGACCCAGGAATCACTCGCAGCGCCGGAAATAAAACCGTGCTTTGAATCATTCATGCGACTCGCGTTGTATTGCATCGCTCAGTGAACCACAACTGGGTGTACCGTGGCCAAGTTTTTTCGATCGGCATCAGATCAGCCTCTAACAATCAGCCTTCCTCCCCTTTATCATACCGACATATTGAATCCCCCATTTCCTCCTTCTTAACGAGTCAAAAATGAGTAAACCGTTTACAATATTATCCATCCAGGAGGCTTGAGCCATCATTAGTACCTCAGCGGTGCAAATCATTAATCGGCAATCGAAACACCAAGTCAACATTCTTGTCGTAGTGCTCAGCCGTACTTGAACCAGCTAGCAGAATTCGGGATTAGCCCGAATTTTGTTGGCAGAGTTGCAACAGAAATGTCGACTTGGTTCTTCGATCACTGATTAATATTTTGCACCGTTGAGGAACCAATGATGGGTTGAACCTGCTGTGAAAAGAGCTCAACTTGCTTACAGCTTGAGTTTAGAATGTGTTGTTATCGATCTATAGTAAAGGAGCCCTTGCATTTTTCAGGAATTTGCGACTTTAGTAGCGATTCCCATGTAAAATTTTGCTAGAAAAATGATGGTGCCTTTGGTTTCCTCTGAAAAAAAAAAACTCAAAAACTCAAAAAAAGCTTGCAAAGTTGAGAACATTATGGAGGAATATGCCGCGCTACCTCAAAAGTCCACTTATATATCCAGACAAACTCTCCATGCAATTAAGATAGGGGCAAATACATTAGCAGAGTTGCCATGTTTTCAGCTTTGGAGTCCCCAAACTGAGTGGCAACCCTGCTACAGTATTTACTCCTTATCTTTGCATGGAGACATTAACTTGATATAGAGGTGGACTCTTTGGGTAGCGTGGGATATCGCATGACGGCCTCAACTTTGAGAGCTTCCTTAAGCTTTCGAGCTAGTTTCAGAGAAAACCAGTGGCACCATCGTGTCTTTCGCAAAATTGTACGTAGGAACCAGTGTTCAAATCGCAAATTCCCGACACAAGCAAGAGCTCCATTTTTTTTTTTTTTGAGCTCGCCCACTCGGGAGAGCTCTTTGCGATCGATTTCTTTTAGCATTGGTAGTGTCCGTGGCGACGAATGGATGGTTCTCGTTGCCGTCGGAGGAACGGCCAAAATCCCATTGATTTCAAGGTCTAAAAGTTGAATTTTCGCGGGTTACAGTTTTCCTCCGTCGAACATTTCCGTTCCCTCATTCAACTGAGGATTAATTGTTCCTCGTTTGCTACACTAGAGAGCAGCACTTTCCAGTGGCCGAGCATATCATAGCATGTTGCTATGGTTTTATATCAAATAACCTAATTGTATGTTATCATCCTCTTATCTTTTCAATGCAGTTTTTGTGTGCAGTTGTACTTGCAATTGTTATTATTTCTTAAAATAAAAAACATGGTGACCTCGACGTGATTTAATAATTTGTTCAATTAATTTTAAGTTACTAAGACTAAGATTGAGATTTGCGCATAATTAATGGATAATCCTTAAGATTGCCGTTATTGGTACCATAGAAGGTTAATTAACCTCAAAATAATTGCATGCTTGAGAGCTCGGTTGAGACTCGCATTGGGATCCTTTCAGAGTTTGTTTAAACCTCATATTAAGAATGCTTTAGGATTCGTTTGAGCCCCTCGCATCAAGAATGCTTGGGAATTCGTTTGAGCCTCGCATTTAGAATGCTTGAGAATTCGTTTGAGCCTCGCATTGAGTTTCTTTAGAGTTCGTTTTAACCTTAAAATACAGATGCATGAAGTGCTCTTTCGAGTTCCGTGCTATTTATAGTGCGCGAGGTGCTCCATTGAGCCACCCCATACCTACAAAGGCGTGATGTGCTCCATTGAGCCACTCGCATACAAAGGCTTGAAGTGGTCTCTCGAGCTCCACGCTAAAATTCAAGTGAATTCCTTTTCAGCTCTTAGTGTATACCATAAGTATTGTGTAAGAATTATGGCAGAAACGTTCCTCCAAACCGTGCTAAATTATAGTTTCTTTGAACTCTGTGCCGATAAAAATTCAGAATTTCAGACTGCCAGCTTAACAAAGTATAACCTTAATTCAAGTTGGCGACTTGATTTAAAAAAAAAAATTAAAATTAAATCATATGGTTTCATTACATTGGTGACAAGTTAAGAAAAAGCTTATCAACGATGAAAGCCAGAAACAAAAATGCGATGGCAAAAATAGCCATTGCAACATTTGCCGCAAAATCACATTCATAAAAGATAATTCCATTTCTCTCTCTTTATTTCTCTTTATTTATTGTAATGTGAAAAATTTGTCATATGAAATTACGTCATAACATTTTGCATCGGCATGTAACCTCTGATAATTGGGTAAAGATTCATTTAATACATATACAATTTCAGAAAAAATCATTAATAGTTGTTAATAGTTTCCCAAAGGCGAGCTCTCCAACACAGTAGTGTTGGAACCAGCAGCTTGTTTTTTTTTGTGATGAGGGGAAAAATTCGCTACAGTGCCCCCATCATGAGGGTCGCCAAGACGCCCCTCATGAAAAGGGCCCACCGAATACCGGGACGGCAACGACCATCAACTGGTGAAGAGCCGCCGAAGCGACCCCTAACCGACCCGACCGCTGTGAGATGGGAAGACCCGGTTATGTGGGGGTGAAGCACGCCGCTGTGTTCCGTACCCACTAAACGACCCCTCCAGGCCACACCCCATGCAAGTGTGGCCCATCGGACGCTCTATCCTCCCGTCGGACGTCCCTAAGGCACTCTTCGAACGGCAGTCCCCGACCCCGGCCCCGGTTTAGCCGGCGCCCCTCAGGCCCCCCCCCCACTTAAAGGGAGGGTCCCCCCATCCCCCGGGACCGATCTGCCGAAGCCATCATTGTACCCGGAGTCAAGGGCGTAGGAGGAGAGCCTAGGCCCAGCTTGCGCCAAACCCTGCGACAACCCCACGGCAGGGCTCTGGAGCCGAGAACTGGAGGGCAGGGAGGGCAGACCAGCTACGTCTCGCTCAGCCCTCGAGGCACCCGATCTTATGCGGCCCCAGAAGGGGGCAGCCTACACATGACTCAGCTCCGCGGGTGCGTCGAACCCGATATCCCCAATTGGATAGCTTGCGGTAAAGAGCTCCATTTGGACCAAGTTTATCAGAAGGAACCAACCCATATTTTCAAAAAAATTGAGTCAAGAATGTTTTTGAGTTTTACTAGCCATATATTTTCACCTGTAAAGAAGTAAAATTCTAAAAACGAATTTTTTGTGTGAAAAGAGTTGTTAAAGTTTATTTTTTATATTAAGCCGTATGCAGGAATCAAACTTCAAACCTCTTTTTCTCAGTTTCAACTAAATGTGGGTTGGTTCCCTTCCGATGAACTCGGTCCATTTAGGGGGTAGGTTTCTCAATTAAATCAGTGAGAACGAAAACACACCAACTCGGTATCTCAAAAATGCTCAATTTTCATTTGAGACAGCCAGTTTTCATAAAGATAATTGAAGTTGGCGCATCTGTTCCAACTCGGACCTTTAAAGTGTCCTTATAAGTACTTGTCTTTCGGCACCAAACATCTTTTTCTCATACTAACTTCTTCACTTACCGAGCAGTTTTGTCCGTGTCTTGATCACTATCATTTTTTCGAGTTTGTGTGTTTTCGTTCTCACTGATTCAATTTGCAGTCGACCGCAGCCAACTAAATTCGGGCCCAAACGTCAGCATATTATTATGAGTACCATCGTAGCCACCACATCCGCGGCAAGTCACCGATCCCTCAGCATCGGTCAGTTATCACAGCAATCAAACGATCGTTGATCTATATTTCGGAATGAAGAGGTGTTGATTCATGACAGGCGAACTGTATCGAACAATAGTGATGCTCGTGGCGATCGGTGGGGCGTGCTATTGGCACTTCTCGTGCGTCCGGCCCGCGGGTGCTTGCTCTGATTGCGGGAGGCCGCTCGCATTTTGCGGCTGCGTCGGTCGGTCGGTCGCCGCCGGTCGCAGTCGGCTGAGCTTGAAGCTCATCACCCGCTTGATGACCCGTTTTTCCGCCGCCCGCTCGGGTCCGCCCTCCGCTGTCCATGATACGGCTCGTGTGTGAAGTGGGCCTCCGGACTATGCTGCCGCGTTGAAAAAAGCCGTAAGTGGAGTCCGAGATGAGCCTCGAGACTCATAAGAGCATGTGCTAACCGTGGCTCATACAGAAATTCACTTTACCGTACGGCAGCACGGGTTCGTCTTCAGCTTTCCACCCGCCAACCGCGTCATCGCACAGTGAATGGAGTCAGCGGGAGAGGTCGGACAAACTTTGGAAACTTTAAAAGCTCCTAATTCTGTTCTTACGAAACTCTCAGGTTCTAAAAGTGGTTCCATTGGTTTCCTCGTAAAATTTACTTCAGATAACACCCCTTAATATTTAAAATGTGACGGAATTACATGAAGGAAAAGAGCCGTAAGTAGAGTCATGGATGAGCCTCGAGACTCATAAGAGCATGTGCTAACCGTGGCTCATACAGCAATCCACTTAAGGCTCTGTACCATACGGCAGTAAGGGCCCGTCTTCAGCTTTCCACCCGCCAACCGCGTCGTCGCACAGTAGATGGAGTCAATGGGAGAGGTCGGACAAACTTTGGAAACTTTAAAAGCTCCTAACTCTGTTCATACAAAACTTTCAGGTTCTAAAAGTGGTTTCATTGGTTTCCTCGTGAAATTCTCCTCTTCCAAAAACACCGCTTAAAATTTAAAATGTGACGGAAACAACATAAAATTTTGCAGTTTCTGTCAAAAATGTCATGTCCGACCTCTCTAATTAACTCGACCCACTGTGCGTCACTGCGTAGCCAACGAGGGACCTAGACCTTCGCCTTCGGCTACCACGTATTCTGTCTTTGATTGGCTAGCGTTGAAATCCACTGAAAATGTTTCCCAATCAATCCCTTTTTCCGAATGCTCCTTACAAGAATCATTCGCGACATCTGATGGAACTGATTAGCAACTAACTTTTGCATGGAGTACATTTAAGTAGCCCCCCCCCCCCCCGGGGGGGGGGGGGCATCCACATTCAATGTCATTTTGTCTCGGTTTTTCTAATCAGTTGTGCGTTAATCAGAGGATAAATCAATGTGACTGGCAAATGGTGGTAGAACGGATTCTTTTTCGCAGCACGTTGCGAAAAACTCCGGCGAAAGTAAACAAGGCTAAAAAAATTAGCACTCCAGAACAAAAGCAAAATGTGCAAATTCTCAACACCTTTCAACAATCCTCTCTCTATACACCGTTCGCCCATCTATTTCCTACCGAAAAAACTCGAACTGCACGCATTCCATATGCCGTTTTCTCATGCGCTTTCAGTATACAATGAAATCGGCCGGATTGCAAGGTTTTTTTTTCCATTCTCTAAATTGAAGCACAAATTTTTTTTCCACGACCAAAGTTCGCACCCTAAACGATTTCCCTCTTGAATTGGCTGAGGGCGCTCAAAAAACCCGTAGCTCCCAGGAAGAGACTCAGCGGACTGGTGATCAATTCATGCCGCTCTGCCATTCTGCCGTGTCAAGGAGACACATCGTATGGATCATTCGAACGTTGTCAATTTTTTTAAATTCATTCATTCATTTATTTATTTCAACATAGAAAGAATAGCCAAAAAGTTTTCAAGATAAATCATGTTATTTTATTGAAAAAGTTAGATGGTTCTCAATTTCCGAATCAACGTACCTTAATTTTTTGTTTTTCTTGCTAGCAGAACTAACTTTTCTTGACAGAACTAATAAACTGTACACTCTGATGAGCTGATTTTAGAATGGACCACTAGATAAGGTACGAATTTCAGCATTCTGATACACGTTTCCTTACCAAAATTTCACGTTAAACACGATGCACACAACGAAATTTACCGAAATCAACTCCTTTCGAAGATATTTAATGATTCTTGGTGCGTGAATTCAAACCACCCGCTCATGAAAACTCAATGCTCTACGTGATTCACATCGTGCGCTAAACGTTATCATGACAGTCTCTACGATACACAAATCTGGCAACCTCAATCTCGACGCTTTGGCTCAGCTATAGCATATTACTTATAGTTTGAACAACATATGGTGGGAAATGAACATTGCTCGATTGAGAAGCTTGCTGAAACTGTTGTAGTGCACGATTTGACTCACGTAGAGCTTTGAGTTTCTTGTGAGCGGGCAGTTCAAATTCCTCGTAACCAATGTGAAATAAAAATGTTAATATCTCCATTAGGAGTTGGTTTCAGGAATTTTCGTTGCACAAATCATATATTCTACATGAAATTCTGGTTAAGAAACATGTATCAGAATGCTTAAGTTCGTACCTTGTCTAGTGGTCCATTTTCCGATACATTAGACGTGGCCCTCGTGAAATTCTGACTTAGGAACATATTTTGCGGTACTTGTCTCCCTACCCTCTCAAGGGGTAGTAGGAGTAGGTCCATTATCCCTAAGGGTAGGGGCATCGATAAGGGCGGTTTTTGGGTCCTTCTTAACTGAATTTCCTCAACTATACGACTTTTTGCAAATTAATGATCTTTATTTTACGAAATGCATCATTATTTGGTCATTTCCGGTCTTTTTAGGCCTAATACTGGCCTAAACATAGGCATGAAAGCCAATTTGGGCGAAAATTGTGGATATTCCGTGGGCATTTTACAGCAAAACCCGCATTATGCGCCAAAATCGGCCTTCACGCCCACTTTTAAGCCAGTATTAGACTCGAAAAGACACCGAAATTAACCAAAATGCATTTTGTAAAATGTGGACCTTCGATGAGAAAAAAATCGTAGAAATTAACGGTGAAGTCGCCAGTAGAATGTGTACATACAAACAAACAAACAAACAAACAAACAAACAAACAAACAAAAAAGCACTTGAGTCATTAATTTCCTTGTGAGGCATTTTTTTCTAAAAATCGTGAATTTATAAATTTCATGTTGGTCCCAAAACGGCTCTCATCAATATCCTTTTTTTTCTCTTTTTTTCGGATGATCTATTTCTTAATCTAATCAAGTCCACCAAGAACTTAAACAAGCGAAAATACTCTTAGTTTTTAAGAAATCGTGAAACATTGGAATTCTATTTGCCTATGACGGTAGTATTAGGAGTTTCTGTCTCCCGGTGGGGTCGGGGCGGGGGAGAAGGCCGTTTCGTTCCATCGTGGGAAACCGAGGAGAGCGCTCGGTGCCCCCGCTCGCTTGCTCCTCTCTTTGTTTCAGAATCTCCATTCAAATTGGTTGATCATGGGAAAGCATAACTTGTTGAGCCGAAATTCGCCGCTCACCTGCCCATGCCCGGGCAATCGTGACGAGAAGGTAGTTTCACCGGCGAAACGAAACGAGAGCGCCAATAAATAAGAAAAAGTTTATCATCTTACCCGATGTGGATCCCCTTGTTCTCCGCCAGCTAATCGCGGCCGAACCCATTGATCTCGTTTTTGTCTACTTCATAACCGAAATGTATCCTCTCATTAAGTTATTATAAAATCTCTCGGTTGTGGGTTCTTCGATGGACCACTAGACAAGGTACGAAGTTAAGCATTCTGATACATGATTCTTAACTACAATTTCACGTAGAACACAATTCGCGAAACGAAAATTACTGAAATTAACTCCGTGAATTCAAACCCCCCGCTCATGAAAACTCAATGGTCCATATGAGTCAAATCACACACTAAACGTTACTGTGGCAGTCTCTGCAACTCGAAAACATAGTAGCCTCAATCATGACGCTTTGGCTCAGCTATAGCAAATTGTTTACTTTTTGAACAAAAAAGGGTGGGAAAGGAACAGTGCTCGATTGAGAAGTCTGCCGAAACCGTTGTAAGGCGCGATTTGACTTGTAGAGTATTAAGTTTCGTGTGATCGGGCAATTCAAATTTCCCGTAGCCAATGTAAAATGTGTGTATGTATGAGCCGCTTTTACGGCGCGCTAGGGCGCTCTGCGACGCCTATTCTCCACAGGAATCTGTCATGGTAGAGACCCTCCGGAAGGTGGCATCTCTCCATCTCTTCATGGATGCCCTCTACCCACCGTTTGGCTGGACGCCCTCTCCGTCGCCTACCTGGGGGGACCCACTCCAACACCTTCTTCGGCAACCTGGTATCAGCCATTCTCTGCACATGCCCATACCATACCAATTGCTTGGTCATGATATCGTGCACAATGTAAAATAAAAAGTTAATATCTTAGATAGGAAATGATTTCGGTAATTTTCTATGCAAGAGTCGTGTTCTAGGTGATATTCTGGTCACGAAACATGTATAAGATCCTTAAATTCGTACCTTGTCTAGTGATCCATTGTGACGGGTCCAGGAGTCCGACGAGGGCCCCCTGAGCCATCCGTCACTGATTTCGCACAAACGGCGTTCCATGGTCAAACATCCTTAAAAAGTAATTGTAATGGTGCAGCAGTACGTAGCGACTCTATTGTGCTCTAAGATTGATTAATGTAATGTATCATTTAACTTATTTTCTATTTTGTAACAAATTCACCAAATGATTTTCCCCTCCTTTTTTTGTTCGCAGGTGAGAAAATTTGACAAGTTGCTTCAGATTCATTGTCTTGAATTTGGAGGAGCGTAGGTAAATCTAAATTCCACAGTTATTTCATCTTCCAGTTTTAAGCCAACATGTTGAAAGATACCTTCGATCCCAAAAGAAACCCACAATTGTTCCGTGGATCAAATTTCTTTTTTCTTTCTTTTTTTCTTATTCTGTTTCGAGTTATGAAGGGGTATTCGTGCATGACATGAGGTTAACAAATTTCAACTCATTAAATTTAAAGTCATCTTTAAGCATGTCAAAATTGCACGTGACTTTTTCCCGAAAATTTTAGTAACGATTCTCCGGCAGAAGGATAGGAGTCTGCTAATATTTCTAATCATTTATTATTTGACAAAAATTCAAAGTTTTTAATGTCGTCCTCAAAACGGATTTTTATCACCGGCTGTTCGCCAACTATAATAACGATTATGTACCCATCGGATATGCATACCCAGGAAATCACGTCGTAAGCATGGCGCTCCATTCGCCTATGCACGGACCATTAAATATCGTTCAATTATCTTTATAGCTTGTCGCTTGGCAGTTATGAGCCAACAAGGCTTGTTTTTATAACTGCGATAACAACTCATGCTTTTTTGTAAAGTTCGAAGCGTCTTATCATCTCAACAGTATTTAGCAGTAGTGTTCCTTGAAACCGCGTTTATGTCTGGCTTTAACGACACTCCGAGCTCCGGACTGCCGTGCTAAGGAAAAACGCCGTATGAACATTCGAGTGTTGCCAATTTCCTTCCTGATAAAAATGTTATTTTTGACGACATTCATGCACATTTTTCCTTGAAAGTTTCAGATACTTTAGATCAAATTGCGAACGAAATTGTCTGAAAAATTTGGAAAATAATATTCACAATATACCCAGTAAATCGAGTTTTTATGGAAGAAATTTGGCAACGTATGAAGGCTCATACGACGTTTTTCCTTAGCACGGCAGCGTAGAGCTCCGTAGAATCGTAGTATATCACTCATCAAAAGACTACCAAAGCGTAATGACCCCACCTGGTACAATCTTGAGTAAGAAGTATCGACATGAATGGGATTTATCTTCGGTATACCTTTTTCATCTAAAGCGAAACTCATTCCTGCAAGAGTAAAGTTTACGACGGTTGTTTGCATCCTGACTTAGCTTTATACACTGGAAAAAAACACATTGGATCTAGAGTCCAGACTCTTGAAAACTTTGACACGAAAAAATACTCTTGATTCAATCGGATTTTTGCTTGAATCAAAACGAAATCCGCTTAAATTAAGAGGCTTAGTTCTTGATTTAAGCTAGATTCTGATTGAATCAAGAGTACATTTTCTTGTCGATGTTTTTAAGAGTCTGGACTCTAGATCCAACGTGTTTTTTTTCCCAGTGCTGAAACGTAAGCAAATTTGCAGTTTTAGGACGGAACACGCGTAACACACAATGTATATTTTTGGGCACTCTCGCCTCTAATGAGCTCTATCCTAATTTATTCATCCGTTCGCCGCCGCCGCACACTGTGGTATTGGACCTGAAAAGCTGGCCAAAACTATTTATCACCAGATATCGCCGAGTTTTAAAAATATTTTACAATCAGTACTTCTTCTTAAGTGATAATATGCACAATTTAACCACCTAACACATCATATGACAATCTGCGGAGGGTTTAAAGAGGGTGCAAGAAGCCGTCCAAAAATCCTTTAAAAGGATTAAAAGTATCTGACTAAAGCGGTGCATTTAGACGAGTTCCTCCTTTACCTATGGTCTACTTTTCGAAATAAGGACTTTCTATTACCTCATTTATGGTTTTTTTTAAAAACAGCGTAAGTCACTTCAAAATTTTTGACGAAACAGCCGATCTCTCACATTGAGGAGTAATTGTACATTTCTCAAAAAAATTAATATGAATCATTCTAGATATTAGATTTTTGACAGTTTTGAATCAAAATTAGTGTTAGTATGAAAGTGCCGGGACCTCCATATGATGATTTAAGGTTAAATTATAAGATGAAAATGAGTTTTATCATAATGAGAACCATTGTAAGGGCAGAAAGCACCTGTGAAAATGATTCATTTTGATGGGTTCCTTCCTAACCCATGGCCCACATCTCAAAGTGAGGGCACTTCACTGCGAAATTCGTAACAAAACCACATATCTCACTTTTAAGAGGCTGCAAAATAATGTGCCTCTCGGCGTAATTTCATGGTGCCAGAGGGCCACTTTTAAAGCCCCACCCCGCGGCCGGATGGACTCAAATTTGTCTGTAAAAGTAAAACGTGGCATAAATATGTCTATACTCAAGGATAATGCACGAAGAGATTGTTAGATAACGGATTAAACACTTTTGCAAGACTTTAAAGTGACCCTCCCATCCGCTTTCAAATTATTTTTTTTTATCTCTCTTTCGAGGGCGTAGAGGCCAGAGAAACAGGTTGCGTGACCAAATATCACCTAATTTGGTACTAAATGGGTCAGAGCTGTTGGAAAAATACAATTTCAGTCGTTAGTATCGACATAATTTTTCCCATGTGTTTATGAAAATCGCTCAAAAGTCCATCTTTAAGGTCAAAAATTTCAATTTCCTCAGTTTTCCTCAGTCTGTCAACCCTGAATCCTGAAAGTACCCACTTTGGACTATAACATTCCGCCCTAAACCGCTTGAGCGCAGTTGAGCGTAAAAAGAAATCGGACTCTGAATTTCGAAAAAAACGCACACTTTTATATCACTTTTCAACCTCCTGTGAAAATCACTAAAAAAGGAAATTTCGAAAATACTGTGGTTAGTTGTGTAGAATATACCCCTAAGAATGTGTTGCATATCGCCGAAGTTCCCTTTTATGGCCGCACAGTTGAAGTAAACTGATCGACGAGTAGCGCGCCAAAACATATCAAAACAATCGCTGAGAATTAGGTAACTTCGTGGTCTCTTCGCGGGAAATTGAGCCACTCGAAAAATGGTACATGCATGTCTACCAGGGTAAAAAACAGTGTAGATTTCGAATATCACATTGGTTTTTCAATAAAAAAAATTTTAAAATTGAGGTTTTGGCCAGGTTTTTCGGTCAAATACCACAGTGTGCGCCGTAAGAAGCTTAACATTTTAGTGTGGGAAGTTGTGAATGGAAAGAATCTCTTGATTTATTTGATTGAATGCCGATCGTCTCTGTGGCTTCTGCTAGTATGATTATCTCCTCAGCGGTGCTTTTTAGAAATTGTCTTGCGAAATGTTTTTAATTGTCAGAGGTCTGACTCTAAAGGCTTAAGTGCATCACAACGTTTCGAAGTCTTTCGAATCCTGAAAAATGATTGATGTAACCATTATGTTTGAATTTGAATATTTAAAAAAAAACGCTTTATCGATTGATCTGCCATTTAAACTTATAGAAAAGGATTGATAAACAGGGTCTCTATTTTTCTCCGAAATCAACTTCGAAGCTCAAAAAAATCTCTAAGTTGAGATGGTAATGGAGGGGATATCCCTCGCACACTCTATCTGGAGAATCCGCCTCTACATCAAGACAAACTCTATGCACAGATATAGGGAGCAAATACATTAAGAGGGTTGCCACCCTGTTTAGGCACTCCAAAAGTGAAAACACGGCAACCCTGCTAATGTATTTTCTCATTAGCTTTGCATAAGCCCGTGTCCCACTATCAAATAAATTCATCAAATGCAAGATGGCGGAGATGCGCACATCTTTTCGCGAAAGTTCGCTATCAAAAGTTGGCGGGCCGTCAAACGTTGATGAACAATCGAAAGCAATCCGCCACCTTGCATTTGATGAGTTCATTTGATAGTGAGGCACGGGCTTTATAGATTTTGTCTTGATGTAGAAGTAGACTCTCAGGGTAGCAACTGGGTTGCATGCGTGAAATGAAAAATATGAAAGACCGGAAATATCCGTGAAATATTTCATGAAATTTCCCGAGGCTGTGAACTATTTCATATTTTTCAGGGGCTAGAGTATGCATGCAACCCGCTAAAACACACACAAACAGAAGAAAGTCACAGTTTTTACATTTTGCGAAACATGAAAAGGAACCGGTATTTTTCAGTATCCTTCATAAATTTCTGAAATTTTATGAAATATTTAACGTGAAATTTCAAAATTTTATTTTTCATGAAAAATTGCAACCCCAGTAGCAAGGGATATTTTCTCCATTACCATCTCAACTTTGAGAGCTTATTTTGAGCTTTGGAAAAAAAAAATCGTGCATGGGACCCGAAGTTGAGGTCATATGGATCTCTGAAGTATTTTATAATCACGCAATCGAAAACTTGAGGTCGGACTGCTGAAGTTCGGGTCAGACATCGAGACACTTCGGTATGTACCGGAGTACTTCAGATGTTTGACCCGAATCCTTCGGTATATATCGAAGTACTTCAGATGTCTGACCTGAGCTGCGGCAGCTGGACCTCAAGTTTTTAGATCCGTGATCCGAAAACTTCAGAGATCCATATGACCTCAACTTCGGGTCCCACGCATGAAGTTTTTTTCTCCGTGTACTCATACCGCAAATCCCTCACGCATGCAAGAGCTCCATTGTATATAGATATTTTTTTCAAAACCCTCAATTTAAGTACGGTTGTTTGCTTTACGCCACCCATATTTCAAAGTGGCGTGCGACATTGAGAATAGCCGTAGAGGCGTGAGTATCACGAGCAAGGGAGACTCCAGAGACTAGGAGTGGAGAATGCGAAGAGATCTGGAATCGTGCTCTTGGCATCACATTCGCACCGGCGGGCGCGCGGCTCAAAAGTTCACGCGAGTGTATAAAAAGTGTTCGATTGTGTCCGCGTCGGAGCCGAAGCCGGGCGCAAAGCGAGACGAGAGGGCGGGAGGCGGGGTGCAGGACTCGCTCTAGCCGCTCTTCCACCGGAAATCCAACGAAAGTAAAAGTTGCTACACGTTCCGAGAGCTTTACTTACGACTTTCAAATGTGGACGCAGAAAAAAACGCCCGTTAGTTTTATGGATTTATAATGTTGGTAGGATCTTCCCAACGCCACCCACTTGCCGCGCCGTGTCGATATTCCAACTTTTATTCTCCGGCTTGCACGGTGTCGAAAGTTCGACTACACGGACCAAATCTTGGTTCATGAGAAACACCAAAGTTAGTGGTCAAAATTACTAACGTTTTGTCAAAAAAACGGAATATCCGTTTAGGTAACCGAAAAATTTGGTGAAGAAGACGAGTCCTAGCACGGCGAACGAAAACGTTTCCTACCTGAATGTAGGTTTGTTTCCTATGGTCGAAAACTGAAGTTACACAAACTGAAAACTTCGATCATTCCCAGGAATCGAGGTTTTTTCCAGTGGTATAGAATACCACAACTTCAATTTTGGTTTGACATTTTTGGCGTATTTTGGCCCAAATTTTCGTAGAATCCTTCTCAAAGCTCCGGTTTCAGGAACACGAGTTTATATTTACGTGGACTCAGTTTCTTGACCCTATGGACGGTCATATATCCACGTGTTATACACTGAGAGAAGTATTTGTTTTCTTGAACAGACTGGCACAGAATTCAGCACAGAAAACAATTAAAAAACTGGGAAACCCTAGAATCTTGTGCTCCATTTCCCATATCAACCGAGCTTCTGTGTCATCTTTCCTATCAGGTGGTAAAATAGTACTGTGTCCACACTATTTTGCGGGGAAAGCAAGGCCAATGAGTTCAACAATTTCAATTAGAGTAAAAAATTTGAGCTTTAATTTGAGCTTGTAATGTTTAAATTTTTTGACCTCGCTTTCCCCGCACAATATATTGTGGATCTGGCACTACCTTGTGGATTTACCACCTTGTTTACCATACTATTTTACTATTACACTATTTTACCTTACAGTTCGGGCCACGTGTGTGGTTTCAGAAAAACAAGACCAAATAGTTCAACAATTTCAATTAGAGTCAAAATTTTAGCTCTAATTTGAGCTTGTAATTTGTTTATTTTTTGACCTTTCTTTCCCCGCACAATATATTGTAGATCCAGCACTATTTTACCACCTTGTTTCCCATACTATTTTACTATTACACTATTTTACCAAACAGTTCGGGCCCCGTGTATGTGGTTTCGGAAGTGAGAATTCATGGCAACAGCGCGAGATCTGGGCGCGCCAGACGAGCGAATATGCTCCCGGGCAATAGGATGCGGGTCGCCGAGGAGGTCAAGGAAAAGTGAGGTGTTGGATCGGAGATTTAAAGCGTCAACTTTCCTAGTCTTTCACCGGTTTTAGAGCGGCACTTGCGGACTTACGCAGGCAGGCGTACGTAAGCCCCTCTTGGCCACGCATGCGGCGCTAAACTTTGACCCTCGCGAAGCTGGTTGCCGGTTCCAAGTTGCAAGTTCCAAGTTGCATAATCAGCTACCACCGGGATGGGCCCACTCGGTTATCAAATCCGTCGTGTAGCCATTACCCTCGCCCACGAGTTTGCAGTGGCATCTTGTCATAACGGAATCTCACGAGACGAGAATTGTTTTTTAACAAGTAAGTTTTCGTTATTAACAGGTGCATAAAATGCAGTTTATCAACACATTTGCGACAAATTTGGAAACTTTTACCGTCAGTAGCGGGTTTTGGGTGCGATAAGGATCAATTATTACCAGGAGTCACTGCGTAATTAATTGGAAGGATTTAATACAGGAAGGTTTCAAAGTAACAAGATCTAGGATTTTTAGCTGCCAATGAAACTCAGGGATTTGGATTTGTCGTAAAAACCTATTACTATTTCATACGCAGAAAAGTAAGAGGAATTCTTCAAATGTACACAGAATTTTCGCACCAGGCGACTAGACGAGGGATTGCAACTACATCTCAAGCTACGAAATTTTCTCTCGTATTTTTACCAGGGTTCTCTTGAGTATTTTTAACTAAGAATTTCACCTGATATGCACGCATAAATCAGTAAAAGTTTGGACGGGAACTGCCCAGTTTGACATCAATCCGGAAAAAATTGATTTGTTTTCCATTATGTCGTGTGTGTCCATAGCTTTGTCAATCAATTTCATTAATCATCCCGCAGAGTGGCTTTTGAGACGAAATGGTAGCGGGGCACACGATGGATCGAATCAATAGGAGAGGCAGGACACAATTTGGAAACTGTAAACACTTATAACTCTGTTCGTACAATGTTTTAAGGTTCCAAAAGTGGCTTCACTGGTTTTCTCGTGAAATTTTCTTCTCATAAACCCCTGAAAATGTAACATGTTACGAAATAAACATCAATATTTGCAGTTGTAGTCAAACATTTCATGTCCGACCTCTCTAATTGACTAAATCCACTGTGGGGCAGGGCAGGGCAGGGCGTACTCCTTAGTACACGGAGAAAAAAACTTCGTGCGTGGGACCCAATATTTAGGTCATATGGATCTCTGAAGTTTTCGGATTGAGCATCTGAACACTTAAGATCTAGCTGCCGAAGTTCAGGTCAGACATCTGAAACTTCAGTTCTTGCATCTGAAGTACTTCAGATGTGAGAACCGAAGTTTTTCGGATGTGAAAACCGAAGTACTTCAGATGTGTGATCCGAACCTCGACTGCTAGACCTTAAGTGTTCAGATGCTCAATCTGGAAACTTCAGAGATCCATATGACCTAAACTTCGGGTCCCACGCACGAGGTTTTTTTCTCCGTGTACAACTTCATTCCTATTTAGTCTTGCCTTGCCCGGTCAATAAACCCGAAATTTCAACAACCAAGCTGTTTGACCCAAAACTTGACCCAAACCGCAAGATTCGACCTAAACTTCGGGTCCCACGCACGAGGTTTTTTTCTCCGTGTACAACTTCATTCCTATTTAGTCTTGCCTTGCCCGGTCAATAAACCCGAAATTTCAACAACCAAGCTGTTTGACCCAAAACTTGACCCAAACCGCAAGATTCGACCGTCAAACCGCGTTTCCACGATCCGCGCATTGAATTTTCCGAGGCACATGTAGTGTTTCTCGATCCTGATTCTCCATGCCCCGAAGCGAGCGTGGGAGGGATCATAAGCCGAACGGCTGCTAGAAAAACCCGAGCTAGTTTCACGGTGGTGCCACGGATGAATTTCCTCCTTCTTTTCCGGGCGCGTCTTACCGTGATCTCCGCAAGGAATGCGGGGGGGGGGGGGGGGTGTCGCTGGTCGCCTGGCCGCGGCGGAGCGGCTTTAATGAAATACCTAATTCGCGTGAAATTAATTTCCCCTTTCCGTATGCGACATTGCGCGGAGCGGGAAACCCCGCCGGAGAAAATGCCGGGCGACGCCGCGCGGGGCAAGAGAGTGCATGCTCTCCGGTGACGTCATCTCGGATATTGCGAGTCGACGCTTCTCTCGTTTCCGGCACGGCCGGGATGCAGTATTTGACCGACCATCATGGACTAAATTTTGAAATAAGGAACTAATATCTGCGGTGCTTTTCGTAAAAATCGCGTATATCATCACTCTCCTTTTAAAGATAGGTGCTTTTATGGATTACACTGGGAAAAAACACATTGGATCTAGAGTCCAGACTCTTGAAAACATTGGCAAGAAAAAATATTCTTGATTCAATCAGATTTAAGCTTAAATCAAAAGGAAATCCGCTCAAATTAAGAGGCTGGGTTCTTGATTTAAGCTTAAATCTAATTGAATCAAGAGTATTTTTTCTTGTCGATGTTTTCAAGAGTCTGGGCTCTAGATCCAATGTGTTTTTTTTTCCAGTGTAGTCTGACAATGAAATAGTAGTTTTTTATCGCCAAATATAGTCCGCGGAGGACAATTTTTCGCCGGAAGTGAATTAACATTGAGATATTGCGTATATTTTGCTGCATTACATGTTTCGGACTTTAATCTGGACGGAGGCATATGCAAGAGCAGAATGACATATCGGTAGTATATTTCCAAAGATTCTATGTATGGAAACCCTGATTTTTAATACGATGGCTAAAGTGCGAAACAATGTACTTCCATCGTGGTTTTTTGAAATTTCCACACGTGTGTTATTTTTTCGAAGAAAAGCAAGCCAACTTTATAGCTTGCTTGCAGTGAAGAAAAATCAAGGAACTTTTCAAGAAATTATGTTTACTAGTTTTCCGAAGAATAAATAAAGTGTGACAAGAAATCTGCGTGATTTCGCACTATGGCCATCAATGAATGAACACAAAAATTCATCGAAAAAAATTCGAAGGTCCGCACTCCCGCTGAACAGGGACGCTACAGTACTTCTTAATGTCAGAAGAAGTCAGTAAGTAATCGAGATTTCAAATATAAAATATCACGAGACCATGGCGTCAAATCTAATGTCACCGGAACGCGTCTGAATTCAGACATGAACACAAGACCATAGACAGACTATAAACGTGAGTCGATCGCAGACGATCATAACTGTAAGCGATTGCGAGGGGTAACTATCAGACAGAGTGTGGAGATGAGAAAAACGTAATCGAAGAACGAGCCCGCTGATTGGTTTTTTGATTGACCTCGCAGTCTCGTCGCAGAAGCTGAAATCGCGACTGCTCCTCGTAAAGGTTCGCGATTCAGCTCGACGAACGCGCGCCAGTGAAAGTGAGCGCGTTATGCTAATGGTAAAACTGTCCGTCAATACGCTTTACGTCAACGCCGTAACGCAGCGGACTCGTGCCGTAACGTGGAAATGGAGGTGCAGTTTCATTAGAGGTAAAATTGGAAGAAAATAGGAAGACGCCGGCAGAATCAGTTCGCACTACGTAATGCGTGTAATGGCATCACTCTGAGAGTGTGGAAGTAATACGTGGTGACCAATAGCACATTCGGATGACCGATATTGTGTGGAAATTATATGTGGGGTGCAATTACGTGGAAAACTGAGTCATATGTACTCAGCTTCCTGTACCTTAACATGTAGCATCACGTTCACGATATTGGACCCCATGCTCACCCTTGATATGCTTGCCTGCTCATCTCGTCCAAGATCTTGGACTCCATGCTCATCGCTAAGCTTCTCACTTCTTTGCTTGAGCATGGAGTCCAATAGCAAGTAGACCTCTCTTAGTTTTAAAGTTCATCATGATAGAAAATCGTATACTTCTCTTATCTAATCTAACTTGAACTAACCTAACCTAACCCAACCTAACCTAATCTAACCTAACCTAACCTAACCAATGCATAATTTTTACGAAAAAACTTTTTCTTCGTCTATGTTTCACAAAAATTGTCTTAATACATTTTTGGACCATATGCTCGTGTGTTTGTCAAAGAATACCTGCATCCCACAATTTTGGACGCTATGCTCACTTCGATTTTTCTAAAAAATTATCCCTCGTTAAAGTGAGCATGGAGTCTAAGATCTTGTACGTGATGAGCAACCGAACATTATATAGGTGATCATGGAGTATAATGGATGAGATGCTACATTACCACCATAACAGTTTCTCGTAGGCAGGAATAGGAAAGCGACAACCATTTTACCTATCTTATTTATTGTCGGCTGTTGTGCATCGGCATATCCGCCAAACAAGTTTACCGAACAGTGCCTTGTTTGCTGAACAAATTGCTCAACGCCTAACGACGGGGGTAATTCAGTAAAATTGTCCCAGATGTCAGCTCATCCACGCATGTGTATTAAATGTGGGTCTGCGTACCAGATGACACGCATACAGGTCGGTCCATGGTAAGGTCAACCTGAGGGTCTAAAATTGAAATACAGTGAAACTTCTTTTTGAATACATTTTTGAACGGCAAATAACTTCTAGTTTCCGAAAATATACGGGTTTCGCGATTTTTCTTGTTTATTTTGTGTGTTTTTGTTTGTTTTATGACTTGGTGCTGTACAGTGTATTTTAGGTCTGGAAAAGGTGTAAGTTGGCAGCACTTTTTTACTGTTCCTGGCTCACAACTATTTGAAGTTATGTTTTGATCTCACAAAAAACATGACAACAAATACGTGCTCGCAAAAGTTGGATTTCTAAAAGTAAGTACTTACGAGTTTTACTACTTTGAAGTTGGGTTCATCAAATGTCCGGCCCGTTACGCAAAAAGATGGTTTTCTTTTATTTGTTTGCTTATTTTTGCATATTTAAATGCGAATTTTTGGATTCACTTTGTTCTGATAACTCAGGTTCTCCTCAATTTTTTTTTCAATTTTTATACCTTGTGAGATGTTGAAAACAACATACTTAAAATGTGTCCGTCCCGTTACGTAACGGGCCGGACAAGTATTGAACTTCGCTATTTATGGGCACAGTGGGTTCTAATTTTCAGGATTGTGAAAGGGCTGTATTAGAAACATCAGAAGAACCTTATTAGACCTAGGAGGTACTTAAAAACCTCAAAATGTTCACTTTCTTGGATTTTAAAGCAATTTTGTTGTTTCAGGTTTTAAAAAATGGACATTTTTGCAAACCGGATGCAGAAGCACCGCAGAAAATTGAAAGAGGACCCAGCTGCCTATAAAGCCCACCTGGCTAAAGAAAGGCTGAGAGACAAGATTAGGAAACAGCGAAGAAGAGAATATTTAAAAAATCATCCATCAGATGCGGAGGCTGTTAAGAAGAAAGATGCAGAACGGAAGCGCCGCAAAAGAGCAGAACAGAAAATTTTTTTTCATTTTTTTTTTTGTTTTTTATTGCCTTAAATGCAATTCTTTTTTTTAGTTATTTGTCTACTACGTTTAAGATAAAATTTCAACCTCTGTTCACAATTTTCACTATTTATATTGACAATTTTATTCAAGCGACAACCACTAAAAAGTTTTAAAACTTTTGAATCCACCGTTTACGTTTCGAAACAAAATTTAAAAACACTCAAGTTTTTCTGTTCCGCCCACTCCATTTATTCCTATATTTGTTTAGACATAGTATAACTTCTCATTTATTTGATACTCACACCGTGCCATTGAAGTATTACTATTATTATTATTATTTTTGGTACTAGTTACTATTTATTTTTCCTCGAGCTTTTGTTTCTTTATTATTATTTTCTTTGATGTTTCTGCCAGTAAAACATTAATAAAGTTCAAATTTTGATTTAAAAGAAATCTTAACTGTTTTAAAATCATTTTCATATCCTAATAAGTAATAAAATTTATGTGCAGGTGGATGGGGAGCTGGAACTGTTATCAAAGAAACTCGGAGAAAAGAAAGCGTTCGGCTTCCAGGGGATAAAGAGTTCATTTTATTTTGCTTTATATATTTAAAAACAAAAAAAGAATAACTACTAAGTAAAGGAAAAAAGTAGGTTCTGACTCCTATAATGATAGCGTTCAAAATTTAAGTAACTGCATTAATGAACTGTCGCTCTTAAGCGAGTAACAGTTCAAGTTATTGATTTAAGAGAAAAGTGTCCGACCCGTTACGAGTGTTATTTTGACTATTATGCTCATAATTTTGTTTCCAAGTTAACAAAATCGTATTAATAACTAAAGGATTGAGTGTTGTGGGTTGAAAATTAATCAAAATAATTGAAATTTCGGGAAAAGAGTAAAAAATCAATAGGTATGTAGAATTTGCTACTACTTCTACAAGCTGCAAAAAATAAAAATCAACAAAAAATTGCATTTTATCTATCTAAATTAATCAGTCAGAACCTTAAATTAATGCATAGAAAAAATTGGACCAATGTATGATCATATACAGATGACTTTCAGCCGTAAAACCATGTGTCAGTCGTACTCTGTCCGGCCCGTTACAAATGCTGTCCGTCCCGTTACGCAGATTTTTCAATTTTTTTTATGCTTAATTCAATACTTATGAAAATTAGTTTAAATAGCATAGTACCTTGAACCCTTGAGGACTATATACATTTTTTGTGGATTTTTTACATGGTAAAATTCGCTGAGTTATTCAATTTTCTCAAGGGAGTCAAAACTCACTTCCAAAAACTGTCCGTCCCGTTACGGCTCTATTTTTGGTATAACTCCCTTAAAAATTAAAACAAAAAAGTAAGTTCGTACACTTTTGGAAATAACACACTGAGCTCTATCTACTGGTACAATTTATTTTAAATTTATGTGATTTTAAATTCATTTCTTTATTACTCAAAGGCGTGCGGTTGTCCGGCCCGTTACAATGGACTGACCCTACATCGTAATATCAGGTATTAATACTTTTTTGTGGCAAATATTTAGAATGCTTTTTATAAGGCATGGATATGCAATCAAATTCCGAACCAATTCCGATCAAAGTAGACCATTTGACGACTGTTGGTCTCCATCTACCATCAAATTGGACGGCCCTTCCAATTTTGATCAAAGTAGATTTCACCATCCGTCTCGTTAATCGCGTATCCAATATGGCGTCTCTTTTTGTTTATTTCCAATGATATTTTGCCGTAAGTCCTCAAATGTCCAAGTTGGTGAATTATTTTCTCTGTTTTGCTTCGACTATGCATGAGCCCCGAGCTGAGTGTCGCTGTCCACGAGGTAGCTCGAAAAAGTTAAATCATCATGTAAAAAGCAGTATCAATTCCCGAATGTTACATTATTGCCTAACCCGTTTGTAATAATTCTTGTTCGATCAGCACGAGGTCCTCGAAAACGCTTCATATCAACCTCTTCCGATCAATCATATATCGAACGCGCATTCAATTCGATTCGAATCGTGGTCTGTTTGAATGCTTCGCACTAACTTTTAGGAAGTCAAACCTGAATACATGGCTGCCGAAGGAACAGAAATTAAAAGCCGATTGGTGGCTTTATGAATTGAAGAAAGGTCTTTTGAACCTCCGCGCCACCGCCGCACAGTGGAGCGGGTCAATGTGAGAGCCTGGACATCATGTGGAAACTTTAAACACTTAGATCTTCGTTAATACAAAACGCAGAAGTTCGAAAGTGGATCCATTGGTTCTCAAGTGAAATCTCCTCAAAAGATCACTCCTTAAAATGTGACGAAATAAACATTAAATCTGCGTTTTTAGCTAAAAATTTCTTGTCGGACTTCTCTCAGTGGCGCGCTGCATTGTGTGCTGCCCGGCTTTAGAGCTTAAGTCGTTTGCAGGCTGACAGGGGCTCAGGAGCTAGCTGCCGTGATAGCGAAGAGAGCAGTAAGTGCATTTATGTATGAGCCATGGCTAGCACATACTTATACGTGCCTGGAGGTTCATCCCAGCATGCACGTACTGCTCTCTTCGCTATCACGGCAGCTAAGTGCTCGTACACATCTCAGCCTCACTCCTCAGTGCCCGTCTAAATTTCTAATGGTAATGAAGAGTGCTAATTAGAGTCGGTTTAATCGTCCGTTTTCACTGTGAGATTTTGACGAAGAGTCTCGGGCTATTCATCTGCGGATTTGATCGCTCTTGCCGTTGCCTCGTCGGCGTCTACATCGCCGAGAGTTATTATTCAATTCACGTATTAAATATTTAATTTTTAACGGGGAAAGTTTCGCAAAACCTAGTTTCTTTATTCTCAGCGGTAGAACACGCTTGGGCTATCAGTGGCACCTTCAATACCATATCATTAGAATTGACCACTTCTTGGAAAGGCACGCGAATTTGATGCATTTATGCACTGGAAAAAAAAAAAACAAAAAAAAAAAAAAAAAAAAAAAAAAAAAAAAAAAAAAACACATTGGATCTAGAGTCCAGACTCTTAAAAACATCGACAAGAAAGAATACTCTTGATTCAATCGGATTTTTGCTTAAATCAAGAACCAAGCCTCTTAATTTGAGCGGATTTCCTTTTGATTTACGCTTAAATCTGATTGTATCAAGAGTCCTTTTTCTTGTCAATGTTTTCAAGAGCCTGGACTCTAGATCCAATGTGGAGGAAGAACGAAGAAACTATAAGGCCCGCAAATTAAGATTGCCTGTAGTCTGAAAACCAGGAAAGGCATAGAGAATTCGCGGCGACCGGGAAGTGTCAGGGAATTCGCCCAAAAAGGCAAGGAATTAATGTGTTAGCGTTTAGCAGAAGTGAGTGTAATTTAAAGGAGAAAAATCTAAGTGGAAGTTTCATACGGCTGTCAGATAAAGTCAGGGAATTCGAACATTTTGGAGTCAAGGAAAAGCAAAAATAGTCAAGGAAAGTCAGGGAATTTGAAGGTGAAGAAATTATGGAAACCCTGAAATTCTATGAACATAGTTCTTTTTTATTGAATTCACTTGCGCACAGCAAATAAATTAAGGGTTTACGTCAAGCATCAACACGTCAAATCAAGGCACCGCATAATTGTTTTCATGTCGCAAAAAGCAATCCTTGGAACGAGGAGATCGGAAATCAAGTCCGAAACGAGGTTCTGACAAGTGTGTTTAACATTGATAAAATGGAACGTGAAAATAGCGTCATTTGTGTCCCCGCCTCATTTAGTTAGTGTTAAGTTAGTTTCTCTATAGGTTTACTTCCGAGCTTTCCATTGGACAGAGAATGTTCTACGTAAAATTCGGAAGAGAATTCTTTTATGGAATGCTTTATTCGTACCTTGCCTAGTGCCCTACTGAAGCATCCGGTGCATGAGGAAAGTTAACAACATTTTAGTGTTCTAGAATAAACAAGTCTCAGGTTGAATTACATCAAGTCTCTTTGGCTCATACAAATCTCGAGCTGTTGTTGTGAAGCTGTACATCCGTTTTTTAGATCATTTTGTTTCTCTCCTTGTGTATAGTGTACCTCACGATGAGTTGAGCTCAAAATCTCATTTAGCTCCTTTTTCTTCTTCTTTTTATTTGTAAAAATGACACACATTTTTTGTCTTTGGATGTTTCAAATGCTAAGCCGGGGGAAGGCGTTAAAAAATTTAAAACGCAGATTGTTTGGGCCAGTAAATGTCCTGTCGGCATGTTATTATCAAACGACTGATCTAATTAAGAACGCAAGTAAGGGTCATGTGATGCTCATAACTGGTGGGCTCTTAAAATAAACTTCCATTCCAACCTTTCGGCTCTTATCGTACAAAAGATAAGTAAGCAGAAATTTATTCCCGAACCAAGATTTTGCAGCCGTTCGCGACCGTCAGAGCACCGTTCAAGTCCTCAGAGTAACTTGCAACTCGCCGGGCGGGCAAGAAAAGTCAAAACGCCTTCAATTTTTTGTGTATGCAACCCAGACAGTTATGGAGCACGAATAGTTGCATCAAGGCGCTACTATCGAAGTAGCGCGTCGCGCTGTTGCTTCCATCCACCGAGTTTCATATTGACTTGTCAAACAGGAAATTATTTTGTGAAAATGACTACTTTTGTTTACCTACTTAATCGGTCATATGTTCAGACATTCTTTGTCAGCTGAACGTATCTACCAACCAACCCACCGATTAGAAATGAATATTCGTGTGAGTATGAAGCTGGTTGCGATGAATGATTCATAGACTTTCAGATGCTTTTTAAGTCCTCTTCATAGTGTGAGTTTTAATACTCGAAATGTTTGTTTAACCTGCGCCGCACGTTGGCTACATTACCAAATTTCTGTGTAATAATTTCACTTGTCTGCACCTAAAAATTAGCAATATTAAGATGGGAACTGCAGAGCCATCCAATAACCTGGACAAAACTGCTTCGATTTCCATTTTATTTTGCTCTTATTTTTTCAACAATCATCCCGGAGGGTGGCTTTTAACAAAAATTAGTAATATTAAGATGGGCACTGCAGAGCCATCCAATAACCTGGACAAAACTGCTTCGATTTCCATTTTATTTTGCTCTTATTTCTTCAACAATCATCCCGGAGGGTGGCTTTTACCAAAAATTAGTAATATTAAGATGGGAACTGCAGAGCCATCCAATAACCTGGACAAAACTGCTTCAATCTCCATTTTATTTTGCTCTTATTTCTTAAAAAATCATCCCGGAGGGTGGCTTTTGAGGCGGACCGAGAGCGGGACAGGGCTCGCCGCTAAGGCAATAATAATAGGATGTGTGGAGTCCGGTGGAAAGTGAGAGTGGCCGACGCCGAGACCCGCGACTCGGTCGCTTTTGGTGCGGTGCAGTCGTTAGCGTCTTGGCCGAGTCGCGAACCCGGAGTCCGTATCCGTGCCAATCCGTTTTGGCCGTCCCTCACTTTCCGCGTACCTTCCTCAGCCCCTCCCGAATCCTTTTTTACCGTCATTCTCGATCCTCTTTTCGTTGCGTAACTCGCCAAGGTCGCCCTTCCACTTCCTTCTTCCGAGCTCTGTCGTCGACGGACGTTATGGACTCGTTCTGATGTCATTAGAGGTGAACCTCGCGAGCTGGCAACGCCGGGTTTCGTACACCCGAATGCATGTGAAATAATCGATTTTTATTGATAGAAGTTGCTTCGCCTATGACCGTATTCATAGTAAGCTACTTTTATTTAGGGCCGTGGATAGATGATCAAATTCCCGAACCAATTCCGATCAAAGTAGCATCAAAGTGTCTGAAGTCATCAGTCTTAAACTCATTAATTTGCTTCATTTAAACTGAAAACTTGGCAGAAATGTTTCCCGTGGCAGGAAAAGATGAATTGTGCGGCACTCCATTCTGATATTACTTTGAACAAATAAGTGCGGCCCGTCAAAATTTGATGGTAGATGGTGACCAACAGTCATCAGCATGTCTACTTTGATCGGAATTTGATCGTCTATACAGGGCTTAAAGTTGAGAACCTCTTTGGGAAGTTCTGCCCTGTTTTGTCACATCAACCATCATTACCAATGGACACCGTTGCCAACTGAGTCGATCAACCAGACCCGTTGGAATTCCATAGATCGAACCTTACGACGCGGTACCAAAATTACGCAGCAACGCAACCTTGTGATTTTCAAGTCACCGAATCGGAAGCACCGAACTCAAGATAAAATGGCCGCTGGGAGGTTCGGGCGCCAAAGTACTACCGAACCTCCAAATAAAATTCGCTTAGTCGTTCCTCAAATAGTTCCTTTCCTTAAGAGACCTCATCAAGTTCATCATGTTGTAAATTATGCAAGTCGATGAAAATTAATTGTTCTCTTTCATAAAACTCCGCATGAAAGCATCAGCAATTCGACGAAAACAGTCCATTGTCAAGTTGTCTGACACACCTTAATTGATTTGACGTGTCTAATGATGACGTTCGACTGATACTTGAAATTCATCTTGATTTATCATCTCTCATCAAAGCAACAACCGAGGAAAAAACCTAGTATATTTATCCTACTTTTCCCGTTTTTTATCTATCTATTTTTTCCTCGTATATAAAACATTCAAGTTTCCCTGCAACACTTACAGCTCCAGAACCCTCAGTCAAGGAAAAATAAAGTTCGGTTCATATGGTACACCGAAGTTTTTAATTCCATTCGGTCACAGAAATAGAACTTTGATTCAGCTAAGCGGAATTCGGTTCCAGAGACCTAAAAATTTGGTAATATCGGAACCGAAAAAGTTACGATCAGTATCTGTAACTGAACTTCTTTCCCAGTGTACGCGCCAAAAACAACAACCTTTGTCGATGGTAGTCTTTCGAGCCGCAGAATCGTCGTCAGTGGGCTGATTATTGAAATTGATAGACAAAGCTATAGACAAAAAAGACGTAGGGAACATGGAGCGATCCTATTGATTGAAGCGGGTGGTTGTTTTAGACTGAAGGCAGTGGCGTGGCGTGCTTTGCGATCTATCGATATTTCCCCATTTGAAGCTGTGGTAAATAATCGATTATTATGGTGCTCGCTGCGAAAACCCTATTTATCGATACTTTTTCATAGGTTTAAATGGCCGATCAATCGATAAATCGCAAAGCACGCCACGCCACTGACTGAAGGGGAAAATGATTGACTAAATGCAGGGTCTCTCTTAGGTTGCCGTTAGTTATTCTATTTTTTACCCCCTTTGTCCATTCGGCAGAATATCTTTTCCGCACAAAGTGCATTTGTGGTAATTTTTCCGATTATCGTTGCCGCACAAAATCATTTTCGCACAAAGCAGATCAAAATGGAAAATTCACGGACGAAAGTCTAGACTCTGACGACCCCTGTTGGACTGCTGAGTAAGGTGATAAATGTTTTCAATCTTTGTTCATTCATTTTTCTTAAATATGCCTCATATTTTTCTCGACGTTGCAACATGCTACAGAAAATGATTTTGTGCGGCAACGATACTCGAAAAAATTACCACATAGGTACTTTGTGCGGAAAAGATAGTCAGCCGTCCATTACAACCACAATCTTCCACCAATAAGATCTCCTTATTTTCAGTTTATCTTCCTTGTCCATCGCTTTGTCTATCAATTTCAACTATCAGCCCACTGCAGAGTTTTTAAGTAATTCTGTACCGTCAAGGAGGGGGAGGGGGGGCTGGGTACTAACCTGAGATCTGGATCGGTTGAGAGTCGGCGACTGGTATTATCGTCTTGGTTAATCGTTTCCGCCTTACAAGATGGACGCCCTCCCGCATACGCTGCTGTAGATTCGACGCCCCGATTCCGATTCCTTTCTTCGGGAGGCCCAGCAGTGGCGTGGCGTGAATGATCGATTATCGATATCTCGCCGTTTGAAGCTATGGTAAAGAATCGATTACCAAGGTGTTCGCTGCGATCACCCTGATAATCGATCTTTTTTCATAGATTTGAGTGGCGTGTCAATCGATGTATCGCAAAGCACGCCACGCAACTGAGGCCCAGTTCAGTCCGGAGTCTCGAGCGCCCGGATAAAATTACGCCGGCCGGCCCCGACCGCACAGTGGGGAAAACGACCAATCTAGCCGCTCAAAAGTCGTAATTTCAAGTGTTTGGTAGAAAGCTACCAGAGGCTGCATTTCATTCTCAGATATCCACTGACACCAAATCAGTGATTAAATTCACCAGAATCTTGTTTGTTATCAAAAAATTGATGATGAACCGTGAGCGTAAACAGGTAAGACTGGAAGCCCAGATGGAAGACGCACCAAATGCGTTCCGTACTGATGGTGTTCACGCAACAGGTTATGCAATTGATGGTTTTCCAGCATGGCAGAGCCCCTGAGAAGTAAATCAAATCATTTATTTTATTTCCTCATCATTTTTTCTTATATTTTCTATTTCTTTAACACCTGCTCTGAAAAATCTGTGTTTTTAAACTTCAGAGGATTGGAATGTATCAAATACCGGCGAATACCAATATCAGACTTGTACTAGGTGACGCAGAATTTCATGTAGTTTCATAATCTGTAGAGATATCTTGCGGTTTTTTGCGGTTCAGAGAGATAAACGAAGATTAATGGCCCGGCGTCGAGGCGTTTTTGATGCACTAGGCGCGGCGCACATTGGTTCCAGAGCCAGATCTAGGCGGCATTAATTAGAGTATCACCTTTGTTGGCATGCAATACATGTTTTTATATGTTTTTTGGGTCGCTGATCACGAATCTGAAGTCAGTTTTACTCCATCGTTAACTAAAACATGGTAAATTTGCGAAAAATAGCAAATTCACGCTCAAATACCGGAATAATTATTTGACAATTTGGCTTGGAGCTTGAGCTATAATACATGTGACTAATTTAATGATTAATCATCCAAAACGACCAACGATTTTACTATTCTTCATTTTTGGATGGTTATTTGAGAAGGGAGGGAGGGGGGGTTGCCACGTTGAATAACTGAACGAAGTATACCTGCATGCAATTAACACGATCTGTTTTCGGAATCTACTTCCATAATTTTGAGGTATAAGAAATGGCAGGATGAAAATAAAGTAAAAAGCGTCCTAATAATACTATTGGACAGGGAGAAAAGGCATTGAACGTGTCGGACACTGGTCCGTTGTTTTTTTAAATTAAAGAGGTTGTAATGTATTTTTTTTTTTTTTTTTTTTCTTTTTTTGAAGTACCTACGAATAATCAAGAAGAGCAAGAGTCAGTTTTCGTCCGAAATTCAAGAAATATATTCAAATTCAAAATTCATGTATATTAAAATGTACAACAACTAAATCTCATATAAATTTGATGAATAATTAACATCATGAACACATTTAGCAATCAAAATAAGAGTCACAAAAAATTACATTGAAAGAAAAATTTCACTGGCTACGAGAGGAGGTGAATATTCTTGCGGGTAATTATCACATTTTATAGATTCAGACAATGGTATGCCAAAAAAAGTAGGTAAAAGTCGCAGCTTTTGTGATTTAGTCGCAGCTTTTGTGATTTAGTCGCAGCTTTGTTGCATTTATATTTTTTTCTTTTATTCCTTTTCATTGTTATAATTATTGTTTAAGTTATTCTTAAATTATTCTTATTTGTTGTTTATTGTTATTTGTTGTTTATAAAATTATTTAGTTATAATGCTATAATTTCTATCTTTTCTTTCTTTTTTCTCCATTAATTTTTCGATTCTTCTTTATTTCTTTTTTCCTCTTCTTTTCTCATGCTGTTTCAGTGTTTGATTTCATTGTCTTTTCACAATTCAAAAAGTATCTTAGTATTAAAAAAACGCCTGTATCGATGAAAATAAATGTTATTGTCTTGTAAACTGAATAGATCTACTAATTTTTAATTTCACATTTTTACTGTACGTAACATTCAATTTTTCAGTGTACAATGCCATTAAGTGATGTTATAATTGATTAGATTGTTTTGAAAGAAGTGTAACGCAACGCAGAAAATCAGATAATTAAGAAAATTCACGTAAAGTGAACCAAAAGTAGGTGTAAAAAGATGGTCCACCAAGCTCTTTGGATTGGGCCATTGTGCGGCGAAAATATAGCCCAAGGGGGGTTGACAAAATATTTTCTTGCCTCAATTTGGGTCCCCCTATCCTTTGGCTACATTTTTAACCCAAGAAACACGAATAAAAATCAAGAGCGTTGACACAGGGACTTTTGAGCGGCTAGATTGGCGTTTTTCCCCACTGTGGACCGTGCCGTGGTACAGTCACGACCGTGTGTTCTGATTACAGACCCTTGCGCTGCCGTTACAGTGCAGTGTAGGGAAAATGGGGACTCTGTGGTCATTGTGTTCGGTTTTGTCATCGTTGCTCAAGGCTTTAAACCTAGGAACGCTAACTCGAACTAATTACCCGCAGAACCAGGGAAAAATGTCTTGGGAAGGCCGTCTGCGGGCTGATAATTGGAATTGATAGACAAAACTATAGACAAAGGAGATAAAATGGGAAATTGAGTGATCCTCTCGGCAGAAGCGGATGGTTCTGGTGTTCTGATTACTGACCCTTGCGTTACCGTTTCAGTGTAGGGAAAATGGGGACTCTGTGGTCATTGTGTTCGGTTTTGTCATCGTTGCTCAAGGCTTTAAACCTAGGAACGCTAACTCGAGCTAATTACCCGCGGAACCAGGGAAAAATGTCTTGGGAAGGCCGTCTGCGGGCTGATAATTGGAATTGATAGACAAAACTATAGACAAAGGAGACAAAATAGGAAATTGACCGATCCTCTTGATGGAAGCGGATGGTTCTGGTGTTCTGATTACTGACCCTTGCGCTACCGTCCCAGTGTAGAGAAAATGGGGACTCTGTGGTCATTGTGTTCGGTTTTGTCATCGTTGCTCAAGGCTTTAAACGTAGGACCATTAAGTCGAGCTAATTACCCGCAGAACCAGGGAAAAATGCCTTGGAAAGGTCGTCTGCGGGCTGATTATTGGAATTGATAGACAAAACTATAGACAAAGGAGACAAAATAGGAAATTGACCGATCCTCTTGATGGAAGCGGATGGTTCTGGTGTTCTGATTACTGACCCTTGCGCTACCGTCCCAGTGTAGGGAAAATGGGGACTCTGTGGTCATTGTGTTCGGTTTTGTCATCGTTGCTCAAGGCTTTAAACGTAGGAACATTAAGTCGAGCTAATTACCCGCAGAACCAGGGAAAAATGCCTTGGAAAGGTCGTCTGCGGGCTGATTATTGGAATTGATAGACAAAACTATAGACAAAGGAGACAAAATAGGAAATTGAGCGATCCTCTTGATGGAAGCGGATGGTTCTGGTGTTCTGATTACTGACCCTTGCGCTACCGTCCCAGTGTAGGGAAAATGGGGACTCTGTGGTCATTGTGTTCGGTTTTGTCATCGTTGCTCAAGGCTTTAAACGTAGGAACATCAAGTCGAGCTAATTACCCGCAGAACCAGGGAAAAATGCCTTGGAAAGGTCGTCTGCGGGCTGATTATTGGAATTGATAGACAAAACTATAGACAAAGGAGACAAAATAGGAAATTGAGCGATCCTCTTGATGGAAGCGGATGGTTCTGGTGTTCTGATTACTGACCCTTGCGCTACCGTCCCAGTGTAGGGAAAATGGGGACTCTGTGGTCATTGTGTTCGGTTTTGTCATCGTTGCTCAAGGCTTTAAACCTAGGAACACTAACTCGAGCTAATTACCCGCGGAACCAGGGGAAAATGTCCTGGAAAGGCCGTCTGCGGGCTGATAATCGGAATTGATAGACAAAACTATAGACAAAGGAGACAAAATAGGAAATTGAGCGGTCCTCTTTGGTGGAAGCGGATGGTTGCAATGGGCGATGGATGATTTGGTACTGGTAATACTGTCGTGCTGAGGAAGAACGCCGTATGAACATTCGAGAGTTGCCAAATTTCCTTTAATAAAATGCTTATTTTTTAGGAAAGTTATGAATATTTTGCCTTTGAAATTTTCAGAATATTTTGGTAAAATTGCGAACTAAACTATCTGAAAAATTTGGAGGAAAATATTCATAAATTGACCAGGAAATTCCCGTTTTATGGAAGGAAATTTGGCAACGCCTGAAGGCTCATACGGCGCTCTTCCGAAATTTTACGGCAGAATAACTGACGGCAACCCGCGAGAGATCCTACACCTTAGTTAGAGATAATACGTATGGTTCTAAACCGTCAGCGCGGTAACCCAGGATTCCGCGAAAGGTCTAGGAAAATGTATAAGGATTGTGCGAAAAAGGCACAAGGATTGCGCGAATAGAAACCTTAACTCCTGCTACAGGAGTGCGCGAATTTGAAATGAATTTAATTCAAGGTCGAAGTTTGGCAAAATAGGAAACAGTTGGAAAATAGACGCATTTTGACAAGTCATCGATGTCTCACCTCCTGGTGATAAATGAAGTGAAAAGATTTAATAGTGGTCGTGAGTACAAAAAACTATCCTAACTTTTCTCGGAAAAATATTTAATCGAAAAAACGAGGCAACGTTGGAATGCGCATACGGCGTCGGCATAACATACGCCTTCTAAGCCCTATTATTCGATGCCACGATAATTCTAACGCGAGTTCCAATAATCGCGCCAAACACAGTGCGGCAGACGTTGAACGCATATTAGCGCCTGCAAGACTTTAGAAATACTTCATGCATTGCGCCAAACTGTGCTGTCGGCGTCCAGCCCATATTAGAGCCTACAATACAACATGAATACTTCTCGCATTGCGCCGAACACACTACAGTCGATGAAGACTGTAAGAATGCTGTAGTACTGCGTGTAATCAATTTTGACTTTCTGGTTTAGTTTTTACCATAACTAAAGCGAAAATATGTATGCTCATTGTAACGGCTCAGAAACTTGGACGATATTTATTTTTTTTTTTTTTTTTTTTTTTTTTTTTTTTTTTTTGACCATGATGAATGAACTTGAAACGAAGAGGTAAAGCCGGAGAAAAAGAGACCCTCTACTGCCCTTTTTTTGACAGGTGAAAACATTTAATTTCTTTCGGGGATTCAACACTTTCCTGGACAAGAAAGCACCAGTCATCAACCCTTTCTTTCGGCTGTTGACCTACTTACTATAGGTGGATGATTGGATGATGAGCTCTGGATGATGTTATATGTCAAACAAGTTTACCAAACTTCGATTCGTTTGCAAAACAGAATATTTGACACGTTGCGAAGCACCCACCAGGTGGATAAGTCAACAGTTGAATGTTGGAGTCCTGAAAGTAAAAGCTTCCCCAATCGCAAAGATACCAATGGAGGGTATCTTATAACTCCGGGTAAAACGTGGTCCAGACTCAATAATAATACACACACAAAAAAAAGAAAGGAAGATAAAAAAAATAAAAATTCTATAATCTGATGACGTGAGGACGTGATAGTTTGATGAGAATTAGTCTAAAGCGGACAGCAGACAGCGCCCATGACAAGTGGAGCGAAAGGAAGAGCGAGCTTATTGAAACGTTCCCGCCGGAGTTGGAACTGGTTTGACTTGCGCTGTCTCAGCTCAGCTCCGTGCTGGCGATTTGATGGTCGGTGATGAGCGCTCGTTCGGTGGCTGATGCCTGGTGTTTGGTGCGGGTGATTAATCACCGACATCGATCTCACCGACTCCAATAAACGTCCGACCGTCTTCGCAATGATGACACTCCACCTCGGACCTCAGACGCAACTTCGTCGCTTGTTGAGTTGTTGCCGAGATCTCGCGAAATACGCGTAAAAATGCGGCAGTTTTGTCGTGTTACACAAGAAGATAATAATTCCAAACACAAAGATCGAGACAATTCGTCGTCTCCCGCACGAAGAAACGTAACTCCATTCCAAGGTTGTCAAGTTGACTTAAACAATTAATTTATCTTACAACAAAGTTCGTAAGCAATTTTTTTCCAAAATATTTCTGTTTTTTGCTTGGAAATTAGAAAAAAATCGGGGAAATTTTCAGTCAGAAATTCCCAAGATTCTCTCGATTAATAGGCAATTTGCGAGGGGAAATTTAGCAACATTGAAATGGAGTTACGTTCTTTCGTCCGGTAGATGACGAATTGAACCGCAAAAGTTTTTTGAGCGGAATTTCTTTTTTAACAAATCTTTCGGTCTTCTTACAATTTTCATAATCACCCACACAGTAAGAATAAGAAACCGATATTTTGTGTCAATTCAGGAAATTTAAAGAAAAAGAAATTGAAAAGAAATTTCAATTTAAAGACATTCAAAGTCGATTGACAATCATAGAATCAGCGAGTGTTGGACATTAAGCACCTCCAACATTAGTGACAAAGATTTTGACTTGACATCGAAACGACATAGCCCAAATGCGAAAAATTTGCTCGATGTGAGTATTTCTCTGTTAAAACCCAAGTCACACGGCTAAACTTTTCACTGACGACAGCGGACGAAAAGCTTAGTGAAAAGTTGGAGGCAACAAACTTTGATTCAACTGCCGTTGCGCGAAAATACCACTTCGACCAATGTCGATCGGAAGACTTCGATTCGACTTTCCGTTCAACTCTCCACTTCGTTAAAATTTTCGAGTGAAATTCTGTGCCGGTGTCTGTATACGCCCAAAAACCTCGAGACATATGATTGCGGAGCGGAATCCACCCTTCTTACGGAGTGACTTAGTGGAAGCTATTTTTCATGCAGTGTGCTATACGTTTTTATGGTGCTAATTTCACTTCGCATTCATATCACTCAGGGTTTTGGGTACTATACATATAGACTCCGGCACAGAATTTACTCCTCCATGTTTAACAGTGCATCCAATTGGCACCGTTAATTGTATGCCATTCTATTGAACGAATAGTTGAATGTGACATCATGTTCAAGTTTCCGTTTTTTTTTTTTTTTTTTTTTTTTTTTTTTTTTTTTTTTTTTTTTTAAAGATAACTTTGATTTATTATTTTAGTTACAAGTTGGAACCATAGTTTAACAGAACTATGGCCGAAGGCCTATGTTTACATGTTAGATTAGAATAAGAAGTTCCTATATTTACAAATTGGTGGTTCCCCCTTTTTTATTCCCGAAAGATAAGCTAATAAGTGGTTAAAATATAACTTGAAGATCCTCGGTCTTCTGAATGATTAAGTGTCTGCGTTATCCTCGGAATTGTCGGCTGACATGTCATCGAGGGAGGAGTGTTGGTAGGTTGGCATTTCAGGTGACATCTCGTTTCCGTCTTCGTTCAGGACTTTTTGCTTTTGTTTGAGGACTTCTGTGATGTAGTATTGAATAAGATACCAGTTTTTCTTTGTGTTGATCATTTGTTCGATGATATTTTCTGGAGTTATTGAGACATTTAGTTTACTTTGGAGAGAGTTTCTGAGTAACTTGAAGGATTCACAGTGAAAAAAGGTATGTTCTGCATCATCTATTGTTAGGTTTTTACACATGGGGCAAAAAGGGTCACTTCTCTTCTTAAATCTGAATAAGTATTGCGCATATGCTCCATGATTTGTAAAGAATTGGGTTAAATAATAATTTGTATTTCCGTGTTTCCTGTTTAGCCATATATGAATTTGAGGAATCAGTTTTTTAATCCATAAGTTCCCTTTTGTTTCTTCCCATTCAATTTGCCATCTGATTTTTTTATCTTGTTCAATTTCGTAAGGGTCTTTTCTGTTGTATTTTTCAATTTTCTCTTTAATTAGAATTTTGGTGGATCAAGTTTCCGTTTAAATTTCATCCGAATGTTGTGTTATCGTGTCAGCATCACACCATCCAACTTTTCATTCGGCAAAAACGGAAGATAAGTCGAATGAAATGTTGACCCGTTTGAACTGGACTTTACAGAACAAGCACCATGGCTATGACGTCTTGTCAAAATCTGTGTCCCCAGCTATAAAATCATTCTTATCAGCACTATAAGCCCATCTTACGGACCTGAAAGCATTTGAAAGCTGAGATAATCAGATTCGCGACATTTGGAAACGCAACATCAGAAGTAGGCTACACGGCAATATTTGACTCATCCTTGCATCAGAAAATGTCAGCCTTATTCTGCTGCCTCCCACAGCCTTAAAACCGCGGATTAGCAAAGGTTATAATTTCACATCGTCATCTCAGAGTGATCTCTGCTTTCAGTGCTGAATTTTGCTCCGTCGATAATTACCCTATTGTTCTAACCCATCGCATGCCCTCACTTTTAAGACTGTGTCCTCTCGCGCTGCCTATTTTAAAATGTGTACCATGAGATCCCTCCCGGAGCTAACCACTTATCGGTAATTAGTTTTCCGCTTGCTCAAGCGTGGGGATCATAAAAACAGCGCACAGAGGGGGAACATGGAACTTCATTCGAGTTGGACTGCCGAAAAAACTCATGATCAGTCTTGAAATTCTGATAATTCAATACTCGATCAAGTCGAATAAAATAATTTTGAGTTTTCATACGTTAGAAATAAATAGATATTGTGTCAAGATCGGATTTAAACGATTTGCATTCCTCTTATAATTTCGACTGAAACATCCCAAAGCTACTCATAGTAAAGACATCATAGGAACGAAGTACATAGTTTGTACATAGTTTGTACAAAGTAAGTTAGTACAAAGGACGCAAATACGGGGAAAAAGAAGCAGAAAATAATCAAGGGCAAACGAAATACAGACGAGTAGGGACAGTTGTCTCTAAAAATTCCCTTCTTTTCCTTTTTTCGGGGATTTACCTAAATTTAATTTTTAGTCGTTAAAAATGCGTTGACCGTAAAAAAGCGCAGTTTTGAGAGAAAGTTATACACAATTCTAATCTGCGATGTCAAGGGTACGAAACGGTCGATTAATCGTAAGACTGAATCCCTCTGTCGCCAAAAATGAGCTGAAACCCCTCCTACTTATTCTGAAGGACATTGGAGAGTTTTTTGCCGAAATCTCAAGGTCCGTTTTTTTGACTGTCCATTTGTCGAAATGCAGTCCCCGTTCTCAAAATTTACCCTCCGTGGATCAATGTCACTTTTCCGAAGACAATCATGTTCGTTCGTGGGTCGTTTTTTTGGCATTATTCTCGAAAAAAATAAAGAAGGTCTGAATTTGGCCAGCAAAAGCCTCGTGTTTACCGAGTGAGCCTGAGCCCTCCCGAGGACAAATTGAGTGTGAGGAGGATCACAAAACAAAACGAGTCCTCGACTTGGCCTAACTCGCAGAACAGAGCGCGGCGCGTTCTTCATTACGAGCTAAGCCGCAGACTTTAATTTGAGCGCAAGTGTGAATGAGAACGGTCGGCTCGGTGCTAATTTGAGAGCTGATTGAAAACATTGCAGAGACGCAGGGATATTATTTACCGTTAATAGCCTGTAATTATTTTCCTTGCGTGGATGAGTCATCGTCCTGCGAAGAGCTGTATATTTTTAACTGATCCTAGAACTAAGATGTTTTTTGCCACTCATCTGATGCGATTTTGGCTCAGCAGGCTGATTGTTGAAATCATAGACAAAGCGATAGACAAAGAGGACCAAAAGGGAATGAAGGGATCCCGTTTGTGGTAGCGAGGAGTTGCAATGAACGAAAGAGTTAAGTTATAGACTAACTAATGGCAACTCGAGAGGGACTGTATAATAGTTAGCTGAGCATTGTCCTCTTTAGTCTGTAACAACCATCCGTCTTAATTAATAGGATCCCTCCGTTTTCTATCGTTCCCCTTTGTCTATAGTTTTGTCTATTAATTTCAACAATCATCAATCAGCCCACAGCTCGACGAATATTATAGATCCTTATCTTCATAATTTGAATGAGCAATGGACATTGAAAATCTAATTCTATGACATTTATGGGTGACCCATTAGAAGAAGAATGCATGAAGTTCCTCCGGAGCAACGAAGCGATTGGTCAATAACAAATTATTTATTTATGTGTAATTTACACGCTTGTCTCACAAGGGGAACTTACGGACCTGCCGCCTCCGATTGGGCTGAATTTTTTTTTACAGACTCTATGGACCAATTCTAGAGGTCAATTTGAGCCGTTTTCCCGAATGCGCAATAGGAAGGGCGTAAAAAATTCCCAAAAGTTGCGTTTTCGGCGTGTGATTTGGTCGTGCGGCGCGTGGCAACACTGAAGCAGCCTCTAGTACCGCTTTATCGGCCTGAAGGTTTCAGCGGAGTCCGGAGCCCTACTGCACACGTACTGGTTCCATGATAGTGATGTCCCGGGTTCGATCCTCGACTTTTTATTTTCCGCATGATCACGTAACATTTTATTTTTAATTCTTCATCCGCATTTATAAATCAAGCAGTTCCGATCACTATCCCCCCCCCCCCTCATTTTACGTACATTTTCCCCCGATATTTATTCACATTGGCCACATATAATCGTATGAAACTTCATTGATATAAATTAATGAATTAAAAAGCAAAAGAAAACCTTATTTGTTACTACATTATCTTCAAATGTTTTCCTGGAAAAATATGTAATGTGTAAATAAATCGAAGAGCAACCCCAAACCCATGTGCATGCAAGGGTCACCAAGAAACACATTATTTTAGCCCTTTGCTTTTTAATTCATTAATTTATATCAATGAAGTTTCATACGATTATATGTGGCCAATGTGAATAAATATCGGGGGAAAATGTACGTAAAATGAGGGAGGGGGGGATAGTGATCGGAACTGCTTGATTTATAAATGCGGATGAAGAATTAAAAATAAAATGTTACGTGATCATGCGGAAAATAAAAAGTCGAGGATCGAACCCGGGACATCACTATCATGGAACCAGTACGTGTGCAGTAGGGCTCCGAACTCCGCTGAAACCTTCAGGCCGATAAAGCGGTACTAGAGGCTGCTTCAGTGTTGCCACGCGCCGCACGACCAAATCACACGCCGAAAACGCAACTTTTGGGAATTTTTTACGCCCTTCCTATTGCGCATTCGGGAAAACGGCTCAAATTGACCTCTAGAATTGGTCCATAGAGTCTGTAAAAAAAAATTCAGCCCAATCGGAGGCGGCAGGTCCGTAAGTTCCCCTTGTCAGTCAAGAATGGACTACTAGACAAGGTACGAATTTAAGCAATCTACTACATGTTTCTTAACCAGAATTTCACGCAGAACACAATTCACACAACAAAAATTACTGAAATCAACTCCTAACGAAGATATTAACGTTTTTATTTCACGTTGGTTACGAGGAATTTGAACTGCCCGCTCACAAGAAACTCAAAGCTCCATGTGAGTCAAATCGCGCACTACAACGGTTTCAGCAAGCTTCTCAATCGAGCACTGTTCATCTCCCACCATGTGTTGTTCAAACTATTAGCAATTTGCTATAGCTGAGCCAAAGCGTCAAGATTGAGGTTGCCAGATTTTTATATAGCAAAGACTGTCATGATAACGTTTAGCGCGCGATGTGAATCACGTAGAGCATTGAGTTTTCATGAGCGGGTGGTTTGAATTCATGCATCAAGAATCATTAAATGGACTACATTTTGCAATTTGGAACTATAAATTCTAGCCCGGTTTAAAAACAGCGTATGTGCCACTAGTTTCTCTATGCACGTACAAGTTTTTCAAGAAGAGCCTAAATTTATAGTTCAAAATTGCAAAATGCAGTCCAAATATCTTTGTAAGGAGTATATTTCGGTAATTTTGTGGTGCGCATCGTGTTCTACGTGAAATTTTAGTTATGAACCATGTATAAGAGTGCTGAAATTCGTAACTTGTCTAGTGGTCCATTAGAAAATAAGTGTAAATGGTACATTCTAAAAAAACGAGAACATTTCGTGTGATCAGTTTGGAATAATCAGTAAATGTAGATCAGAATACCCGGCGACGAATAAATCGCGAGGGACCCGATTACGTCCGATCATGCTGCGCGCCACCCTGATCTCGAAACCGTGTTCCCGGGCGACTAGAAACTCAGATCCGGTACAAGGTAGAGCTACACGGAGAACTGGTATAGGGACAGCACCGTCGGGTTTAGTTGATGGCTCTTAGGTGCTAGCGGCGGAATTTTTTTTCTGCTATACCGTTAAATGAAGAAGATGAGTGATTTTTCCAAAAAGCCTGTCCACTCGTTTATGAAAAAAATAAAGAGAGAGAGAGAGAGGTTATTTCCTGGTTGGAGGCCGAGTTTGCTATTAAAACGGTCAATCAAACGTAAAGTTGTCACAGATACTCGAGATGAGAAACGTAGCTATCACATGCTCTCTCCAAATCTATGGATTCTAAGTTTAATTTCCCCATGAAACTGGAAGTCAGAGAGAGATAGAACGGGCCTCCCAGTCTATGTTTACATTCAAATTGTTGTATCTCGACTTATGACTTTACACCGGAGAAAACTTGTGAAGCGAGGCTCAAAACGGTCAATGGCTCATTTTCTTCATTGGGAGGCTTTGTTTTTTTTCTGATCCAGGCCCAATAATTTAGGAACAGTAAATGTTTCACGCACAAGCATTTCTTTTCTTCTTATTTTTCACCACGTTTCCCATATCCTCTGACTCTTTATCACAATGATCGAACCCTCTAGAGTTACTTTCAGTCTTTTACTTGACCCGCTTTCGTTATCTGAATCAGCGGGCTGCTTATTGAAATTAATTGACAAAGCTATACCTGAAGAAGAAAACGGGGAAATGGAGCGATCCTGTTGGTTGAAATTGGTGTTTATTACGGACTAAAGACTAACTATTCTACCGTGCTAAAGGAAGAACGTCGTTGCCAAATTTCACTCGATAAAACACGTATTTTTGAAGAAAGTTGTGTATTTTTCACCTTGAAATTTTCAGATATTTAAGATTACATAC
Organism: Bemisia tabaci; assembly: GCF_918797505.1. Lineage (NCBI taxonomy): Eukaryota > Metazoa > Arthropoda > Insecta > Hemiptera > Aleyrodidae > Bemisia > Bemisia tabaci. Next base: position 14,597,061 of record NC_092795.1, read on the forward strand.
CAAACAAAATTGTTGAGATTTTCAGCTTTATGCTGATTTTCAACGCACGTTGGCTAAAAAAATTCCAACTTACTGTCTTACGACCCGCGCGTTTACCGCAGTTAGTTGCGAACAAAATTGTCGGAAAAATTCGAAGAAAAATATTCATAATGTTTTCAGTAATGTTTGCACTTAGCACTTCAGTATTCTGCCGTGCTAAGGAAGAACGCCGCATGAACATTCGAAAGTTGCCAATTTTCCTTTGTTAAAATGTTAATTTTTTAGGAAAGTTATGAATATTTTTCCTTTAAATTTTCAGGATCTTTAGGTGAAATTGCAAACAAAATGATCTGAAAAATTGGAAGAGAAATATTCATAAGTATAATTCGTGAAATTCGTGAATTCCCATGAAATTCGTGTGTTATCAAAGGAAATTTGGCAACGCCTGAAGGCTCATACGGCGTTCTTCCGTAGCACGGCAGTACCTATATTGTAGATCGATCGATTCATCGTAAAACACGACACGCCACTGGTGCCGGGAGGAAACGAATCGGGTCCCGCAAAATCAGCGTGTAACAACTGTATTGTAGCATCGTGTATCCGTCGTGAGATGAAGATAATCCCGAAGAATGACATTTCGTCCGATGTCGAACTCTATTTGAAGTTACATTGAAGAAGAAACGGTTCCTCTCTTTTGAAAAAATGGAGTCCAACGGGTGTTCCGAGCCGGACCGGTTCACCTTGTCCGACGCTCAACTGTGTTTGCCACGTCGTGCTCGGGCGAGGGAAAAGCACCGGTTTCGGATTTGACGGGGATTAAGCTTTTATATCCGGTGAATGCGTTCCGTTTCGCAAGTTGTATTTATATTATGGAAACGGCATGAACGCCCCTGCGCATTTTTTTATGGTGAAAACGTTACGGCAATTTAGTATTTAAAAGTGCCACATTTGATTACTTTGATTCAACACGGGTTTACACAAATCAGCTTGCCAAGCTCAAAAGAGATTACATTTTTCTTCTATTTAGGGGGTCGATAGTCTTCTTAGTTCTCCAAGAATTGCTGGATCCGGGTTGACCACCTTCGAAGAAAAGCGATGACTTTTTTTTCAACTTTTACAATCCGCTGAATTGCCATTTACCTTCAAAGTTCTCCACCAAAGTTCAAATTTAATTGTGTTTTAGACGAAATGTTGTAAGATTTTGCGGTAGGGGGTAGGCTTAAAAACACGATATTGCGGAGATACAATGTTTTTTTGTTTTTTTTTTTTTTTTTTTTTTTTTTCTTAGCGGCTCTCTAAGATTTTTCAGGATTTCCAAATTTCGCGCGATTTGGAGGATTATCGACCCCTTTTGCCTTCTGTTTTTCTTTGAATTGCGACTTTTGATCCTTAAATTCTTTCCCTCCGTCCACATTTTGGGAGCTGTTCTACATTTTCATGCGCTTCGGTGGGCACGTAATCGAGCATTTTCTGGAACCTTATTCAAGGACAAGCCGAAAAAAAGTCCGAAAAAGTGAAGAAAATAAAAACATGAAGAGATCGTGGAAACTCTGTTCGAGGGGTCTTTCATTGTACACGATCCCTAATATTTTTGAATTCACGGCTTTTACCAGAAAATGTGGCTTCCTTCTTTAGGTCAAGACTCTTTTAGATTGAGTCAGTCGTGACCACACAGAACGAAATTTCAACACATAAGTTTGAATATTACCGGAAGTAAAACACAAAATAACTCTAGACTTCGGTTGACAATTTCAAATGAAAATGTCAGCTATTTTTCTTGAGGGAATTTTATAAGAAACGGATGGTGAATGCCAACGTCTCAATCGGAGGAATGCATTTTCTCGGTCTCTCCATAGTTTTCTGCGCTAAATTCACCGCAAACGGTACCAAAATCAACCCAAAATTTGTGTTGGTTTGCGTTCTCACTTCCTCTATCAACGAAAAGTAACACAAGAACACAAACATTTTTAGCCGGGCAGGGTCGCAAGTTCTCTGATAAATTAAATCTTGTGATTTCATGCGAAATATTTCATGAAATTTCAGAAAAATATGAAATAAAAGTTACTGGAAAATATTTTTCCAAACCAAGTGCCAAATTGAATGGCAGGCACATTTTTTTTGCTTTTTGGTGTTTTTCAGTCCGTGTTGTAACTCTGAAATAAAAACACATTGGATCTAGAGTCCAGACTCTTGAAAACATTGACAAGAAAAAGGACTCTTGATTCAATCAGATTTTGCTTAAATCAAAAGGAAATCCGCTCAAAGTAAGAGGCTTGGTTCTTGATCTCAGCTTAAATCTGATTAAATTAAGATTATTTTTTCTTGTCGATGTTTTTAAGAGTCTGTAGTAGTTATCCGAAATCGTGTGTACTTAACATTTCTTCCCCGTTGTTTTATAGATTTTTTGTGTTTTTTTTTTTCTTTTTTTTTTTTTTTCTTCTTCCAGTGAATGTTACATACTGAGCCCTGAAATTATGTTTCATATTTTTTACAATTTTGTGAAATTTCACGGAAATTTCCAATCTTTCATATTTTTAATTGCACGCGTGCAACCCTGGTCGCGACATAGTTGAGTAGCGCGAGCCCGCGAGTTGCAAAGATTCCTGATGAAGAAGCGCAGCGCTGAGCACTCGAAGACCCGCTTTTACGCGGCTGAATTCCAATGCAGTTTTTTCCCCGGGCGTTCGGCGCGTTTCTCGGCGGGCGTTTGGCAGCCGCGGAGGCAATTAGGCGAAGATTGCGGTCCTGGGTCGCGTGCGGGTGTGTAATCTGTCGCGCCCCGCCGCCGCCGCCGCGCGCCGTCTGTCCGCCCGCGCCGCGACGCGACGCGCGCGTGGGCCCAGATGTGGGTGGCTGCGGTGCAGCGCCCATCGCAACGCTCAGCACCCATTCAACGCTCCCCGACGCGGTGTCTTTATAAATTCATAGCGGAAAAAATTGTTTGACTATCAATCATTTTGTGAGGAAAGAACATTTATTCGACGACTAGTTTTTTTAAGAAAAAAAAAACAAAAAAAACACAAAAAAATCTATAAAACGCACGGGGAAGAAGAATGTTAAGTTGACACTAGATTTCAGATTATACTTGGACGTATTTCTGCTGAACGGAACTATAGACGAGTAGGGAAGATGATTATGTAGCATCGCGTCCAAGATATTGGACTCCATGCTCATCCTTGATATACTTACCTGCTCATCTCGTCCAAGATCTTGGACTCCATGCTCATCGCTAAACGTCTCACTTCTTTGCTTGAGCATGGAGTCCAAAAGCAAGTAGACCTCCCTTAGTTTTAAAGTTCATCATTATAGAAAATCGTATACTTCGCTTATCTAATCTAACCTAACCTAACCTAACCTAACCTAACCTTACCTAACCCAACCTAAGCAATGCACAATTTTTTTCGAGAACATATTTTTTTGTCTTTATTTCACAAAAATTGTCGTAATAAATTTTTGGACCCCATGCTCCTTTATTGTCGGAGAATACCTGCGTCCCACAATTTTGGACGCTATGCTCACTCCGATTTTTCGAAAAATAAATATGCATCCAACTAATGTACAAGTTGATGCGAGCGGGAGTCCAATATCATGGACGCGATGCCACATTACCGGGAAGATGAGGATGTGCTCCTAAAAGCTGCATAAGAAACAATGTCAACGTGGGCACATTCTACCAAACGGGCATGGCAAAAGAGCGTTATGGACGGGGTTCATGAGTTAAAGACGACACCACGGGCAACCGCGGCGGCGCGGCGGCTGGATCTTTGAAGTTTTCGGATGCGACTTAAATTTCGGGCCCCACGCACGAAGTTTTTTCCTCCGTGAATAGTAGCTTAGAGTTTTCTTCTATTTCTTTTTTCTTTTTCTTCTTTTTTTATTTTCTTCTTTTTTTATTTTTCTCTTTTGTTCTTTTTCTCTTTTATCTTTTTCTTTTTTTCCTTTTTTCTTTTTTCTTTTTCTCTTCCTTCTCTCTTTCCTTTTTTTTCTTTTTAAACACACCGAGGTGTAAATTGCCTTAGATGCTAAAACACCGCTTTAAAATAAACTTATCTTACTTTCTTTTTCTTTTTTTCTGTTTTTCTTTTTTTTGAGAAGCCACTGTGCGCCGCCAGGCCGTCCCCGACTTGTCGCAGCCCGCCACGCCGCAGCCGCACTCGGCCGATCTGTCATAACTCATTTCTCATTACTTATTACTCGCCGAGCTCATTACTTTCCGATCGCGAAGCCCTGTAATCGCCCCGGCCGCACTGAGAAAAAACCGCGTACATCCGATAAAGACCAAATGAAGATACGCGGTTCTTGCTAATCACCGTGGTGCACCGCGATGTCTGCGCATGTGCCCGTTACCCAGTTAGACAGACCCCCTCCTCCCCCAAACCTCCTTTTCGTTTTATCGATGACTTGTAACACCGCCACACGACTAATGCAGCGCCTCATCTTGTTTTTTTTTGTTTTTCTTTTTACGTGCCCTTTCTCAGTGGCAAATTCTGGAGAGGGGACAAGGGGAGTAGGGATATGTCTAAAAGGCCCTCTTTTCAGAAGAGAGAGAGGGGGAAAAATAACCGTTCGCAGAAAACGGGATGATAAAAATTTAAAAAAATAAATAAGGAACATCGAGAAAAGGAAAAAAAATACATATATAATGTAATAAGAAATCTTGTTTTATTCTGATTTCTCTCTTTTGATTCTAAGACGCCTTCAAACGTGCGAGCTTTTGTCTTTTTAAACCATTTCAAAGCGTAAGTTTTGCTATTGATGCTATTATAGCAAAATTTGTTTCAGAGTATCAGAAACAAAAATTATGCTATGCAGTAAAATAAACATGGTTGGGTTCAATGAAAACACGTGCTGGAATAAAGAGACACTTTCTTATTGAATACGTATGAACTTTTCTTTAAAAAGAAAAAAGAGAAGGAAAGTAGTATAGTTAGAAATAAATGAGAGGCATCACGCTTTTGCTCTAGCAAAAAATTATTTTTTCGGCGGTTCTGTAGCATTCTTCGTGGCAATAAATGTGGGAATATGTATGAAGAAATAAATCGCAAAAATCCTCCGCCTTTTCTTCTCAGTCTGCTCCAGTGGATCCAGCAAATTGGCAACAGTGTTTTCTTTCTGTTTAAACCCATGAAAATTTATCGATTCTCAGAGGAGCCTGGTGCCTCGACAAGTATCGATTATTCTACTCAGGTTAGGTGATTCGATGGACGCCATATTTTGTGTCAAAACGGCATGCGATATATCGCATCAATTGGTTCCATTTTTTCAGCTACTCGTCATTTTTCTCGAATTTTGAGATCGCAATTCTGTATTCAGGAGACTAAAGCACTCACTTTACAATTTTAACAAAGAAATTCAACGTAATAAAGGCGTGATTTTCTTCTTAGAGAGAAAACATAGCATTCGATGCTGATATCGAAACTGCACTCGAATGCGATATTTTCTCTCTAAAAAAACCACGCCTTTATTACGTTGAATTTCTTTGTTAAAATTGGTGAGTGCCTTAGTCTCCTGACTATAGAATTGCGATCTCAAAATTGGAGAAAAATTACGAGTACCTGAAAAAATGGAACCAATTGATGCGATATATCGCATGCCGTTCTGACACAAAATATGACGTTTAAATGGAGGAAAGCCAGTGTTACCAAATTTCTGGAGACTTCTCTGAAGTGCAAGCGTGTACTTTTTCAAATCGATGACTCATATCTTTTCTAAAAAGCCATTCTCACTTATTACGGAGCATTCCATTCAATTACATTAATCTGTGCTTTCATCTAGATATCAGCTCGATAACTCAACGTAATCGGTCAGTGCTCAACGTTGTTGCCGACCTTGTCCGGCATCGGTTAGATTTTCCGACCAATCACGAAGCGCCACTCCCGTAATCGAAAGGTTGAACGGAGGCCTGCTATAAAAAGAGCAGATGCCCGTTTTTCGAGGTTCTTTCCAATCTGACGAACCCACGGTTTCGTGCAGCGCAGTCTTCTCTCCTCAGCGTATACTTCGGTGTGGTGCGATGGTTTTCGGGAATCGTTCTGTGTATTCTACTATAATTCTGGGGAAAGTTTGGAATTGTGTGGTGACACCAGACGTAGTTGGATTAATTGGTCATCCTCTGAAAATTCTCAATGGTTTCGATCTTCTTTGGTGTGAACAATTCTGGGAGAAACAAAGGCTAGCTGTACGTCAATTGAATTATTGTATTAGTGGTTTGGAAATGTGAAGTCGAGGAATATTATGACAAGAGATGTCTGTAATTTTGACAAATGTCGCAACAAATTGTCGTAACATGAATTATTTCTCTCTCTGATCGTGGAATTTGGGTTAGAGAAATGATTGATACTCTTTGCTAGTGATTGTTGTGTGGTTTGAAATGATATTTTAAGTTACAAGCTCTGTGATGGTATCTTCGTATCTTCCCATGGCAAACTGTTGAATGCGTTTTTCACGTCAATTCCTATAATGCATAGCTACAAGCTCTGTGATGGTGTCTTCGTATCTTCCCGTGGCAGACTGTTAAACGCGTTTTTCACGTCGATTCCTATGATGCATAGCATGTTCTTTAATTTTACGGGATTCTCCTGTTGGCGTAGTGTTGAACTACTCGTTTCATAGCCTGAATAGTCGATAGGTCTCCTTGCGGAATCCGCACTGGTGTTCTAGAAGTTTGACTGTTTCAAGAAATCTTTCTTGTATTACATTAGTGGTTTGGTAATGTGAAGTCGAGGAATTTTGATCAGTGATACGGTAATGTAACAAAAAACTTCTGGTTTTTGATAAATGTTGCAACAAATACAACGATAAGTATCCGAAGGAGAGCTTTTCCTGCATAAATAAAGGAAAAACTAATGATTAGTTTCTCACAGTCTCCGCTTAGTGGAGGAAAGTATGGATGTAATCAAACACGAATTATTTTTATTAATTTTACATTAATCGCAGATGAGAATAGTGTAATAAGTAAAAGTGTATCTAAATAAAAAGCAAATTTTATTTCTCATCTGCTGCATCCATGCTTGTTTGCAATACTATCTCTTGAATTTTCGTCAGTGTGTATCTAACCTTGCTACTCGTATGTAGTTGCGACTTGCACTTACTTGCACTACACTCGTTGCAGAGTAATCATTGTAGCTGAACGGGTCCTCAATTACCCCGGGTCAACGGATCATAATTCCGCAAAACGAGCCTTTCAAGTCAAACTTAGAACTTGGTTCATGTATGCAATTTAAAAAATTCTAACTTATTTTAGTTTGTAATAGGGTCAATACCTGTAAATATTTTGTTGTTTTCTATGTTCTTAATTAATAAAAATAAATGAATAAATAAAATAAATGTTTAATTTTTGTCCTTGGAAAATGTGTATGATTTTGTACGAGAACTATAGGGTTTCTTATAGGCGTTCTCAGTACCTTCGTACTTGCGTCCGTACAGGTGATGAAACTTTGGAGCCTGGAACTCAAGCTTTAGCTTAGTCCTCGACCTTCTTTCACTCAGTTTTCTCATTTCACGCTGTAAAAATGTAACAATATAAGTTTGGGAATCATGATTTTTAACTTAAAATAAATGAATAAATAACAAAATTATTGTAGGTATGTTGTACATACAGACATTGAACCAGCAGACTGAATTAGTCTAATAAATTGTTTTGCTCAAGAGTTATTTCGGAAAAAAACAGGACAAGACCCTAGATGCTCGTAACTGAAATGGTGTGTTCATTCGGACTCAAATACATATGTCGATCCATTCAACCGTATAATGCACTTATTTCTAGAATATTGCTTTGTCGTTCTTTATGAAGTTATTTTAAGATGAACCAAATCCCACCAAAAAAATTTCCATGTAAAGATGAACCGCCAAGCTAGAAATATAAACATTTTTCGCCTGGAATACAGTGATTTGCCACAAAATAGACGCCAAGTAAATTACGTTAATATTAATTTAAAGTTTCTCCTCCCTTCAACATTATTAACTGGGAAATTCAAAATATATACCCAAAAAAAAAATTTAAAAAAATTGAATAAAAATCCATTTTTTTGCAGTGCAATGGAGAAGAAAATGACACTACAAACTAAACTGAATAGGAATGGTAAAATTACTTACCTAGAATCATGGAACGCAATCAGTAAGTTTGTTCGCGCCAACGCAACCTCCCAACAATAATTTAATATTACAATTATAATATAATTAAATATAATTAATTAAATAAAATTTAAATAAGATAAAAATAAATTAAAGTACATAGAAATTGTGAAATTACTTTGTCGAGATAATGCAATAGGATCAGTAACTTTGTTCGTGACAGCGTAACACGATTATTTCACGAAGGATACATGATCCGGGCGGAAACGCCTTCAAATAGGAGACTATGCAATTTCACCTACCCAGAAGCTCGAATAGTTGTATCCTCCAACAGAACTTCCTTCGAGGACTGACGCGTGCTCGATTGGTCGTCAAATGGGAACGACTAGGACAGTTGGGCTCTCCCATCAAGCGTATGATCCGCGCCGTTTAATGGCTACCGGCTCAAACTGGACTTTTTGCGCGGGGAGGATGATGGAACGGTAGTAAAAGAGTTTGCTGATGTAGATTACCGCACGCGAAGTTACCGAATACAATGTCGCCAATTCTTGCTGTGTTTGATTTGCTTCACAAAACAATTAATTGTCCTTTTTGCAGAGCTTCCACAGCAATCATACATTCTTTATAATAGTATTTAACCGTAATGATACTCGTGCTCCGCATTGGAGTTGGGATATATTTTTGTAACGTATGGTTGTATGGTTCTATAAATGTGTTATATTTTTGGTTGTGTCTATGGTTACGGCACTGGTTCCCGCCTTTGTTGTCATTAGGGTTTTTTTTTTTATCCGAACCACAGTGGACCACAATGGAACGCATCACTTTTTTATCACGTTCCACTGGCGGCGCGATCCAGTGCGTTCCATGTGTTCCAGTGGAACGCTTGGACCACTCTTCCGAGGTAGGTTGAGGTTGGTTCAGGCTGGTTGAACCAGTCCGAACCACTATCATCGCGATCCATGCGTTCCACGGATGAAAAAAAAGCCCTATTGTCAGCGGAGGGCACTTTCCACAGTGATCGCGATCCACCGTGTTCCACTGCGTTCCGGACGAAAAAAAGCCCTAAAATAGCATCCCTTACTGCTGTTCAGCGTGAAAGATTTTCAATTTTTGCGCGCTAACTGCATGCGTTTCGGTCTTGTTTCTATGTAAAAAAGATATAGTGAGTTCTACTCAGTGAGTTCTACTTTCAACTATCTATCTACTTTCTACTTTTAAAATTTGTCTAATCTAATTTAGATGTCTAAATTAGATTAGACACATTTTAAAAGTAGATAACTCGATTTCGAAATTTTGAGCGTTGCTGCTGTGTTCGGTATCACGGCCCAATAGCGGAGCGCTTGGCTTTGACCTTCCCATCCCAGCCGAACGTAATTACTGCCGTGCTAAGGAAAAACGCCGTATGAACATTCGAGTGTTGCCAAATTTTCTCTGATGGAAGGTTTATTTTTAAGGAGAGTTCTGGACATTTCCTCGTGAAATTTTCAGATATTTAGTTCTGGTCTTGGATATTCTTCCCTGAAAAATTAAAAAAAATGTTACCATTTTTTTCGAAAATTCATATTTTATCGAAGGAAATTCGGCAACGTCAGGAGGCTCATACGGTGTTCTTCCTTAGCACGGCAGTTTAGACATTCGTTTCGGGCCTCGAGTCGGTGATCTAGAACGGGTACGTAACCGCGCTCCAGTGTTTTTCTTCTTTTTCTCAAGTTTTAGACAAAGAAGAAAAATCACCGACGACAACTTCATGAATGGGCACTTCTTAGCTTGATAGTATCCTTCTTTCCACAATTTCCCCTTTCTCCGCTTCGGCGCCCGCGGCTGTATTTCATACTTTTTGTCCATTTCGTGCTTCCAATGATACTTTGCTCAGGAAGAACGTCGTATGAGCAATGAGCATTCATGCAGTTCCAAATTTTCCTCGGTAAAAGTTTTTATTTTTAAAAGAAGTTATGAATGTTTTTTTCTGAAACGTTCAGGCATATCAGATTAAATCATATAATCTATTTTACTTTCTATTTTTTTCTATCCTTTTCTATCCTTTTCTATTCTATTCTATTCTTATTCTATTCTTATTCTATTCTTATTCTATTTGTAACCACGCACATAGAGGGAAATTTCAACACAAAATTCTGATTAATACGGTAATTAAAATACAAAATAACCCTAGCCTTCGGTTGAAAATTTCAAGAGAAAATGCCACCCGATTTTCTTGAAGAAATTCAATAAAAAACGAGTGGCGATTACCAGCATCGCAGTCGGAGGATTGTATTTTCCCAGTCTCTCCATTGTTTTCTGCTCTAAATTGTACGCAAACTCTACCAAAATCAACACAAAATTTGTGTGTGTTTTTTTTGAGTGTTTAGAGTTTCTACAGGATGAGCTCAACAAAAGCGTAAGGAGGAGCAATTGTCAACAAGTTGTCGCCGATTCGATGGCGCGCCTATAAGTACAAAGCACTCGCGCATGCAGCCTATTAAGTAGAAACGATGAAAACAATGTAGCGCAAGTACTGCTCGAACGGAGCTTTCAGTTATTGACGATCGCCTACACGGGGACAGAACAAAGACGGAAGTCGACCAACGATTAAACAATCATAAACTCGGTTAATGGCTTACGGCCGCTCGAATATCCAAGAGTGCTTCTGTAGGTTTCTCCGCACTCCTTCCAACCATTGTCTGCTCAAGTGTGAGCGCACCTTCCACCTCTGTTTCCGCCTCGGTGACACCGGCCCTCCAGTTTTGATGACAACCCCGAATTCTAGGATGACAGTCCTCGTTTTTTCTGTCCGGGTTCATCTGGGTGTCTAGCAGCAGGATTTTCCCCGATTCTATCAGAATTCGAGGTCAATCAGGATTTAATCCCGATTTTATCAGAATTTGAGGGAAAATCGGTTGTAAAATCAGGATTTGAGAAAATTCGGCCGTCCGATCGAATTTTTTTATCGAGCTATTTTTGTGATGTTAATTTTTCTCCACAAATAATCTGGATTTGGAAAAATGATGAAATCAGGATTTAGCAGTCTAAAATCAGGGAAAATCAGGATTGCCCAAAATGGAAAAAAAAACTAGACACCCTATGTTCATTATTAAGGTGATTCTATGTAATCTAGGGGCAAGATCCACCACCCACGTTACGCTGCCTCGCGGTTTTGCGTCTTTAAGAAGCAATAAGTAATGTAGCAGATGCAAGAAACTGATCCATAACGTGTAGCAGCATCAATACTGAAAATTATGACATCCATTTTGTGAAGATTTATTGAAAATCTAGTTTAAAAACCACGATAACGGACTTCGCCCATTGACCCAATGTCGAAGACAGAGTAAGCGGTATAACAACTCTGTCTTACACATTGAGTCAATGGTCGACGTCCGTAGTTTGGTGTATACATTTTCAATGAATCTTCACAAATTTGATGTCATTCGACTCAGTATTAATGCTGCTACACGTTATGGATCAGTTTCTTGCATCAATTCGTACGTAACAATAATTACTGCTTCTCAAATACGCAAATCGTAAGGCAGCACAAAGAGGTGGCAGATCTCGTCTGTCAATTTGTCTTACTCTACAATCTGCAAATTTTCAAGTCAAAGATTTGGTCGATTTAACTTCGAGAAAAACCAACGCATATTAACCACAAGTTTAGGTTATTTTGTGTTTTACTCCTCATATTTACACAAAATATCGGTTACTTTTTCCAGGGTGTCTAGTAAGAGAATTTTCCCGATTCTATCAGGAATTGAGGTCAATCGGGATTTAGTCCAGATTTCATCAGGATTTGAGGAAAAATCGGTCGTTTAATCAGGATTTGAGAAACCTCGGACGTCCGATCGGATTTTTTTATCGAGCTATTTTTGTGAAGTTACATTCGCCTTCTTTTTCTCCGCAAGAAAATTAGGATTTGATCAGGATTTGGAGAAATTATGAAATCAGAATGCAGCAGTCAAAAATCAAGAAAAATCCTGGATTTCCCTAAACGAAGAAAAGCTTGACACCCCGCTTTCTTACTGTGTCCTGTGTAGTACGTAGTAGAAGCGAGCCAAATAATTTTGCTCTCTTCGTGTTGGGCAGCTTCGACTTTATTCCCTTCAACTTCTCGGGCTAATTGGATTGCATTTTGCAAAAAGGAACCACTAGCATTGCAATGATGCTAAGATTGTGCAACTTCATCTTTTGCAATAAAATTGCGGAAATCGTGAAAAACTATGAAATTTAGATGGTAATTTGTGTCTTAAATTTACAGTTTTTAGCGAGTAAAACAAAAACTATGAATGGATAATCGGGTTTTTCCTCCAAGACAAAAGAAGTTGCACAATCTTAGCAACATTGCAATGCTGGTGGTTCCTTTTTGCAAAATGCAATCGAATTGATAGGCCCTTTTTATGAATCCGCTAAACCGCGCAACCGCAGGATTCGACACCTCTCCCCGAATTATAGCAGGGCGTGGAGCTCTTAAACCGCTCTGCTTGGCCCGATGATGAATATTCTTGACCTACAACCGCAGAGATGAAGATGCCCCGCGCGGTGCGAAGCCGCGGCGAGAATGTGGCCGCCGGAGGGCCCGCACGTTGACACAGAGGCCCCCGACGGCCCGTGGCCTTCGTTTGCGGTCAGCCCAAAACGAGGATGACCTAATATTTACATTCGACCGTTACGTCACGTCGTTGCATCACCGTCGTTGGCAGATTTTGTTGGAAAATCAGCACCGTCACTGAAAAAAAAATTCTCGGCGTTTTTACCAAGGTCCGTTGGTACCTTTACCATCTCAATTTTTTTACCAATTATTGGTAATTTTATCAGTACAGACTGGTAAGGTTACCTAAAAATCGGTATTTTTACTGTTTTTTTTTTTTCAGGTAAGAATACCACTTTTATTGGTAATCAATTCCCGGTAACTTTGCCATTTTATCTCGGTAATTCTACCCCAGTCGATAAAAAATATTGGCATTTTTACCAATGTCCAGTAAAATTATCGAAAAAGTTCAATAATTTTACTGAGATTTCTCGGAAAATTACCAATTCCATAAATGGTAATTTTACCAAGAAAAAACTGGGATCAAATAGAATCCTGAATTCTTGGTATTTTACCCTTTTCTTAGTAAATACACCGAGATTTTTCTTTCAGTGTATAGCCAGTCTAACTGTATTAAACCCAGAAATGAGCTTTTCGCGGAAAACCATACTAGAAGACCTCCTGGTTGCTCAGAGAGAAATTTCAACACAAAAGGTTGGTTAATACGGAAAATAAAACACGCAATCGTGAGAATCACACCCTTGCCTTCGGTTGAAAGTTGCATAAGGAAATGCCAGCTAGTGTTCTCGACAAAATTTAATAAGAAAAACTATTAAACAACTAGAACTATTAAATGACTACTACTAATACTATTAAAGTGTTAAATAACTATTAATTAACTAGAAACGAGTGGTGAATACCAACGTCGGAATCGGAGGAATGCATTTTCCTAGTCTCTCCATTGTTTTTTGCGCCAAGTTCACCGCAAACTGTACCAAAATCAACACAAAATGTATGTTGGTTTGTGTTTCTTTTCCTATATTAACCAAAAGTAACACTATAACACAAATATTTTTACCTGTGTTAGAGTCCCTTTATACCCAGAGTTAAGACAACTCACTTTTGGTTGGGCCAGGGTTGGGCTGAAAGTGGCCTAAAAAAAAATCCAATTCTGATTGGTTCTCGCTCATGGAGGCCGAAACGAGTGCACCAAGATGGCGGTACCTCGAATGTGAACAAGAATAATGAAAATATTACCTAATTGTGGTTTATCAAGAGTAAATTGTTATTTCCATCGGTCCAAAATGAAAATAGATTTAGAAATTATTCACAAACCAATCTCATTTTCTTTTTAATTGATCAATTTGTTGATGTTGTTGTTTTTGTGTGACAGACATCGCAGGATTCCTGATCCTTATCCCTCAATATCGTTCGTTTGGGTGCACTCGTTACGGCCTCCATGGCCAGCCAAGGCCGGCTGCCAGTCAGCTGATAATCGAGTTGTCTTAACTCTGGGTATAAAGGGACTCTAACCTGTGTGATTGTTAAAATTTATAGAAAAAGTTATGGACGAAGAGGGCAAAGAGAAAATGAGGCGATCACATCCATGGAAGCGGATGGTTGTAATGTACAGAGGACTATAGTTAGTCCATCATTTGCCCCTAAGTCTATAACGACCAACTGTTTCAACCAATAGGATTGCTTTATTTTCTTCTCGTCTCTTTTGTCTGGTGCTGTGTCTACCAATTTCAAAAATTCTGCACCTGAAACCCCCGAAAATTAAACATTTTTTTAAAAAGACATCATTCTTTTAGGTTTTTCTGTGCAAAAATAACAATCCAGAAATCTAAAAGTCAGCCCCAGTCTTTCGGATGATCGGTGGCAATTTAACAAAGAACGGCGACTTCTCTCCATAAAATTTTCCGCTCAGAAGCTTATGAGTCCATTTTCTCAAAACTTCATGTTTGCCATTACGACTCTCTTCGCTATGGCGGCGGTATTACAGGGACTGATTCAAATACGCACATTTTATCGGAGAATCTGGCAACTGTTTGCATTGCCCGGCGGCACGAGCCGGAGTGCACGGGTGCAGGAGCTGAAAACTGATGGACCATCGGAGTCTCGACAGGTCTCACGTTCCGCAGCGCATCAGTTTCGGCCCCGCGCGAAAAGATGGGAAGAAGCGTTCGAACCATCACTGTCCGGTGCTAATTTTTCACGTCTTGCGATGGTGAATGAAATCGAGTCAATAGACGGGCAGTCGTGAGCGTGAATACTAATTCTCGTGGTGCAGTCTCGATGCGCTGAGCGCGGGTCCCCGAGTTGGAGATGTTATTCTTGCAAGCGTCATCCTGATTTGCTAAGAAAGAGCGTCGTACGAGTCCTCAAACGTTTCCAAATTTCGTTGGACGAATGACGAATTTTCTGGAAAATTTGTCAGTACTTTTCTTCCGATTTCTTAGAAAATTTTGTTCGTGATTTGATGTAAAGTATCTTAAAATTTCCTTGAAAAATACGCATGAATTCCTTCAAAAATAATTGTTTCCTAAGAGGAAATTTTGCAGCGTTCTAATGCTCGTATGGCGTTTTTCCTATTCGTATTAGCACGGCAGTATCGTTTCGCTAAGAAAAAGGAGTTGCGAAAGACCGAAGTGCACGCTTACTGTGTTGTGTCACTGTCAGGTTTTTCAAAAATGGCATGGCAAAACGTAGTGGCACACCATGATTTCTTCCACCTTGGAATCAACAAGTAGTACTACAGACATTTGAAGCGTTGAGTTGGGGAAAGGGATTTTTCGGTTGCGGTGTTTCAGAATCTCCAGTGCTAATTTATACTTAAGAGAGGATAATATTTGGGTGGATTTTCTGAAATTTTACGTTTTCAGCATTGTAAAATCATCAAGAATATCCATCAAAATGATAACGAATTACATATATTTGCTCTAATCATCAAAGATGATAGAAGTTAGTGGAGATTTTGAGACACCGCAATCAAGAAATGCCCTTTCTGCACTCAGCCCTTCATTTGCACAGGAGTCAATAAAAGAGGTCGAACATGACATTTTTTACTAAAACTGCAAATTTTGATGTTTATTTCGTCATATTCTAAATTTTAAGGGGTGCACCTGAAACAAAATTTCACAAGGAAACCAATGGAACCAACTTTGAAGCCCTGAAGTTCGTATTAACGGAGTTATGAGCGTTTAAAGTTTCCAAATTTTGTCCGCCCTCTCCTATTGACTCGATCCACTGTGTGACGGTTGCACAGTACAACTAACCCTTTTTGCATGCCCGTTCTGCCGCGCTTAGGAAAAACGCCGCATGAACCTTTAGGCGTTGCCAAATTTCCTTTGATAAAACACGACTTTTCTGGAAAACTTATGAATATTTCCGCTCTAGTTTTTCAGATAATTTTGTTGGTAATTGGGCCTTAAATTCCTGAAAATTTCAAGGAAAAATGTTCCTAACTTTTCTCACGAAGAAACATTTTTTCGAGGGAAATGCAACTCTCGAATGTTCATATGGCGCATAGAGAAAAAAAAGAAGGTGTTTGCATTTCGGGCATCTTGGAATTTTTTTGATGATTTGATGACGTAGGTCGGTACAGCGACGTTTATCCTGTCGATTTTCTTGGAAATGGTGTAATTTAGGGAAAAAAGTCATTCTATAAAAAGTGCTTGAAATTATATATTGAGTTGATTTAAGTAAAGAAATCGGACATTATGGTCCGTTTTTCATATTTCGAATTCCGGATCTCGCTGGCCTGGTTGTACCGACCTACGTCACAGGGTAAACAAACCTCAAGGTGCAAATACCTCCTTTTTTTTTCTCTATGCATATGGCGCTTTTCCTTAGCACGCACAGTGGATCTAGTCACAGGGAGAGGTCGGACATAATTTGTTAGACTAAAACTGCAAATTTTGGTGTTAATTTCATCACATGTTAAATTTCAAGGGGTGCCTAAGAAAGAAAATTTCACGAGGAAGCCAATGGAACCACTTTTAAAACCTCAAAATTTTGCATAAACAGAGTTATAAGCGTTTAAAGTTCCCACACTTTGTCCGACCTCTCCCATTGACTCGATCCACTGTGGCACGGGAGTATTAGGGTGGAATTTGTTTCTAGTTCGGGATGAATTTGGCATTGTTGATGATGATTTGTTTTGGTTGTTGCAGCCGGAGGAGAACCGGGCGCTGCGGCTGAAGGACAGCGTGAGTCTGGGGCTCCTGGGGATGATGGACTCCTCGGCGGCGGCCGGCGGGACGTTGGAGGACGTGGGCGAGGTCTCGGTGTCGACGTCGCCGCAGCTCCAGCCCCAGTCCAGCGTGGACTCCCGGCTGTCGTGGGCTTACTTCGACGAGCGGGGCTACATCGCCGGCGGCGCCCTCAAGCCCGGCGAGGACCCCTACTCCCGGAACAAATTCAACCAGAAAGCCAGCGACCAGCTCCCTAGCAATAGGAACGTCCCTGATACCAGGAACGAAATGTGAGCACTCATCTTTCGAATACCCTCCGATGCCTTATGAAATTAAAAAATTTCAAATTCATTTGTTTCATTTTCCCGAGAAAGTTTTACAGGTATTCAAGATGATTCGTCAAGCTCAAGTGACGAGCTCGAACTGGCGTGCGATGTATCGCAATAATAAGGTAAAAAATCTCGGCAGATTTTGAATTTTTAGCCAAACAAAGGACGATAGCCCCTGCGCAAGAGTCTAAAGAATCATTCTAAGCCCAAAAATGGGCAAAATTCGGAGAAATTAAAGCAGAATAGCGTTTGGAAAACACATCGCATTCGGTACAGAAATCGATAGCTGAATCGAATGCGAGGTTTTATCCCAAACACTATTCTGCTTTCATTTCTCTGAATTTTGCAAATTTTTGTGTTTAGAATGATTCTTTATGCTCATGCGCAGGGGCTATCGTCCTTTTTTTGGCTAAAATTTCAAAATCTGCCGAGATTTTTTACCTGATCGGTGTGATGTATCGCATGCCAGTTCGACCACGTCAATTGAGCTTGAAGAATCACCTTAAAGAAATTTCGGTATGAAATGAACCGAGTTTATCAGAAAGGAACCAACCCACATTTTCAAAAAAATTGAGTTAAGAATGTTTTTAAGTTCCACTAGTCGTATATTTTCCCCTGTCAAAAACTGAATGTCGAAAAACAAATATTAATTTGTGAAAAGAGGAGTTAAAGTTTATTTTTTACATTAATCCCTATGCAGTTGAGGTTGATTCCTTGCCGATTAAGTAGGAAAAATTGTCGAGAAAACCTAATTTAAACCAGTTTTTTAAATGCTTTAATCGAGAACCGATGAAACAACTGGTATGCTAAACGCAAGCGCCCTGGGACACGTAATAACGACCAATTTTCTTCTCGATTTCAACAGGTGCCAAAAAAGAAAATGGAGGCAGGACTTGCCAGCGACTAGTGTCATAATTACCTTTCATAACGAAGCCCGCTCAACTCTTCTACGCACAGTTGTCAGGTAAAAACAAAAACGTTCAAGTGAATTTCTTCGTATTGAATCATGCCGAAAAATGATGTTTTTTGGAGATTATTTTTCAAAAATGAAATTTCTTGACTAGATACTTCAACTTCTCGGCTGCCCGGCGGTTTCATGTTTCATGTCTTTTAATGTGAAACGAATTCCACCCGCTTGAAAGATTCTTACATCTAAGGTTTTTCCGAGTGTCACCGCTCACTTCATCCTGCAACTACTGACAAATGCGATTTGAAAATTGAAGTAAGTTTTTGGCGGAACTGTGAAATGAACTTAATTTAACAACGTTTTCTAACCAGTAAGATTTTACTTTGTTCTTTTGAGCCAACGAGAGTAACGAAAACATAATTGAATTATGGAAAGAACCGCGCAAGTATATAGGGGAGGAGGTTTTAAATGCAAAGCTATCTATTAAACTTTCTTTAATGTATATTTTAGTACACTACACGATTATTTTTTGGCGTTTTTCAGCGTAAAAACTAACAATGTATTATAATTTAAAAGGGGGGGGGGCATTGCAATAACTCACGATTAGGGCATTTTTCTCCATCCCCCAACTTGTTTTAAGCTCCATTTTTGGAATAATTCATGTTGTCTTCATGCAAATTTTTTGTAATTTGACGTATTTCTATCTTTCAGTGTCCTGAATCGCACTCCTGAACACTTGATCAAAGAAATTATTCTAGTCGATGATTTTAGTGATTCTCGTAAGTATAATTTGATTTTGCCATTTTAAAACTTTTTTTTATCAGTTTTTAAGATGCATCTTAATATATATTGATGAATAACTTAACCGAGGAGGTGTAACAAAAGAGCTCTCTGAATTTTTGTCTACAATTTTCCATATCGGTATGTTATATAAGAGATCTTTTGATGTTTTTTGAGAAAAGCATCTAAAACTGAAACTATTTTCACACCTTAACCTAAACTCATGCTCCCGTCATATCTCTTTGTTTAAGCAAAATAACCATCTTACCTTTGAACATGTTTTAATCCCCATATTGGTTTTCGTTTCCCTATTATTTTTGTTGGTAATTACCAACATGTTCAAAAAGTTTTCTTTTGTAATTTCTCTAATAATCTCGCAAGTTCTCCTGCCCTGGTAAAAATTGGCAGTAGAATCTGTGTTTCAAAATACCATAGACCTAAAGCCGGCTGTAAGATTACCAATAGCTTCTATAGGCGGCAACACAATTTCTTATAGCCTTTTATAGCCGATGGCGACTAAGCAACAGCCAGGCGATAAAGTGTATGCTAAACGTTACTAATTACGGATGCTAGGACTTAGTGAGTTTTTGGACTACTGCTCTCTTTTGGGGCCGTAGCATCTTGATTTATTTTGCGAGGAAAGCTCCGTATGTTTCGATGGATGCCTGTCATTCCTAATATATTAGAGCGCCTTCAGTTTCGTATGATACTGTGCAATACCTCTGGTGTGAAATAGTTGCTTCAAGCGCCGTGGTACGCTGCGGCGCGGCGCGGCGGGCGGCAGCCAGCGCGAAACGCACATTGGCGCGGCGCCTACAAACCTAACGGGGATACTTCACGCATTGCGCAATGCGTGAAGTATCCCTGTTAGGTTTGTAGGCGCCAGTGCACCGCCGCTCCGCTTTGTGTTAGGCTCTAATATTAAATCTCGTGAATTCAGCGTTTTTCAACTCATGACTTTGAAATGTTTGCACACTCTGTATGGACTATTATCATTTTAATTGATGAAAAAAAATATGTAGTAAAAGAAAATATAATGTGCGTTTTGTACATATTAACGTGATTCCGCACAAACTTAAGGATTTACAAAGCACACGAATTTCTACACAATTTCTTATAGCCTTTTATAGCCAATGGCAAAAAAGCAACTGTCAGGCGATAAAGTGTAAAGCCCGGCGATAGGAACTATAGCCCGGCTGTATAATTTTTTATCGCTTCGTGTAGCCCGGCCGTACGATTTTTTTCCACTTCCTACAGCCAGCTGTATGATTTTCTATCGCCTTTCTCAGTCGGCTATACAAACTCCTACGGTATTTTAAAACGCATCTCCTATCGCCAATTTTTACCAGGGTGCTTAGAGTAAGGATAATCTTCACAGATTGTGAATATGGAATAAAAGATATCCTGCCTACAAAGCTTATACCACCAGCGTTGGAATTGTCAATGTAAATCGTTATCCTTTTATGTTGTTATGTATCTAATTTTAATCTGATTTCTTTCATTGCAGCATCAGATGGAGAAGAGCTAGCTAAAATTCAGAAAATTAAAGTTCTGCGGAACGAAAAAAGAGAAGGTACTCCTTACTAATATCATATTTGTGACATATCAATTACTTTATTAATTGTGTTCTTTTTTCCTGTCTTTGAGTTTTGATTATTTCAATTTACAGAAGCAACTAGAATAAAAGTAACTACTTTACATGGCGGCTTATTTCTGCTCAAGTTTTATTTTTTTTCAACAGAAAATTAAACAATCTTTTACACCGAAACTCTTTTAGTGTAGTATTTTACTCACCCTTTCACTCTTTTATCTTTGATAGCCTCAGGAGCTTACCATTGATTTTGTCCATTTAGTTTTCATTCAAACTTGATTGAAGATGAGTTTTCATATGATTTTTGAAAGAGAGCATGTAGATTTTTGATTTTCCTGTACATTCTGTGGAATTTAGCATTGTAAAAATTCATTAAAGAGAAATATGATTGCTTAATTTTACGACTGGTACTTCATTGTTTTTTTGTTTATACCAGAAGATCATATCTATCAAATGTAATCTTGATTGATCTTTGCTTTATTGCAGGTTTGATGCGGTCACGAGTTAGAGGTGCTGATGCAGCTTCTGCTTCAGTTCTGACATTCTTAGACAGTCACATAGAGTGCAATGTTAATTGGCTTGAGCCACTTATAGAACGAATAGTTGAGGTGCCTAAACTTTTATTACTTTTTTTAAGTTACGATGCATGAATCTGAATCTTTATCTTGTGAGAAAAAAATATAATTGGATGTAACTAGTGAATTATAAATAACGTAAAGATCTCAAGTTGTGCCAGAACTATAGGAAATACGCACATCTGCAGCCTTCTGTTGGGAAAACCAGGCAGTACCTACGTTGAGTCAGATTTCTCAGGGGAGAGCTCTTTGTTAAGTTGGGTTGAAAAATCAGATTTAACAGATCAAATCTTGCTTTAGTCTCGGAGAAAAAAGTTGAAACTGTTTTTTTTTTGTTGCTGTGTCAGTAGGGGGTGTGACTTTTAATTTAATCATGTAATTCTCAGGGGAGACTTTTGTCAAGTTGCGTTGAAAAACTGATCGTAAAGTGCAAATCTTGCGTCAGTCTTTGAGAAAAAAGTTGAAGTTGTTTTTTGTTTTTGTTGTGTCAACAGAGGGGTGTGACTTTTAATTTAATAATTTAATTTTAACCCTTCAACAAGGGAGACAAAGACATTTAACAACTTTGATGGGCCAGAAATGGTAGTTCCTCCTTGCAAAATGAAATCCATTTATTAATCATTAAGCAGAAAATATCGATCCCTAAATCTTGTATTTCTCATAGCACGATAATGACATAAGTCGTTTGCACATTTGTTTCTTTCGATTGATCCTATATACTCAGTAACAATCATTTTTAAGCATTATGAAACATTAATACAAACTTGTAATTTCATTTTTAGGACAAAACACGAGTAGTTTGTCCAATAATTGATGTGATAAGTTTAGATACATTCCAATATATTGGTGCATCAGCTGATCTCCGAGGAGGCTTCGACTGGAACCTAGTTTTTAAATGGGAATATTTATCCCAGGTAAGTTAATGCCCAAGTTTCTAAATTTCTTAAATTTTTTGCACTTTGTCCACCAATATGTTCTCAGTTGCCCAGTATTGCATGTAGGGGTTTTTTTTTTTTTTAATTCCCAATTGAGCTGTCTCTCTTTTGCGGAACTCCGTTGTATCAGGCTCTTCAATCTCAATGGACCACTAGACAAGGTACGAATTTAAGTAAGCTGATACATGTTTCATAATCAGAATTTCACGTAGAACACAATTCACACAACGAAAATTACTGAAACCAACTCCTAACGAAGATATTAACGTTTTTATTTCACACTGGTTACAAGGAATTTGAACTGCCCGCTGACAAGAAACTCAAAGCTCTACGAGAGTCAAATCGCGCACTACAACGGTTTCAGCAAGCTTCTCAGCCTAGCAATGTTCATTTCTCGCCATGTCTTTTTCAAACTATAAGCAATTTGCTATAGCTGAGCCAAAGCGTCAAGATTGAGGTTGCCAGATTTTTATATCGCAGAGACTGTCATGATAACTAGAGCATTGAGTTTTCATGAGCGGGTGGTTTGAATTCACGCATCAAGAATCATTAAATATCGTCGTAAAAAGTTAATTTCGGTAATTAGTATTGTGCGCATTGTGTTCTACAGGAAATTTTAGGTACGAAACATATACCAGAATGCTGGAATTCGTACCTTGTCTAGTGGTCCATTGGACAGGCGGTTTTGGCATGCAATTGTGAGTTGATCATTTTTTTAAGGGAAAATTGTGCTCCATCATGAGAGTTTTTTCCTTCTAACATGATGCTTGACTGTCCGAGTATACCAATAATTATTGCTCAAAAGCCAATTATAATAGCATGTATGCCTATCTGCCTCTGCCCCCTAAATTGCACTTGTCTCTGTTTTCAAGTTTTCCCTTTCCAACTCTAAACTATGTTACTAACCCTCAGTAAAAGCGTATATTTAAGCAAAATTTTGAATTGTATCAGCTTGGTACTTTTGTCCCTCCACATCTCCAATTGATAGTATTGTATTTACACATATATCTACCCCTCCGTAACTTTCCTTTTTTAGCTCACCTATTTGCTCTCGTATTTTTCAGCCACATAAGGATTTCTCTGTCAGTGTTCCATTGACCTCGAATATATTTAATGCATTCGATAATGTTTCTATGATTGTTCTTTTTTTTTGCTAGACTGAGCGTGAAAACAGGAGGCGAGACCCCACTGCCCCTATCAGAACTCCAATGATTGCTGGAGGCTTATTTTCTATTCACAAAGCCTACTTCGAAAAACTTGGCAAATATGACATGGCAATGGACGTCTGGGGTGGAGAAAACTTAGGTAAAAAACGCTATTAATTATTCTGTAACACTGTCCCTGTACAGCTTCAATAGAATAGTCGGATTTCTATGTATGAAACTGTCACATTTTTTCCAGCACCATATCTGGCCTTGTCCATATGCTCTCAGGGTCTCGCTTTTGCTCCATCTTACGTTTTTTTCATGCTCTTATTGCAAACAACCTTTGCAATCTCATTGTATTAAAGATGCTTAAGGAGAGTAAAAAATGCAGTCAAGTCTTTGTACCTTACCAAACAATTGGACGTATTTCTGTCAAACGGAACTACGTGCATTATGACGTAAGCCCTGTTATGCATGTATGCTTATGGGTGTCAGGGCTCATGTCTTAATGCACATAGTTCCGTTTGACAGAAATATGTCCAATTAGCTATACATTTTGCAAGATTAAGAGCCATTCTATAATTCGAATTTTTGAACTTGCTGTTCTGGGCTCAGAAACGAAGTAATATCTTCGGAAAGTGCTTTTTAATGCACAGTTGGAGGGTTTGACCGTTCTAATCTTTTTCTGAATTTCTATCGCATTCTTTTGTAGAGTATTAGTTTTGTTGATGAGAAATTTTAGAAATGCAAGACTAAAGTTTTAAGAGAAGTTTTTTACCTAATAACAAAAATCTGAAAAGCTTTCCAGATTGTAAGTTGAATTGTTTCCTGTCTATGAAAGAAGTCTGCCAAGAATTATGCATTAGAGCGAACCTGGAGCCATGTGTTTTCTACTTTTATCATTGATATCCTTGCATATACGTTGAGTACAAACAGTGCCATTTGCACCATGTACATTGCTGAAGTAAAATGTATGAAAAAACAGTTATAGGTTGCCATTGGATTAATTCCTAACAAAATAAGCTATTTTATATCATTTTGATCTTGCAGAAATTTCATTCCGTGTCTGGCAATGTGGCGGAAGTCTAGAAATAGTGCCATGTTCCCGAGTGGGTCACGTTTTTCGCAAACGTCATCCATACAGTTTCCCTGGTGGTAGCGGCAACGTTTTTGCAAAGAACACACGGAGGGCAGCTGAAGTTTGGATGGATGATTATAAACAGTTTTATTATGCGTCTGTTCCGTTGGCAAGATCTGTTGATTTTGGAGAGTAAGTTTCATGTTCATATTTCTCAATAAGAAAGTTAATTTGCAGCAGATACACCATATGTACATGTATTAGAAGCATTTCCATTGAGTTGAAGTAAATTTTCTAGTAGTTTTTTCTGGAACCTACAACACAATAATTTAAACTTAAGGGTCGAGGGGCTTCTCTTGAGAAATATTCTGGATTTTTTCATGTATGGTATGAAACATGAGAGTTAGTCAATTTAGGTGATCATAGCCATCTGTGATATCTCCGTTTTTCCTATTATTAGTTGATTTTACAGTGCACCAGGGCACTCTACAATCCCTAACTACCCCTAGAACCTGTTAAGGTAGAGATTTTTCGGAAACTGACATCTCTTTGTCTCTTTTTTGATGCCATCTATCCACCTTTTGACTGCCGGTTTTTCCCTCCCCAGCAGAAAATTGTCTAATTTAGAGATAAGCTTTTTTGCCGAAAATCAATACTATGACTGCTTCTGCCTGTTGTAGTTGGTCTCTCCGCCAGGAGCCCTCTACAAAGATGGCTGCTGATAGGGATAGGGAGCAGCATTTTTAGGCATTTCATGTTCATTATTTATTTTTGTTAACTGCGTAACCATTTTGAAGTTATCTTGTTAAGACCAGCGCAGTGGATCTGCTCCAAGTCCTTGGTGGATCTGCTTCCTCGACAGGCAGGATCAGCAAATAAAGGATTGATTTCATGAATCTGGTTTTAATAAATACCTCCACTCCTAAAGTCTTAAAACACATATCATGTTGTTTTCTTGTAAAACAAAACTTAAAAAAACAGTAAAATGAAAATTATGTTTCCTAATTGACGTTCATCAGCAACTGAAACAGTATTATTTTTATTAATGCCTTGTGCTTTTGAGGTTTGGTAAGAACCCTACAGCAAAAATTCCTTTGATCAATAATTGTTTTTAATGCTTATTATTTCAATTGTTCCCTCTTAATAACCCTGTCGTCATCAGACTAGATTCTGCGTCTGTATGCCCCATAACAGGACTTGGTTGTCACGTAACAAATGGCTGGGCACTATATTGGGAAGTGTCCAAAGTAACAGTTCTGGTTCTTTTTGACCAACAGTGCAAAAAATGAGAATACCTTAGAGTAGAAAATAGTGAGTAATGGCAGATCTGTTACAAGGAGGATACGGTTGTGCGAAATGCAGATGCTGTGCTCTTGATAATGAAAGGGTTAATATTAAGTCAGGTGCACATAGGTCAGAACACAAAATAATTTTTTTTTAAATAGTCAACACTGATACACAGTCAACGAAAAATATAATAAAAGTGAAAGTCAGTGCTGCGAAGTAATACTGAGGAGAACATCTTTATCTTGACATCATACATTGAGTTGGTTCCAATGCATTAAGCACCGGATCCATAATAATTCATGACAACACTGTAAGCAGCATTCATTTAAAAACAGATTTTTTTCCAATCCTTGGATATCAGAGATCAAAATCTAATTCTGTGGCTGATAAAACTGACTCATCAGGCACTGAACCTAGTACATATTCATATTTTTCAGCCAGATGGAAAAAAGAATAATTTTTCATTATGCTTGCTTTTCAGTATTTCAGATCGTCTGGCTTTGAAAGAAAGACTTCACTGTAAACCATTCAAGTGGTATTTGGATTACGTCTATCCGGAATTGAAAGTTCCTGATTTTTCAAGCATCGCATCTGGTGTGATTCAGCAAGGAGTTTGGTGTCTCGATACGATTGGTCATCTCACAGGTGGCACTGTTGGTGTTTACCCGTGCCACAACACTGGCGGCAACCAAGATTGGGTCTTCACAAACACCGGACAGATTAAACATAATGATGTTTGTCTGGCTTTGACAACCCAAGAGCCTGGTAGTGTTTTAGTCATGAAAACTTGTCAGCACTCTTCTGATCAGAAGTGGATTCAACTATCGAAAACTGGTCTAATCAAGCATTCTATTTTAAATCTTTGCATAGACTCAAAACATTCGCAAAACCGAGGACTTATTGTAGATAAATGTGACTCCAGCGCTACTTCACAACAGTGGGAGTACGTGAGCAAATTATGAATGAAATTTTTTACATCACCAAAGGACAATGGTTCTTAAATTTCTAATTCATGATTGTGATTATCTTTTACTATACCTGTGAATTTGTATTTAGGGGTCTGTTAATTCTGTAAGCAGCTGCTTCTCTTGTGATATTAGACTTATGAGACTTCTGCTGATATTTCCATCAGTCAGAATAAAGTAAAATAAAAGAAAGTAGCAAAAGCTTAGACTCAACAGTTTATATCGTGCAGAATTTGTGCACGGCTCTCCTCGTTTCACATGTGACAATGTGATACAATTGCCATTTTTGGTTAAATTTAAGTTTCGCTCAAGAGCAGTTTGTGATGGATGGTTATTAAATGTCATGAATTTTAAAGGATAGACTGCTCTTATGCATTTATCTAACTCGTGTTCTATTGCATTATTGTGACCATTCTGGAATTTTTAGTTGTTTAAAATTGGTTTGTCATTACATGAAAGAAGGAACCAAGGCTGAAACTGAAGACACTCCTTCAAAACACCATCGTCTATCATCTGTATAAGCAAATTTTCGTTCGTCAACTGTTGTAGAAATCCGTAAACGGTTGTCCTGCGCGTTAACGAAGTTGGTATTTTCATCAACCTATCAGAGCCCTGTGGCCTGTTTACAATACTGTTGATGGATTTTGGCAACGTTTTACGAAAATTTTCGCGTCCCAAACAGCGATGAATAAACAAACAATAATCAAAACAAACATTGAAGGTTAGAAAATTTTGAATTGCTGAAATGGACAGGAGCACGGACTTAAAATTAAAAAATGAGATTGAGTGGGAAAACTGGAGCATTGGTCATTTAGCAACCATACTTGAGAACTTACAAGATGAAATGCACCATATATAAAAAAAATACAAAGGAAAATGAAGGAAATTTATAAAATAATGTATAAGGAGCAAAAAACAGAAGACATACGCTGGTGGCAAATACGAAATCATAGCTTTGCAAGTAATGCTTGTTGGAACTCACTTTCTTGCTGTAGAAATCTATTGGCAAACTCCAATTTCTTTTCCTCAATGTCTAATTGTTTCTTTGAGTTGTCCTTCATGAATTCCAGGACGGATCCAGCAGAGACTTTTTCCTTGACAGGTCGAACTGTTTTTTTTAAATTGCACTGAACAGCGGTGCTTGAAGAACCTGGATCATCCACTCTTTCCTCTTCTTCCGTGGTCAATGCAACAGCATCAGGACCACCATCGTGGGGTGGAGAGGCAGGGCTGCGGGATGATGCACTGTCATCTTGTACTCTCTGTGCAGTTCCCTTGATGAATTTTGGAGGGAAATCCTTGGCATGTGTATCAATTAAAAATTTTGGATCATTTATTTGCCTGGGGCCTAACACTTCATACATTTTGTCAAAATACTCTGGTTTGCGTTTAGCGCCTTCCCCTGTTTTCTTTTGTATAAAAGTGCGAAATGATGAGGTTGAATTTCGCCATTTCTGATCACAATATTCACCCCTGCTATTGAAAGTGTATCTGCAACTTTTTTCCAAACCTTTTTTTTGAACGTTTCCTTATCATTCAGTCGTTGCTGTATGTTGTCTGAAAGAACTACTTCCATGAGAGCATCTTGGGGTTTTGTAAACTTCTCATCACCAATTATGACATCTGCAGTCACAGTCGTCGTCCAAAAATCCTTTTTTTTCTTGGTTTCTGGTCCTTCCGTATCACTAGCCGGTGAAACCTCTTTGATGGATTCGGTTCGTGTGTCGGTGGTTTGATGTTGCCCATTTGCCACATTGTATCCTGCAGAGACAAAGGAAAAAATTAGAAACATTCTTTTCTTCAAACACACAATCTTAAGAGGTGATTCAGCTGGGAATAATATAAAATTATATTGGTTGAACACTAAGGTACCAAAGAGCATTTGCCTATGAAAGCTGAGTTGATACTCCAAATCGTAATTGGATGTTTCGGGCTGAATGTTCATGTGCAGAGAAAATATCGTATCAACAGTTTCTTTGAAGATAACACCATAGTATGCTACATTCTGGAAACGCATAACATTTTTGAAGTCAACACCAAATAAACTTATGCGCTTTTCGTGTGCAACAGGACATCAACTGCCTTGAGTTTACTCAGCATTTATTGAAGACTAGCAAGATAGCAGATCTTTTGTCTCACTCAGAAAGTGGGTAGACTTTTATAGCATGAACTGTAAAGTAGTTTTTCTTTCACTTTAGTAGACAACAAATATTTCAGAATTCTTCCTCCCAAGTCCTCCTTTCATCTCATAATTCTAAAACATGTTGGTGATCCTGTGAAGCATTTGCTAGATACTCACTACAGAGACTTCTCCTTCCAATTTTAAAGAATGCGAGATGTGATTGCGATACTTCCTGAAATTTTAGTGACGGATAAAATGCAATTACCATCTACAGCAGTGAACAGTGTTTGGCCTCCTGTCTTCTTCCGAAGAACTCCAACTCTATCCACTGGAACAGCAATAAGGAACAATGTTAAAAGACTTGAATAAGCTGAATTGCAATGAAGAAATTCACACACTTTTAAGGGAGATTCACTTGTAATGTAGCACTAAGACGATTGGTGAATTGACTAATAATGAGGGAATTTTTGAGGGGCTTGGAAAACTAGGCGCATAAGTGCAGTTTTTATTATTTAGAAAGAAACAAGTTTGAAGATCTGGATTCTACTCGGACCTACAGAGTGCTCCGAATACCTTCAAAATTTACAAGTGTTTGTCTCACACCTTCATGAACGTCTTCAGAAGTTTTCAGCTTAGTTGAGCAAAATTGAGGGCAGCAGCTGGGCTTACTTAAAGTGACGGTAGGTCGCACTTATCCCACGTTCCCTCTAAACAAAAAATGCACTTATCCCATTCACTGGTTTCTCCGCATCAAATGACTTCCAGACAAAATCGCATGATATTCTGATGGACCCTGCCTTGAACTACGAAAAAACACGCACAACTCAATTTTGATCAAAGACATGCTCCTGAATACACGGTTTTATTTTTTTTTTCATCCTTCCTTTTTCAACACAGAAAAACACGAAATGGTTCAGATTTCTGTTTCCCCTGCGCCCTCCATTCCCGTTTTCATCTACTGTGCTTTCAGTGAGGCCCAGTTGTTCTCTTGTATCTCACCTGTTGAATACAAGCATAAATAGCTATGGCACGCAGCTGAGGCGGCTGGGCTCTAATCTGTAGTCTCGAATTTCTTAAACTGCATGGGCCTTGTCCTCAAAGGCCCTCATTTAATAATAGAATGAGATAAGAAATACGACTTACCTCCAGAATGGTACCATAGCGCCTCACCGTTATGGAGCAGAGGTGAGCCTTTCTCATCACAAATTTGCGACAGTTGTTTTTCCATCATAAAAGTAAATCCAAATCCCAAATCAATATTACTTCTCTCACTAACCTCACTCGTGGTTTTAACCGGAATCGTTAACAGGTTCGACAACGAGGTCCCTGGCACGTTTATGAAACCGTAACCTGTTGACGAAAATTAAATTACGCTTAAATTACGAGGTATTTGGCGGGAAAGGCAAGGCCACGCCCATTTCATCACAACGGAGCAACAACGGAGAACGAAAATTTCTTTTGATGACGTATTTCGTCAACTGTTTATGAATTTCGACAACAGTTGACAAACGAAAATTTGCTTTTTTAAAGTGTCTGTGTTTGTAACTCATGCATCAAATCAAGGAGAGAATCATGCAGGTATTCTAATGCTTAACCACTATGCTTGTCTTTGACTGTAAGCAAAAAACAAAACTATTATTTCAGAGAATTGTGGTAGCACATTCAGAAATTATTTCCCTCAAAATTTCTTTCCAAAATTCTGAGTGAAAGCAAATTATTTGAGCTTGTGACTATTGTGAGACCAACAATCTACTTTTAATTAATTTTTATTCTTATGAATGGCTTTTGAAAGAGATTATTCAGGCCTTGATAGCTGAAATATGCAGACAAACATGTCAAACATGTTTTCTATTGGAAATTAAAATGGGTATTCAGCAAGTGACGTTCCAAGTGTAATTGTTGATATCTTTGTGCTGAAAGCATCATTTGCTTCAACATATGGAAGAAGCTCATAAGGTGATTTATAGTTTAGGCAGTTTTGCGGAGTGTCTTAAAAAGTAAAACTCTGTCGTCATGTCAGCATTGAACAATCAATACCACACTCAAATCATTCCAAGAATTGCGTTCTATTTTATTTTTTGTCGATGTAATAGAACTCAAATCTGCTGTGATGAGCAGAAATGGTGAATTTGCTTCCTTACTGTCTAAGGTTATTGAGTTTAATTACAGATTTTAATGTGAACATCTTGGCACCTGAAATCGAAGCAGCTTAATAATTTCATCAATAAATTTTATGAAAGTAAAAACTCCTTTTTGTCAAGAAGGTAATAATGAAATGCACTGTTTATCACAGTTTCATAGAGCTCCTATACCATGGCTTAAAAAGAATCATTTTTAATGTAAAATTTATGTTTTTTGTACAAGGTTTATGTTTGTAAAATTTATGTTAATTTTATGTTTTTTCATGTGTAATTACTCACAGACGAAATACACTAAAGTGCTTCTGTGTGATTCAAAGTCGATGATATATGGTCAAATAACAAGAAAAAATTAAATTCACTAATCTAATGCAGGATGCTGCGTAGAGTGTATTTTTGTAACAAGAGGCTGTACGTAAAATATGTAAAGCTTACATGACCATAGAAAATATTATGCATCGGCATCAACGTTCCATAGTATGGTCCACAATAATGATTAACCTACTTACTTACCGTTGGGGTAATTTTATTGTATTCACTCTTCTTTACAAACTACTTTTTACAATGCAAGAGTCGTTAGCTATCTACTTCTTAATTCACTTGTACAGTTTTTTTTTTTCATCTGTAAATCTGTATGTATATCTACTTAATTTATCCTTCCAACAAATTTCTTTAAGCATCAAAAAATCTCGAATATTATTTGGATCAGGAGTGATCTTTTAAATACAATTAATTTTTCATGTAAATATTCTTAATTCTCAAGAGCTAACTGATGGTATCAAAAAATTATTTTTTGTACCCACCCTCTGGTTGAACGACAGCACAAAAGTTGTGTACAAGATCTTGCAATTCTTGCATATACATTTGGCATACATTTTTCTTTGTGAAAATTAAATCTGAAGAAAGCCTAGAATTGTGTATTAGCCATTTTCCCCCCTAAAAAAACCAGTGAAAGACAGGGATTCCATGAAGATCAAGAAAATTTAATCAGAAATCAGGCATAAAATTGCCAAATCTACGTATATAAAAGCTTGAATATTTCAGCTGGTGTCCTGCGCAGTTTGAATGAGCATCATCTATTTCTCTAGATTATTATTGTTAAAATATTGTACATATGTATTTAATGTGTAAATTTTCCTTTAGAAGAAGAAATTGTGTAAAAATTATGATTTTGAACGTAGGAGATTCCAAAATGAGACTTTAACCGGAGTGTCATTGGTCAGCGACCGTTATTATGCAGACTTTAAATCAGCCATTAGGCACGCTTCAAGTTTACTTTATATGTTCCTGTCTCCCTCCTTGTTCTCACCATTGATAAACTTCTGTAAATTAATTGAAATTCCTGCTTTTATGACTGCTCCTGTCATCTCCTTACGTTCCACTACCCATATTTTTAAGATTTTTACTTTGCGACTTTTCTTGAAGAAACACATAAGATATTTGTAAATCGTGTCCTAGTGTTATTGAGACCTGTCTATAAATGTAAGTACATATCATGTATTCTGTAAAAACTACTCACGGACAGAACTTGTACGGATTAATAGTTTAGTTAATGGTAATTGATAGTAATTTACCACAGTTGAATCCTCTAACAGTTGACAATGGAATTTTCGTATAATTATTAAAATCCTCCTGAATTGTAATACCCAGTGTAATAGTTTTCAACTTTCCTGCATCTGTATTCTTTAACATCTTAGGTACAATCTAGACCAACTATTTCAATCATCTTTGAAAATACTTTTCCCAGCTTCTTTACCCTTTATCAAAACATCAATCCCCTGCTTCATTGTCAACATGTTTAAAGTATTTTCTTTCATCATTGAATGAATTTTTTGTTAAATAAAACGGTTTTGTTAGAGAAATTTTTGTTTTTCAAAAACTAAAAATTCAAATACTACAAATGAGACACTGTTTTTCATCTTTGAGAAAATGAATTGAATGAAAACAAGTGTCAGACAGGTGACCCTACTTCAGTGGAATATTTGACAAAAAACGATTCAGAATGTTTGAATGGATTGCTACATCTACAGCAAAGCTGTTCATAATTTTTATTGCTGAGAATAACCTTTGAAGCTTATGTGAGGTTCTATTGGAAGCTTCTTATAATTTTCTTGTTTGTAAATGTTTAAAGGGTCTGAAATTTTAACCGATAGCTCTTTCAAGAACAGAGTTTTCCAGCATACTCTCTCTTAAGTTTTTTCTCACCTTGTGATTTGCTGCATTTGTCATTGTTAAGGTGGTTTTTCAGCTCTTTGGAGAACAATACAATAGTCAATTGATCAATTGATACTTTCTGGATATTAAGAGCTTTCTTGAAAAGTCCAATCATCACATCACAGCGTAGTATGTAAGGTATTCGTAGATAAAATTCAATCAGGAAATATTTTAAAATAGCTTTGAAAGTATGTCCCAACTTAAAATTGCAAATCAAAAGACAGAGTTTGCAATATTCAGTAGGACCGCACCATTTGAGTTCTTTTAAATTATTTCCAGGTCAAAGTTGGTCAAAAAAATACCCTACATGATATGATCCTCAGAATTTCTCAAGAAATGTCTTAAAATTCAGAAATGATCAATTGATTTATTGACCATCAAATCATTCTCAGAAATGCTGATGAACTGCTTTAAAGCAATGACAGTTGAAGTTTTTGTCTTTATCATTTCATATTATGTTAGCTTGTTGATTTTTAAAAACTGTCCTAAGTGCTTGAGTCCTAGAAGAGAAAAAGTCTATGTCTTAATAACGATCATAATTCTCTTCAGGTGTTTAGTCTTTGTATGAGTTGTTAATTTTTATTCCAGTAGTTTTTTTTTTACTATAGTTGAATCTCTGGACCTCCTTAATTTAATCTGAACTTCAGACATAGGATGTTTTAATCATCTATTAAATAAATTTTACATGAAATAGACTGAACATAAAGGCATTCGTCAAAAAGAGAGAAAACTGATGGAAGAGTAGTAATGTGTACTTACGTTTTGTTAATGTAGATCTTATGGCAGGAAGTTCTTATTTGACCTCCCCTTGTCAACTAAGTCTTAACTCATCTGACATGTTAGGGCAACATTTTGTCATCTTTGTCTCTGTGTGTGATTTGTTAATTCACATAATTCAGATAGATAGAATCAAACTCATCGTGTTTTTACACACAAAGTTTTTTTTTTTTTTTTTTTTTTTTTTTTTTTTTTTATAATTATTCTCAGCAAAGTGTAAATGGGTCCATATACATGACAAAAAATTACACATAGTAAATTTTTTCCAATTCAAAAAAAAAATATCGCTGGAGTTTCTCTAACCACCTGATGCATTTTTAAATTGGTAGAAAGTAAGAACATTGAATGAAATACACTTATTATTTTTCTTAGTTTTGGGTTTCTACTTAGGACCTTTTGTCCAAATTCTGTGAAGGAATATTTCCTCAAAAATCCTACGTATATAATTGTGCTATGGAATGAAGAAATCATTTTCTTTAGTTTTGTCAAAACGGTTTCTTCATCCAGTGCATCTCTTCCTAATTCCATGGGTAGGTGGGAATTACTACGCAAAATATGTTACCAATTTTGTATTACATTTTAGTTTCTTTGTTATATTTTTTGTGCTTTATCAATAAAAATTCTTTGGTGATGCATATTGGATTTTAATGGTGTAAGTTGACCATTAGAGACAATGCGTTAATATGGATTTACCATTTACCCCCAACAAACTTAAAATTCTCTAATTGCTCCATGAAAATGAACAGCTTCTTATTCATTTATGATTTTTCTCGCATTATATATGAAGAACTGTGGTTTCAAATAGCTGGATTACAAATCAGTTTTATTTTAATACATTACAGCATCATAGCGTTCCTCCTTTGAGTGGAATTAACGCTAAGTTACAACTGCATACATGAAAAGCACTTGACCAAACTGCATATTCTGGTGTTTGCAAGGTATAAATGGCTCTAATTTCCTTGTAGGTAAATCAAGTTTGGAAAATAATTCAAATTTGGAAATTGATAGGAACTCTTAAGAACAGGATTGAAAGTCATCAGGTGTCATTGAAGGAAATTTCTTTTTTCATAAGTTTGTATCATCAATTATACTAGTCCTGGAAAATTCAACTCTTTTATTTGTTGTTGTTTCAAGCCAAAGACTCCTATTCTTCTTGAAGTTAGATCTACTCTGCTGGATTCAGTTATCATTTAGGCTAACAGGTATACTGAAAATACGTAAGTAGAATTAAATAGATAATACGTTCTCTCCAAAGGTCAAGCCTTGGTTTGAAAATGCTTCGTTCTCCACTTTTAGCAAGGATAGAGCCAAAAATCCCTCAAACCCAGCAATCAGCATCAAATCCAAGCCTTTAATATCTTCTTCATAGATCTTTCTCGACATGCTTAATTGTTATTTCCTAATGACATCCTGCTCTTCTTGTTTCACTGTTCTAAAAGTAGCACCTCATTTCTATGCAAAAGATGGTCAAGCTGTTCAGAGATCCTTACTGTGATCTATCATTTTATGGTTGTTGTCTTCATTAATTATTTTTTGTTGTTTAAAATGTTTCTTTTTCTTCTCTTGTATGATTTATTCTTTATTAAGTCATAATTGTTATCGTTAGCTTCATCTTTTTGGGACGAAACCAAAGAGAATTCAGCAATGTTCATAGTTCTATTGTTGTTATTTTGTGAGAAGTTTTATACACGCTCTGTTTCACAAGCAACCAAGTTTTTCTTTGAAGGAGCCTACCTCTCAATTGTATGAGATATATATGAGAGTAACTACTTATTAATGGAACTTGTACAGATTCATTTGTGACATTAGCATTTCAAAGTATGTATTACACTGTAAAGCATGGATTCATCCACTCATTCAGATTTGAAATGAATTTAGAAGTTTCTAAAATATGGAAATGATAGCCATTTTGCCACAGACAGCTTCTAGGTATTGAAATAACTGTTTTCAAACATATTTTTCAAAGTCGTTCAAAAATTTTATTTGTAAGAATGTTCCTTCTCTCTTCTGAGCCTCTTAAATTTTCCATTCACAATTTATTTCTATCCCTCAATACCTCAATGTATCTACATATTTTATTTCACCGTGCTCATTTAATCTTATTCAAATGAGGAATCAATTTTTTATAACCATTATTTTCATAATAATTTCACAAGTTTTAAGTTACTTCAAAGTAATACATAGTTCCTGAAATCTTTGAAAAATTTCTTCCTTGTTTGTTAAGCCGATTTTCTTCTTTAGAAGAAAACCCACCATTTTCCTATCTAGCAAAGCTCAAAGCCCTTGTAGAACTACGGTACACTCAAGTGTTTTTTTTATTATTTTTTCGTACGTAAATTTCTCAAAAGAACATCATTGTCAGTACTGACCATTAATTTTTCCCCTCAACAAAATGACAGATGTGAACGTTAGTGTTCTGAAAATGATTACCTGCTATTTGAGGTGAAAGTTCTCAATTAGATTTTAACTTTTAGTGAATGATCTTTCTTGATTCCTTATGAATAGCCTCTCAATCAATTTACCCATGCATCACATGTGTTAAAATGGACCAGTAGACAGAGTACAGAATTTAGCACCACCATACATATTTCCTCATCAAAATTTTCCAAAATCGATTCGTAAGCCAGATAATACCTATTTTTGTCAACGTTAATTTGAACACTTCCCGGTCACAAAAACACCAGAGTCAAATCTAGGGTTTTAAACTAAATTAGGTATGTTTTATGATGGAAGAATTTTCCTGTTTACTGACTTTCAACTCACAAGATTAAAAGTACCTTGGATCAGCGGAGGAAGAAAATGTGAGTGAAGCCAAGCCATAGTTTTTTACCCAGAATGGAAGGTTGACTTTAATACCTAATTTTGCCTACATTTATCATTGTTTTTGTGAGCGGAGACTTTACATTTACTGTTTATAATACAAACTGCAAATGTTTATTTCTCACTTTAGAAGTTTACTTATGATATGTTCGACTTGTTCTGCTTATAATTTTGATGAGAAAATATTTGCTGTAGTGCATAATCTCATACCCTGTCTGGTGGCCTATTAATTTTGAAGTACCTATTTTGTAATACCCTGAGCCACTTTGGCCAGCCTTATCTTGTGTAATTTTCTGTTAACTACTGAATTTTTGATACCTACACCCCCATGACACATTATAGTTTTATGTGTGTAAAATGAATTTAGGATAATTCTATTTTATGTACTACGCTCAAGTGAGGGGCTTAGAGGACACTGCACATAAGTTCAGTTTTTGAAAATAATGATTTCAACTAAAACTAGTCTTAAAATATGTTCTGTGAAAACTTTGCTGCTAACCCAGTCTTTCAGCATCAAAAAGTGAGTTAGAACTTTTTTTCCGTCATAAAGTTCTATGTAATTTTGAAACTTTCAACACATATTTCTTAAAAAAGCAAGAACTGCACTTTTGAGCCTTATCCTCCAAGCCCCCCAAATATTAAGTACCAAGTTTGAGCAGCAAGATTAACGGTGGAACTAGTCTAAAAATTTGTCTGTAGACAGTAGTTACGTAGGCATGAAATTTTGTTCACCTTAGTCAGTTCCAATTTAACCGTTCTGTCTTCAACTTTCAAAGGGTTTGAGAGTAAGAAAGAGTGGATACCATGGTGAAACCTGCTTTTGCTCGAGCAGGTTTGGGAACCAGGAAGTCTTACAGACCTCTGTTCCTTTGAATATTATTGAAATTATGTTATTTGACTTTGAAAATGTATGTATCTAAATTTTGAACTTTGGAATGCTGATAGCGAGCAAAGGACAGCTTTCACTTTCCATCCATTCACAAAATGTGTTTGCTGTTTGAAATTGTGTAATGCAATGTTCTCGAATCCTTTGTGTACCTGGAGCACCTTGGGGTTTACAAATAGAGAAAAATTGGAAAATTAAGTTATTAAATCATGGAGGAAATTTTCTTATCATCAATTACTGTCAAATCAGTTTCTATTGCTCATTTTTCTATGTTTTGTATCTTTCGAAACTCATTCCTATGTATGATTCAAGTGACTAACAGCTTTTGTACCTATCAGAACTGCTGTTGTACATTCCTATTTGTAAGGTATAAAAAAATAAAACTCCTTGCTCTCATTTTTACTTACTAGCTCATTCTTTCTTTAAAAATCTATTCCTAAACATATCCTCCTATATCATTGAAAATGTCATCACATTATAAAAAAATTACTCAGGTTTTTATTTTTAGTGGGATGAGACATTATGGTACCTTTCCTGTTTGGGGGGAGGGGGCAACCCATCATATCTAAGTACGTCTTGAAAAAGAAACTCATATTTTTTTCACACAGCACAATAACCAGTTTAAGGCTAAAAATATCAATTTTTAGTTTTCTATACTATTATACTCGTGCTCTCTCTAGTACTCGGGAGGACCGTGGTTCGAAGTTTCAAGCCATTATTGAGGGGCTTGGAGGACAAGGCGCATAAGTGTAATTTTTAAAAAAATTGAGATATTAATAATTTCAAGTATAACTAGTCTTCTTGCTTATTCTGTGAAAAATTTGCTCCGAAATTCCAATTTTTAAGCATCAAAAAGTCAATTTGAACTTTCTGTCCGACATAAGAATCCTTGTAATTTCGAAACCTCAAACACATATTTCTCGGAATAGCAAAAACTGCACTGATGTGCCTTGTGCTCCAAGCCTCTCGATTCGAATTAATGATGATGTTCTTTGCGTCTGAAGGAAATTGTTCCTATAAGTTGCAACAGCTGCATTAAACTTCAACAGAAGTGTTCGATCCCACTTTGTTGTCCTGAAATGTTGCATTGCTACTGAAGGATTACTTCTTCTTTTTGGGTGTTTTTTGCCCCTACTGATGGAGAATTAAGCTTCCATATGTACTTCATATTTTCTCCCACCTGAAGACACATTTTGCCTTATTGCTGCATCATAATTCATTCTGTTATGTAATCATTCCCTTGATCACTCTTTCTACTTCCATCAAGCTGGCTCTAATGCTCTATCAACAGTGAAATTCTCAAAACCCGTGGCATATGCGGTCTTTTAAAATCTCCGCTCCCCCATCTGATTTTTTCGAAGGAGAACAAATCCTTGAAGTTTTCACAGGATTTTCTTCGCATTATGAAGAAAAATCAAGAAGCGTTAAAGCAAGTCTGCAACGTCGCAGACTGAGATACGTGGTTTGAAAGTTTCTCGGTCGCGTCGCTCTGTTGGTCGCCCCCCCCCCCCCTCCCCCAATTATCCATTTCTTATCTATGGAAAATGTAAGCGCTCATGTCGTCAGAGAAAGCCGCCATAAAAAAATTGGTAACTTGAACCATGAACAGTATGAAATAACTTCTCCTACGAAAAAAAACTTTCACTCTAGGTAAAGAAACGAAGTGAGTCCGGAAACGGAAAATGTCAATGAATGAAACGTCAAGGGCAGGGAGGGGGCCCTACCCCTACACACACGTAGAAGGGAGTGTATGTGTGAACACGTGTGAGACTCCCCCCTCCCCTCTGCAGAAAGATTTTCGTGTTTCAGCCTGTCGAAGCGTCGCGCTTGCGGTTGGTGTGCGTGTGGTCTGCGCGTGGTCAGTGCGCAGTTCAGCACAGCAACTTCCTTCGCTTCCTTTGTGTGTGTCGTACGTTCTTCCGCGTGTGCCTTGTCAGAAGAGAGCCATCAAGTACTTCAATTCTAATTACTCATTGTTTAAACGGTTATTTTACGATTATTATGCCTACCTTTTCGTTATTCGCGTTTAACAGGTACTCCAGTTATTACTGTTTACGGGAGTGCGGAATTTTCTACAGTCTAGAAGCTTCTTCCGACTTGCGTTTTCCCGCGTGCGTGCCCGGTCAGGAGAAGGCCTAATACCTTAAATCCAATTAATCATTGATTCAGACGATTATTTCGCGATCATTGTACATACATTTACGTTAATCGTGTTTACTGTTTACGGGTGTGCGGAATTTTCAATGAATTGGAAGCAAATTCGCGTTAGAAGTGAGCTTCGAGGTCGTGGTTT
Source organism: Bemisia tabaci (assembly GCF_918797505.1). Taxonomy (NCBI): domain Eukaryota; kingdom Metazoa; phylum Arthropoda; class Insecta; order Hemiptera; family Aleyrodidae; genus Bemisia; species Bemisia tabaci. Next base: position 14,636,664 of record NC_092795.1, read on the forward strand.
CCAGCGGCATTTTCGTGAAGGATCAAAATCGTTCGCTTTGATCCGGTTTTTTCTTTCGTGAGTTTCGTGCTGCTTCGTTACGGTTTTCGTGGACTTCTGAAACTGTTCTCTAAGCATGTGTTAGTGCTACTTTTTTGTCGACTTCTAAAGAAACAGAAGGCTCGAGTGCTTCAGTCTGTTCTGAATGAGTTGTCCTGATCGTTCATCGTGTTGACCATGTGGCTTTTGTTGCTTGAAGAAAGCTACTCGACTTTTGCGGAACAGCATCCCTCGAATGTCAAAGGAGAATATTAACAACGTCGGGTCACATACTTACTTCTGTTATTTGATCGTGAGCTTACCAGCAGATTCTCTTGAACTCGGCGTGACGGGAGTAGAGGTTTGAACTTCATGTATCTGTTTTCTTAGGTATTTTTCAATTCTGTCCATCCTATTGAGTGCTTTAATGTCACTCACGCATTTCAGGAATGTTGTGATCATTTACATAGCTGTTACTTCTGATTGATAGTGAAACCAGGAAACCATTTCATGGTCTGTCTTTGGGTCAAATTTCACTCCCAAAACCAAGAACCCTGAGCGGAGATCTGCAACGTCTCAATCGAAGTTTCATAATTTTCACTTTAGACGTCTATTTGTATTGTTTGTTTTCAGTCTAGGTATTTGTCAAGAAAACTTTGTACATTATTTGTTACACAGGACTATAACAGCCGCACGATCTTATTTTGGTAGTTCACCAATTGGAGTGCAGCAATTTTTGGTTTCATCGTCTGATGATTTCTTTCTAATCGTTGATTCGGATCTAAATTGAACTAATTAGTGTAATTTGTTTTGATTCAAACCATTCCTTTTCTATTCCACCTGCTCACCTGTTGTGCATCTCTTTTCTTTCTCGATTTCTTACATGATACAAATCTGTGTAGATTTATCTGCATGCTGCGCTCTCAAATGAACATTCCAAGCCTTTTGCATCCAATATATATCTATCGTATCTCTTCCACGTTCTCTTTTTCAGTTTTCTGTTGCTGATGTGCTATCTATTGTGCTCTCTATTTCAATCTTTACTCTACAACCTCCCTTTCAAAGATCTTCTTTTCTGCCTCTTTTAATATTAATTTCATGGGGGGCCGGTCATAAATTTCGTCATATGGAACACCAAACGATCGGCTCATACGATCGAACTTTTTTCTTCAGTGCGCATGTGTGAGTGTGACTGTATGAAGTCTGTTCAAGCAGAGACCGGATTTTGGTGATAACCAGTCCATTCTACGTCCGAACTAGGTTCTCGTGGCCTTTTCTGAAGCTGGTAACATACTGAAGAACACTACTTTCATAGATTTAGAAAATTCAAACTTGCTTTGTTGGTACACGGTTCGGAATAAGTCAACCTCAAGAGTGTTCCGCGATTATTAGAACTTCCTGCAAGAATCCCTAAAAAATCGCAGAACACTCGTGAAGTCTACTTACTCCGAACCGTGCACCAACAAAGCCAGTTTGAATTTTTTAAATCTGTGAATGTAGTGTTCAGTGGGTTATCAGCTTTCAAAAGAGTCCAAGAAAACCTAATTCGGACGTACAATGATGGGCAAGTCATCAACAAAATCCGCTTTCTAATTGAACACATTGTGTATTGCGCATGTGTGGTGGTGGTTGAGGGTTGGGGGGGGGGCATTTAATAGGGAACCGGGTTGGGCTTGGGAAGGGGGTGGGACTTGCGATTAACCCTTGATTAAGGCACACGGATGAGTCCGTTCTCCGGGTCAGCTCCTCTGAGGGGGACGCGACCTCTGGGGGGTAGGCACAGCGTCTGGCAGGGCGGTCTGCAGACTCGCTTTCGCGTCGGTTCTGAGCGGGGCAGGGGATCGAGCCAATCGGAGAGGTCGAACAAAATTTGGAAACTTTTTAAGCTTATAACTCCGTGCATACCAAACTTTGAGGTTCTAAAAGTAGTTTCATTGGTTTATTCGTGAAACTTTCTTGTGAAACCACCCCTTGAAATTTAAAATGTGACGAATAGTCATCAAAATTTGCAGTTTTAGTCAAAAATTTCATGACGGCCTCTCTAATTGACTCGATCCACTGCGCCATGGCGCAGTGGATCGAATCAATCAGAGAGGTCGGACGTGCAATTTTTGACGACGACTGCAAATTTTGATGTCCATTTTGTCACATTTTAAATTTTAAGGGGCGTTTCTAGAAGAAAATTTCACGAAGAAACCGAATGGAACCACTTTTAGAACCTCGAAGTTTGGTATGCACGGAGTTATGAGCTTTTAAAGTTCCCAAATTTTGTTCGACCTCTCCGATTGACTCGATCCACTGCTGCCGATCTCGTCGCGCGCCCCAACCGCGAGGTGCGAATCGCGTTTTACCCTGGACGCACGTCCAAAGAGAAGTTGCGGAGTGGTGGCTGTCCAGCCAAGTCTTGACGTCGGTGATCTCAGAAGGAGAGCGGGTCGCTACCAGGGCCGGATAGAAGCCAAAAGGCCCGGGCGGCTGGAAGTCGGAAGGGCCTGTAGGGCCAAAAGGTGACGGGCCCTACGGGGGGTGTGGGGGGACTCCCCCCACCGGAGGGGGGTCCGGGGGGGGCCTCCCCAGAAAATTTTGAAAAATTGACCTGTAAATGCTTCATTTTACACCACTTTTTTGATATTGTACGCTTCAGGGAGCGCTAATTTTCAAGTCCTAAAATGTTCAGGATACGACCCTTTTTTACATTTAATGTTATTTGTTAAGCAAAACAATTGAGTCGAGGCCCCTGAAATATCTCAAATTCTTCAAAATTTCTTGAAATATTTCATGAAATTTTCTGATTTTATCATCATTTAAATTTTGCAACCGTAGATGCGGACGGGGGTGTTACCCCCTCCCCTGAAAGAAGGAGACCCGAGACCCTCTGAAAACTGTTAATTATTGAATTCAAAAAAAATAGAACTTCAGAGCCATTTAGCCCAACACGTATTTTTAAGAGAATTTCTCACACACTAACCCGGGCTGTCAACAAATTGCACGAATCTGTTTGCCCGATTCTGGTCGTGACTATCGGCGGTTTTGCAATTTAATTTCTGACCCCTGGGCCCCTCTTTCGGGGCCCTTTACATAATTCCTTTAAGCAGAAAAATAATCTTTGCTGAGGGAGGAACTAAGCTGGGCCCCTTGAAAGTCGGGCATCCTCAAATTGCGGGCCCGATCCCCATTAAAAAAAAAAAAAAAAAAAACCAGAATCAGGGGCCCGGGCGGCCCCGGCCGCCCGGCTCTATCCGGCCCTGGGTCGCTCTGTTTTGGAGGGATCGATGCCAATACTTGGCTAGACAGCCACCACTCCATAGCTTCTCTTTGGACGTGCGTCCAGGGTACTGAAGACCCGGGTCGTTCGGCTGGACTCCCATTTCGGGGCAAAGGACGGTGAGGGTGGGTGGGGAGGGGGGTTTATAGGCCCACTTAGCGGCCCCCAAGATGACACGATGACCCAACGACTAGACTGCCACGAGGATCGCCGGATTCCTTCCAAGGAAAAGTGTTCAGGTATATCTGACGAAGAGAGATCTAGGTCCCAGAACGATGAGTGAATCGGGCCCCGTGTCAAATTTGGTCTGAGATTGAGTTACGAGCTGTAGCCAAGGTAGGCGAAATCATTGAAAGTTAGTTTGGGAAAGCTCGTAGCATGTGACGTATTATACGCAAGGGACGTATAATAATTATGGACAGTCAATTATATGAAAGAACGCTTCTGAGGGAATATGCCAGCTGTTCTTCATACTTCAGAATTACAATTGTGTTTTGTTTTTCATCTACACTTGTGATTACACACCAACGAAGCGTGGATATTATCCTACCTATTGGAAGCCATGATGGAGAATCGATACATTGAAAAGCACGACACGCCTCTGTACTGAGGAGAACACAGGAAGGAATCCGGCGATCTTGACTTTACGACAGGGGCGCCAATGGGGGGGGGGGGGCGGCGGCAGGGGACTCTGCTTTATGGTGTCGGGCCGGGGAAAACACTCGACACAACGGGAAAGAAAAAAAAGGCGGAAAAGTCGTCGGAAGGAGTTTGGAAGACGCGCGTTTGCCGTTTTCAAAGGAGAAGCTGAGCACAACAAAAATTAAAAAAAAAAATGTTATTTTTTTGCCCGACCCTGCACTAAGTACTCCAAGATGGCGCCCCTGCTTCACGACCGACGACAATAAGATGGAAGTGTTAGCACAACAACAGGCTGATTATTGAAATCTATAGACACAAAAATACAAAAGGAAAGGTTCTCTCGTGGGTTGAAAACCGATATCAGAAATAATAAGATAAATACTGCGAATGCAGCTCATCAAGTACTCACAGATGCAGCAACAAAATGTTTTTGTGCAGATTTTCTATTGCAACCACTCACTTTCACGAATAGATTTGCTCCATTTTCTCTTTTTCTCCTTTATGTTTATATCTGTGTCTATAAACTTCAATAATCAGCCTGCTGAACAGCATTGACGGAGACAAGTATATCTCGATAACAAGGAAAATAAGTGTCCTTGTCGCATATGAGAGTGGATTGACGTATGACCCCAAAATTAATTAGCTCGGCCTCAAGCACCTAGTTTCTTGTTACTACTTACTACCATGATTCAATTATCAAGTATCATTCGAAGACCATAATTGATGCCGTCATGCACCTCGGTAGGGCTTACCATAGTTTCTTCCACCCTAGCTTAATCAATTATTATTGCACTTACTTGCATCAGTTGATCCACCTAAATGGGCCTGTTGCATGCAAGAGATACAGCCGCGCGAATAGACTTTTAAGAGGTTAAATGACACGAAAATTACGATGGTCACATTAAAAAAGTCTGAAATACACTCCCTACTGCGCAATTTGCGTTGTTAGGAACGCGCTTTTTCAAATTTCCCGCGTCTGGGGGCAGTTTTCTAATCACCGGAAACGAGCAAACGGCGGGCTCGGTGATTTCCGGAAGATGTCGGGTCGTTGTTGTTGTTGTTATTTTTTCCTTCAGTTTGTTTATACAAACCCAACGTGATCTCTTATAGTGGTCCATATACGCTTTATGCAGTAACTAAATCGATCAACTTTTAAATATCCAACGCAATCCTTCTACATTTCATTTCACGATATCACGAGCTCCGATTTTTAGGTAATGTTGTCAGTTTTAGTTGACCGGAAATAGCCGCGAATTGCCGTTAATTGTTTCCGTTAGAAAACTGCCCCCAGACGCGGGAAATTTGAAAAAGCGCGTTCCCGACAACGCAAATTGCGCAGTAAGGAGTGTATTTCAGACTTTTTTAATGTGAGCATCGTAATTTTCGTACCATTTAACCACTAAAAGTCTATTCGCACGGCTGTATCTCTTGCATGCAACAGGCCCATTCAATGATAAGTTCTAAATTGGTGAGCCATAACAGTCATGGCATGTATTTCCACGGTAAATGACGTCATCATTTCTACCTAAGGGCATATCAACATCAACAATACCCAAGAGCTTTAATAGAATGCGTTGACCACGAAAAAACATGCGCGAGACTTGGAAGTGAGCATCAGAGTGAGGAACTAGCACGTCACGAGTTCTCCTTCATATTGGCAGCTATGCAATATCAGCTGCTTTGATGTTGCAATAGTCGTATCCTACGCTTTTGCAGGAAAGAATGAAGATGATATTTTGTAGGTCGTTGATAGCGGCGGCTGCTTCCACCATGTATTGCAACGTGTCCATCGATGGCCTCTTTCAGCCTTAATAAAACAATTAATCCATTTTCGATAGAATCACATCCTTCATTATTTTTTATTGTTGCTCTTGTTCTGATAGCAATTTGAAAATTTTGCTCCATCGCTTAGTTTTGGCAGTCGCGTAGGACTTGTAGACGAATTACATCCCGTTTTGCTCGTTCAGTAATTGCTTCAAATATGAATGGAAAGAAACTTTAATTATTTTTTTATTTCTCCCTGCCGTCTCTTTCATGCCTCTATTGGCTGATCACGATTTTATATTCACTGCATTTCGTTACCTCGTTTCAACCATCGAAAGATTTTTTCATTTTCCGACTTTCAATTTTTGGTGGCCTCATCTTTAGACCTTAGAATTTGGTGTAATTTCACGTCAGTATATTGATTCGGAGATTTTTGAAATTTTCTCGGTAATATCCTTTTCAAATAAGGCGGTAAAAAAAGTAACAATAGTATCGCCGTTTTGACGCAATCAAATTCTGTAGCTATATCTCTTTAAAGCCGGTGGTAGGAAGGCCGATAAGGCGTCGTGAGGGTTTTCTTCTCGTTGTTTTTACCAGAATTTTGTTTGTACTGTTTTAATTAAAAGTAATCTGAATTCTGAATGTAAAGTTTAGGCTTACCAATTTCTCCCTTCTAATTTTTTTCAGTGTAACAAATTCTCAAAAAAAAAAATGCTGGCATGCAGTTTAATTTTTCGCTTTCTCGGGCAGTGTTATTACTTTTTCGTATTAAATGGCTGGATGTTCACAAGAATCCACAGCAAAATTTCAGTTTACAGATGTCGTATGTTTATGTTTTACCTGTTGCGTGATGCTTTTCCCAGCCCATTTTGCCATTTGTGAAGAATTCATTTTTCCCCGTCTTGTATGAGCGCAAATAAACATCAGAGTAATTTTGTTGAAATATCATTGCTCTCGATAATGGTCCTTGCAATTTAATTTATCTTTGTGGGTGCTGTTAAACGCGGCCATCAAAATATTGAGGAAAAAAGTAGGAGAATATTATGGAAGTACTTAGGTATTGGAACTGCGCAATATGCGCCGTCAAGTCGAACGTTTTATCTGATCTATCCTTCATGAATTTCTAGTAAGTAACTGTAGGGCGAAATATTAACAAATGAAAACCAGATAATTTAGAAAAATAACATGATAACAATTATTTCAGTAATAAGGCAATTTCTTTTAGTTTTTCCAAATGTATTAGCGTTACACTTTCAACGTAATATTTTGACCGATGCAAGTCTCTGCTCTTTTTCACTCCAGTTTTCCACCCGAATTTTTCTTCTCTTGCAATTCAACTGAATCCATTTCTAATTTAGTGCAAAGTTGTTTATTTCTTTTTACGTAGTCAGCTAGTTTTTCCCTTCGACTTACAATGATATTCAACCGGTTTCTCCTCGTGGTATCCATCGAGCATAACGCATCCTTTCCAAGACTAGAAGTTGATTTTTTGTCATTCCTAGCTCAACCAACATCTTCATACCACCCCAGAAATATCTACTTCAAGATGCAAATGTCAATATTAGGTAGCTTGCTATTTAAATCGGTTCGTGTCAACTAATTGTTCTTGAGTTAGCACGGTCACTGCGCAGCAATAAACGCCGAGTACATCAGCTAGGTCGGCCTAGTAGTCGGCTCATCTGACTTAAGGTCAATAAGTCAGGGGTAAGTACTGATCCTCTCAGTGGCGACAAATTTTCATGGAACTGACGAGTGGGTCTACTGAAATAGATATTACTCGGCCTTAATCCTTGATAATGTGAAACCATGGATTGGATGAGCACTAACCCCTTTCCAAAGTTGTGTTGAATTCTGATCCCGTTAGTGGCGACATGTTCTCATGGAACTGACGAGTGAGTCTGCTGAAACAGATATTACTCGGCCTTAATCCTTGATAATGTGAAAGCCTAGGTTGGATAAGCTCTAACTTCTCAACATCTCAACTCTATTCCAAAGTTGCGTTGGATTCTGATCACGGTAGTGGCGACAAATTCTCATGGAACTGACGAGTGGGTCTGCTGAAACAGATACCACTCGGCCTTAAACTTTGATAATTTGAAAGCCTAGATTAGGAACCATTTAATCCCGAAACTTTATTCCGAAGTTTCTGCACCCTTTAATGATTCAAAACTTGAAGTACAAAAATTGCTAAACAAACCGGTTACTGCTCAGTTATCACTGCCAAGCTAGCACGGTCACTGCTGAGTAATCACTACTCAGTATACCGGTCACTGCGAAGCGATCACCGCTAATAACCAGCCGCTGGTAGACCAGTCTAATCGGATTTGATCACTTCTTCAAAGATTAATTCTTTCTTAATCCTCAATCTTACCCATCTTGATCTCACAGTCCCCCCCCCCCCCTTCTGAAAAATCAACTTCGTAGCATTTCTCGGACGGTTGAGTTTTTGCCCAAAAATGATATTGCGGGGAGAAAACTGTTGGATTTTACCTAATTCCTATGAAGTAAACATGTAAGAGGCAAATGCCCATAGAAAGAAATTGATGAACAGGATTTAAAAAAAAGAAAACCGCGTAGGTAGAATCACAAAAGAGGCAAACGCCCATAGAAAAACAAAATTGAAGAACAGAATTAAAGAAAGAAAAATGTAGGAAGCAAGCAGATGACAGACTCGGAGGAAAATGGATGGAAAAGAGTCGTTTACCTATAAAAAAAAAAAAAAAAAAAAAAACAACCTGATAAAACAGACCCCTTGTTACTTATTAGAAATTCGTCTGTAATTCTTTCTTTGACACAAGTAACCTTATCCTTGTTTCCGTAGTCTTTTTCCTCAAAATTTTAAGAAGCCGTTCCGCAGCTCTCATCAAAATTTTCATTATCAACCAGTCATAATTTTTAATGATGCTTTGGATTCTTATGAACATCTCCATAGACATATTCACTAAAAGCTACTAAGAATTTAAACTCTGAGGTTTAGGAGAGCGAGAGAATAGCATCAGGGATGAGACGCTCTATAAATCCTATAACGCGAAATCGAAATACATGTGTCTCAATAACGCTGTGTAAAGTGTCCCTAGAATCTTGAAACTCATGACAGCATTTTCTTGGAGAACAGTTATTCTTTCCTTATCAAGACTCCTGATTACAACGATTTTTTTGCACTATTTGAACTCGGATATATGTCGGCATTTGGAAATTGGTCTTACCGTTGGATGGAAAGTATACCCAATGAAAATGTAAGTCAAGATGTTCGTGAAGGTTTTCAAAACGGACATCAAAAATCGTTACTTACGTCTCTGTTCGTACTTTTTCAAAAACCAATTAAAATGGATTGTTTCTTTCGGCTTCTTCAATTAAATTCGTAGAACTCCACACCTAATTGCAGAATATCTCGAATGTTTATTGATTACTCTCGTGAAATTGGCAAATTTGTTCTCTTGTGGGTTAACCATTTTATATTCATTTATTCGAATTCTCTTCTTCCTTCTTTTGTGCCTTCGTTACATCCTCATCAGAGGCGTAGCTGGGGGAGGGGATCCGCGGGGCCTGACCCCCCCCCCTCTTTCTCCCCTCACAAAGCTTCATTTTTCGTGACTTTTAGAAACGTTTTACCATAGGGCCCTCTCTATGACGAACGTCTGGCTATGGTACTGATCCTGATCCTTTTCAGTGTAGGAAACAGTAGAAATCTTTCAGATTACATGTAGCATTATAGAATTTCTTGCCCCTATGATATCATCGCAACACTTGCAACAGTAATTCTTGGAGTGAAAGGACTCTGTCACCTGACATCAACAAGAAAATACTCCCCGTAGATCCACACCAATGATTGATGTGAATTTCGTATAAATTCGTCAAAGCTATATTACATTCATTAGGCTTGTCATACGTTTCACGTTCTTCGATATTTACTGATGGTCATTACTTTGCAATACATCAGGTGAGAAGCCGCCGTTATTATGGCTTGTGAGAAATGCTATTTTTGAAAACTTCCCTCGAGATTTTGAATGATCTTTCGTAGTTCAATTCAATTACGCACTATCAATTAGAATAGTATTTTTTATTAACAATAAATAATAGTACTGTAGTACAAAAGATTCATTTAGCTTTAAGGCATCCGTAAAGAAAGACGAAAAACGAAAGGTATTTACATTTGGTAGTAACAAGAAACAGGAGGCATACATAACTTAGATTTGCAAACTTGGAAGATTTCAAAGAACGGCTGTAAATGTTAAGAATCTAAGGTACCTAAAGGTTACTTAAATTTTAAAGTTTAATCATTAGAAAGAGAAAATAAATTTTGTGAATAAAATTAATCGTTTCCAAGTCTACTGAGGAGAACTCAGTCCTGAAATCCATGATTTTTAGATCCTCAAAACCGATATTTTAGTTCTTTTCTCTGTGCTAACACTTTCTCTCCCGCTCAATACTCTTGACCGATTCCTGACCTTTTACGACTTACACACATGACTTGTGAATACCGGTGGAACTGAGGACCGCATCGTATGCGCATTCCAAGACAATAAATAATGGAGACATCTCGTGTTTTGCTAGCCTCTTTACGGTGTAAATTTCATCTTTAAAAATCAACGCTCAAATTCACACACCGATGACTGATGACCAAAAAGTTTCAGAACCTATTTTGCTAACGAAACGTGCATTGACAAACTCTCTTTTCAAATTGCTTGACTAAACGTGGCTCAACATTCATCAGGCATCAATACCTAGGCCAAAAATGTGTCTAGAAATTCCTCAAGCAATCGCTTTTAGATGAAAAAACGTGGTGATGCCTGAACTTTGACTTTGCTTTTCTCGATGTCTGAGCTTGGTTAGGGAGGGCGGAGTCTCTGAAATTTAATATCCCTTTTTAACGTCGTCCTCGGTAATGTCCATTCGGATCTCGAATGGTGACACAGAAAATAAAAAAAAAAAAAAAAATGGAGAGAAAATCGAATGACGGGGAAAAAATGAAAAAACGAAAATTAAATTACCAGTTAAATTAAATGACGGAAAAAGTGGGAATAAATGAACTACACCCCGCCTCTCCTCTCCTTCCAAGAGTAACGTCAAAAGTCCTCAGTTCCACTGTTTCACCACCAGAACTTCTTCAAAAAGTGTCTTAGAGGGGGCCGATGTCGGTGTAAAATCTCGGTTTCCTCGATCAAAATGAGCCCATCAAAATACTTAGGTACGTAACACTCAACATAAATCGCGGGCTGAGTATGAAATACATTTAATCGATAGTCTGCTCGCGATTTGTGTTGATCAAACCTCTTGATTCCGATCGGCAACACTCACCAATTGTATCGATGGGCTCATTTTGATCACGGAAACTGCTCAACATAACACTGCCGTGATAGCGAAGAGAGCCGTAAGCGCAAAATTTTCAAAATCGAGTTTCCTTCAAAATTCGTCTAAACTCTTTTAGATGAAATTATTGAGACAGGTAAAACAGCAAAATTCATCCTAATTTAATGAAAACGAGACGTATGAAAAATCCGTAAGCGCACAAAAAATGACATAGTTTTCTTCAAGACAGCCGCAGGTGCATGAGAACCAATGAAAACAGTGCTTTCCAGTAAGGTGCCGCCCTCTTTGCCAATTTCTAACCTGAAAATGTGTTCGTTGTGCGTCCAAAACGCAACCACGAAAGCATGCAGAAGATATCACTTACGGCCTAACAATAACCTAGCATGAAAATGAAAAATACCCTTTTTACGTAATTGAAATAAAATCGGTGATTTTAATCATCCAACGATTATAGAATCTTTCGGACGATTAGTGGCAATTAGACGAAGGACGGAGGCTCCTTTCAATAAAATTTGCCGGTCAGAAGCTTCAGAGCCCGTTTTCTCAAAACTTCATTTTTGCACTTACGGCTCTCTTCGCTATCACGGCAGAACAGAGTCGCATTACGAGCGCGGTCATACGCTGCGCTCCAGAAGGAATGCGACGAACAAGGGCGGAAACCGTCCTCTTTTTAGCCCCGAAATGGAAGTCCCGCCGAACTGGGGTCTCGTCTGCAGGAGCAGTCCTCCGCCGAGTTCTGACCGAACTGATTCGACGAATTCACCGAACCAGTTCGGTCGGAACACGGCGGAGGACTGCTCCTGCAGACGAGACACCAATGGAGATGTTGCATATGTGAGGAATTTGCGACTTGACTATTGATTCTTATGTGAAAGTTCGCGAGAAACACGATGGTGCCACTGGTTTTCTCTGAAATCAACTCGCAAGCTCAAAGAAAGCTCTCAAGTTGAGGCCAAAATGGAGGGGATATCCCCTCCATTTTGGCCGCAACTTGTGAGCTTTTTTTGAGCTTGGGAGATGATCTCAGAGGAAACCAGTGGCACCATCGTGTTTCTCGCGAACTTTTACAATAGAATCAACAGTCAAATCGCAAATTCCTCACACATGCAACATCTCCGTTGCCCTGAACACACGTTCGAAGTGAAGCTCTAAAGTGGTGGCTGTTCGGCCAAGTGTTGACATCGATGAATTCTGAAGGAGAGCAGCCCGTTCTTCTTCGGACGTCATCGATGTCAAAACTTGGCTGAACAGCCACCACTCAAGAGCCTCACTTCGAACGTGTGTCCAGGGCAACAGTGATTCGCATCTCGCGGTGGCGGCGCGTGACGAGATCGGCGGCCGCTCAGAGCCGACCCGGAAGCGAGTCTGCAGACGGCCGTGCTAGACGTGGTGCCTACCCCGAGGAGGTCGCAACCCTCTCAGAGCAGCTCACCTGGAAAATGGACCGACACGTGTACCTTGATCGCAGGTTACTCGCAAGTCTCCAATGGTGGCGGGGTTGTGAGGGTTAGGTGATTTTACTTTAGATTAGGGTATGTTAGGACGGGATATGGTTCGGGAGGGGGGAGGGGGGGGCTTGGTGGGATCGAGGCGTGGGGTGAGTGAGTGAGTAAGTAAGTAAGTAAGTAAGTAAGTAAGAGAGGGAGTGAGTGGAGTGGAGTGGATTGAAGTGAGTGATTGAATACATTTATGCATGTTTGTATGAGAGGATTTGAAGCGGGGTGATGAGGGTTAGGCTATTTTGAGCTAAGGCAGGTTAGCACAGGGTCTGGTTGGGGAGGGCGGGCAGGTGGGATCTGGTTCGGGGGGGGGGGGCTAGGTGGGATCGGGTTCGGGGGGGGGGGGTTAGTGGGATCGAAGCGTGGGTGAGAGAGGTGAGTGGGGTGAGTGAGTGAGGATGAGTGAGTGAGTGAGTGAGTGAGTGAGGTGAGTGAGTGAGTGAGTGAGTGAGTGAGTGAGTGAGTGAGTGAATGGGGGAGGGAGCGAGTGAGTGAGTGAAGTTGTGTGGAGTCGAGTCGGTGGTGTGAGGGAGTGAGTGAAGTGAGCGAAGTAAGTGGGTGAGTGAAGTGGTGCGGAGTGAGTGGTCGTGTGATTAACAGTAAGGTGGTGTTGATATTTCCAACCTGCTGGAAATCGGTCGTGTGATTAACAGTAAGGTGGTGTTGATATTTCCAACCTGTTGGAAATCTTTCAACTTAAGTGTTCTTCCTCATCTTGTTCTTTCCCTCTGGGTGGTGGTGACATTTCCAACCTGCTGGAAATCTTTTAACTTGAGTGTTTTTCTTCATCTTGTTCTTTCCTTCTCCTCTCATCCTTTCTTCAATCCTGCACATTTTTCGGCGAGTATGCTGAACTGAGAAGTGTATGGTTTTGATCAAAGATTCAAAATGTCTGCAAATTTTATTATTTTTCATCCTTAGCTCTGAGTGTACATCGTGAATTTGTATGTGTTAAGTCTAGTGTAAGTTAGTCATCAGTTGAGCTCAGCAAATCTTGCTCAGAAGTTTGCGAGATACCTTCAGAAACGAAAAGCATTTCAGGTTCAAGACCCACAGCTGTGGCTGAAGGGTAATTTCTCTTCATTACCAGCACGTCTCTGCGAAGACTCAATCAATAATTTTTTTTAGAAACTGAGTTGATGCTTCTAGGTACGGTATACGTTCATTGCGACTGAGGAATTCAGTGCCCTATTGTAGAATTATCGTTTTATGTATTGACAGTATTAGCGTTAAGTGAAATTTTATCACCCCTCTGCCTTTTTTGTGTCCCAATTTCTCATTTAATTTAATGCTTTTAAAATATCTGGACAGAATTGAAAAATACCCAAAGGAAACGGAATGACGTATGAAGTGCTCGATACTCTCTTCACTAATTAATTATCATCGGCTCAAAATATTTTTTGTTGTGCGCCTTGTCAGTGTTCGCGTGGTGCTTCCAGCTTGGAGTCGGGCAAATGGATAACCTTCTATTCGTAAGTATTTAATGTTTCATTTTGACCTGCTATATGCGGGTCTTTTTTTATTTTATTTATAGAGGGCTCCGCCCCCTGGCCGCTCCGCGGGCCAACCCCCTCGTATATTCTGTCAATTCGTTATGAAAATATCACTTAATTTTTTTTAATTTACATTATTCTCGTAAATTGTATTAATATTAATACTGCTGAAGTTCTGTTAAGTGCTTATTCATTCAAAAGATCATCTTCAATTTAGCTAAAAACTTACTTCAATTAAGGTTGGAGTTTTAAAAAAAGGTGAATAATCAGTTTGAAACGGTTTATATGGGATAAAATAAAATGGATGGAAAGCAAATAGGATAGAATATAATATAATATAAACGAAATATAATAGGTTTGTCATTAATAAAACGGGATGTATTTATATTAACCTTGATAAAAGGCCACAGGTCGGTTTGATATTTAAATTAAAGAGTGGCGGTGATGCGTAACAATTTTTGGATTTGCTGCTGCAATTCCCGAGTAGTAGTGATCGCCATAAATTGCGATTTAATCGGAGAATATATCGCGATTTTATCGACGTCGCGATTTATTGCAATATTATCGGATAAAAAAATCGCGATTTTATCGACGGCGAATCATCGCAATATTATCGGGAGAAAAATCGCGATAAATTGCAATAAAATCGCGATTTTATCGAACGCGATTTTATAGAGATAAAATTGCAATAAATTGCAATTTTTCATCAACGCCTACTAACGCATGAATGACGCTTATGAAACATGTTTCTATGCCGCCGCCGCTGCCGTTTTTACCAAGGTCCGTTGGTAACTTTACCATCTCTTTTTTTTATCAATCATTGGTAATGTTAGAAAGGCAGACCGGTATTTTTACTGATTTTTCCAGGTAAGAATACCACTTTTATTCGTAATCAATTCCCGGTAACTTAATTTACCATTTTATCTCTGTAATTCTACCACAGGCGATAAAAAATATCGGCGTTTTTACCAAGGTCCATCGATATCTTTGCCATCTCACTATTCTTGGTAATTTTACAAAGACAGAATGATGAGATTACCAGTAGAACCTCATTTTACCAACCGTATTTCATAAAGTACAGTACGTATTTCATAAAGTACAGAGGAGGGAAAATAAAAAAAAAAAAAAAAAATCCAATGAAAACTCGGTGTCAGTCAACGCAATGTAAAAAGTTGTAAGGTTGCGAAGCGCCGATCCATCTACATAGAGGCAATTCGCACTTGGGAATCATGTTGCGGCCATAGCCTAATGGAAAAGTGTTGGCCTACCACCGTGGCGACTGAGGCGATAATCGCTCATATGTTGATGATCCTAGCGATTTTATCACCGGTAAAATCGACCGGTAAACGTGATGGACGCACGGAGAACGCCCAGAGTTAACGCCAGGGGATGAAACCCCTTGGAGACTTGATGGTACAATTTTTTATCTACCAATATTATTCACGGTAAAATTAAATCACCCAACCCAAGTAGCATTTTTCAACGGAAAAATTGCGAAAAACCAAGTGGTGAAAAATACTCAGCTGTTTTTCATCACATGATAATGAAGTAATGCAACTGATAATGAAAAATAAGTCGCAAAGATAGGAGAAAAGAATTGTAATGAAATACATACAATTATTAATGATCAAAAATTAAATTCATATAATTTCGAACAGTAGAGAAATAGGAAGATTCGTAATTTTTTGTATAAATGGGGAAATTTGGGGGAATTTGGAATCGATAAATGCGGTTATCGAAACGTGCGATTATCGATACATGCGATTTGTTGTGTTTGATTGTGTTTCATGGTGTGTTTGATGTGTTTGATTGTGTTTCATGATGTGTTTGTTGTGTTTGATGTGTTTGATTGTGTTTCATGATGTGTTTGTTGTGTTTGATGTGTTTGATTGTGTTTCATGATGTATTTGTTGTGTTTAATGTGTTTGATTGTGTTTCATGATGTGTTTGTTGTGTTTGATGTGTTTTAGGTGTATCATGATGTGTATATTGCGTTTTACGTGTTTCATGATGTGTTTGATGTGTTTGCTATGTTTCATGATGCATTTGATGTGTTTTATCCCGGTTCCTTAACATAGTTACATCCACTATTATAAATGACTATACTGTATAGGTAAAATTACTGCATATTATCCCGGTCACTCTGAAGAAATCCGGTTTTATCCCAGTCATTACTGCTTTAGAAAAAAACGATGTATCGAAGATCGATACACAAAAATCGATATCCTTCCTGTTTCCCCGGTTTCTTAATATAGGTACATCCCGTTTTATCCATGACTATCCTGTATAGGTAAAATTCCTCCACTTTATCCCGGTCACTATGAAGAAATCCCGTTTATACCAGTCATTACTGCTTTAGAAAAAACGATGTATCGAAGATCGATACACAAAGATCGATATCCTTCCTGTTATACCAGTTTATTAATATAGGTACATCCCGTTTTATCGATGACTATCCTGTATAGGTAAAATTCCTCCCTTTTATCCCGGTTATTATGAAGGAATCCCGTTTTATCCCAGTCATTACTGCTTTAGAAAAAAACGATGTATCGAAGATCGATACACAATGATCGATATCCTTCCTGTTATCCCGGTTTATTAATATAGGTACATCCCGTTCATCCATGACTATCCTGTATAGGAGGTAAAATCCTCCCTTTTATCCCGGTTATTATGAAGAAATCCCGTTTTATCCCAGTCAATACTGCTTTAGAACAAACGATGTATCGAAGATTGATACAAAAAGATCGATATCCTTCCTGTTATCCCGGTTTATTAATATAGGTACATCCCGTTCATCCATGACTATCCTGTATAGGTAAAATTCCTCCCTTTTATCACGGTTATTATGAAGAAATCCCGTTTTATCCCAGTCAATACAGCTTTAGAACAAACGATGTATCGAATATCGATACACAAAGATCGATATCCTTCCTGTTATCCCGGTTCATTAATATAGGTACATCCCGTTCATCCATGACTATCCTGTATAGGTAAAATTCCTCCCTTTTATCCCGGTTATTATGAAGAAATCCCGTTTTATCCCAGTCAATACTGCTTTAGAACAAACGATGTATCGAAGATCGATACACAAAGATCGATATCCTTCCTGTTATCCCGGTTTATTAATATAGGTACATCCCGTTCATCCATGACTCTCCCGTATAGGATGTAAAATTCCTCCCTTTTATCCCGGAGTTATTATGAAGAAATCCCGTTTTATCCCAGTCAATACTGCTTTAGAACAAACGATGTATCGAATATCGATACACAATGATCGATATCCTTCCTGTTATCCCGGTTTATTAATATAGGTACATCCCGTTCATCCATGACTATCCTGTATAGGTAAAATTCCTCCCTTTTATCCCGGTTATTATGAAGAAATCCCGTTTTATCCCAGTCAATACCGCTTTAGAACAAACGATGTATCGAATATCGATACACAATGATCGATATCCTTCCTGTTATCCCGGTTTATTAATATAGGTACATCCCGTTCATCCATGACTATCCTGTATAGAGTAAAATTACTCCCTTTTATCCCGGTTATTATGAAGAAATCCCGTTTTATCCCAGTCAATACTGCTTTAGAACAAACGATGTATCGAAGATCGATACACAAAGATCGATATCCTTCCTGTTATCCCGGTTTATTAATATAGGTACATCCCGTTCATCCATGACTATCCTGTATAGGTAAAATTCCTCCCTTTTATCCCGGTTATTATGAAGAAATCCCGTTTTATCCCAGTCAATACAGCTTTAGAACAAACGATGTATCGAAGATCGATACACAAAGATCGATATCCTTCCTGTTTTCCCGGTTTCTTAATATAGGTACATCCCGTTCATCCATGACTATCCTGTATAGGTAAAATTCCTCCCTTTTATCCCGGTTATTATGAAGAAATCCCGTTTTATCCCAGTCAATACTGCTTTAGAACAAACGATGTATCGAATATCGATACACAAAGATCGATATCCTTCCTGTTATCCCGGTTTATTAATATAGGTACATCCCGTTTTATCGATGACTATCCTGTATAGGTAAAATTCCTCCCTTTTATCCCGGTTATTATGAAGGAATCCCGTTTTATCCCAGTCATTACTGCTTTAGAAAAAACGATGTATCGAAGATCGATACACAATGATCGATATCCTTCCTGTTATCCCGGTTTATTAATATAGGTACATCCCGTTCATCCATGACTATCCTGTATAGGTAAAATTCCTCCCTTTTATCCCGGTTATTATGAAGAAATCCCGTTTTATCCCAGTCAATACAGCTTTAGAACAAACGATGTATCGAATATCGATACACAAAGATCGATATCCTTCCTGTTATCCCGGTTTATTAATATAGGTACATCCCGTTCATCCATGACTATCCTGTATAGGAGGTAAAATCCTCCCTTTTATGCCGGTTATTATGAAGAAATCCCGTTTTATCCCAGTCAATACTGCTTTAGAACAAACGATGTATCGAAGATCGATATCCTTCCTGTTATCCCGGTTTATTAATATAGGTACATCCCGTTCATCCATGACTCTCCCGTATAGGATGTAAAATTCCTCCCTTTTATCCCGGTTATTATGAAGAAATCCCGTTTTATCCCAGTCAATACTGCTTTAGAACAAACGATGTATCGAATATCGATACACAATGATCGATATCCTTCCTGTTATCCCGGTTTCTTAATATAGGTACATCCCGTTCATCCATGACTATCCTGTATAGGTAAAATTCCTCCCTTTTATCCCGGTTATTATGAAGAAATCCCGTTTTATCCCAGTCAATACTGCTTTAGAACAAACGATGTATCGAATATCGATACACAATGATCGATATCCTTCCTGTTATCCCGGTTTATTAATATAGGTACATCCCGTTCATCCATGACTCTCCCGTATAGGATGTAAAATTCCTCCCTTTTATCCCGGTTATTATGAAGAAATCCCGTTTTATCCCAGTAAATACTGCTTTAGAACAAACGATGTATCGAATATCGATACACAATGATCGATATCCTTCCTGTTATCCCGGTTTATTAATATAGGTACATCCCGTTTTTCTAGGACTATCCTGTATAGGTAATAATCCTCCCTTTTATCCTGGTTATTAGAAGAAATACATCCCATTTTTATACCTGTCTACCTATCAATAATTCCTTTACGGAAGAATACATGTAAATTTCCCGGGGATTTTCAATGACGTTTTCTGATTGGTTAATGAAAGACCAATGAGAATGCGAAATGACACGGACGTACACACAAAAAAGGCCTTATTTTTTTTTACTATAGTAAGATAAGATAAGATTACCAATCGAAATTCTGTTACATTAAAAAATTCTTGAAGTATGACTATAAAAGCGCTTATATCAGGCAAACTGTTCTGAATGAATGTCTCAATTATTAATAATCAAGTATTTGCCTGATTATTATTGTATGAACTTCCTCGACGACGAATTGTTCTTTGCTGAATATTTTTGTTAGTTGAAGAGCACCGATGGTGGAAGGAAATCGAGCGATTGTTGAGCATTTCCGTATCGGGAAAAAATATTTGGACGGATTTGACAAGATTCAGCCTATCAGCATTTCATGCCGCCTAATTTTCTTCCAGGTTCTATTTTTGCGAGAAAGAACAAAACAACATTGCGTCTTGAAATGTCTGTGACTTTCCTCTGGATTGTAAAGAAAATACTCGCAGAATAGGTCAAAATATTGATGAGTATTGTTGTAATCATGAAACACGAAAAGAAAATTTAGCTTGCTGATGCTCAACCCCATAAATTACACGGAAAAAAATGAGTTAGGGTTGAGGACTAGTTTCTGCCCTTCAACACTACCGCGCGGTACCTGATTTCGCAGTCGTAAGCCAAGGTCGTGCTGAAGCCTACCTCGCGCTTGCGTTCCACGCTAGATGACCCGTGACGTTCAGAAACAGATCTGGCAGCGCGTAGGCACAGAAACAGAAGGCTCCAAGGATAGATCCGGCAGGGCTGAAGCCTACTTGATGCAAAGTTGCCAAAATGTGCGAAAAAATCTGATTACACCCGTAGAGCATAATTTCATCGCGCACAATATAGTTTTTTCAATTATTTTTATTTTTTTTTAATTTTTTATTTTTTTAAATTTTTCTTGCAGTTTATTTGGCTTTTCTTCCTGTTTTTTTTTGTTGCTCAGGAAGCCATAGCTAGCTATAGACACGAGTTTTTACAAAGAAATTATTTGATTGTCAACGGGCATCAGGGGGACTTTTAGAACATTCATGCTCCATAGCTCCGGCTTTCAAATTTTCAGGGATTAAGGTCGAGTAGAATCTGTTTCTGCAGATCCACTCGTCAGTTCGGTGAAAATTTGTCGCCACCACCGGGATTCGAACCCGGGATCTATGGGTCTAGAGTCAGACGCGCTAACCACTAGGCCAACCTGGCCAGCTTGCTTATGTCAAGGAAAATCTGAGTTTTTGGGTGTTGATTCTTTCCTCATAGTATTAAACTATTACTTTAAATAAAGCGCCGGACTGGGCAACGCGACGCGGGGCAGCCATGTTTTCTTTCCTCGTCCGAGGCGAATACGATGACGTAGTCGAGCAGTCCACGGCGCATACGCATCCCGGACATTCTAGCCTTCCGCAAGAGAAATTCTACTTGTGGAAACAAGCTTGCCGTGTGTGTTGCAGTCAAGCGGCGGGTAGGCGCTACGGACAGCGAGAGGTAGCGTTGACGAATACATGTTCTGTTCCTCAGGACTACCGACCCTAAAACTACCCATAGGTAGTGCCGAACCCTACCCTGATTTTTTTCCGTGTATGATACAAACTGACTACATGTTGCTATGAAGCATTACCATTTCTGGCTTATTTTAGAAACAACGTATGTGTGCCGTAAGTTGCCTTATGTACGTAACTACCGTGCCAAGGAAGCAAGCCGTATGAACCTTCGAGAGTTGCCAAATTTCCCTTGGTAAAATACGGATTTTTGAGAACACCCATGCATATTTTCCCTTGAAATTTTCCGCAATTTAATCCACAAAATCCGTACAAAATTGTCTGAAGATCTTGGAAAATAACATTCGCAATTTCTCGGTAAATTCGGTTTTTATTGGAGGAAACTTGCCAACGTCCGAAGGATCATACGGCGTTCTTCGTTAGCACGGCACACAAGAGCTTAAATGAATTAGCCAGATATAGTAGTTCAATATTGCAAATTTAGCCCCAATCATGGTTTTTCAAGCGCTCAGTTTTAATTTTTGACCATTTTTCACGTCAAGTCTTTGAGATTACTGCTCTCCTATCGATAAATGTTTCATGATCTCCTTTGGTGCCTCCGCATCGTTTTGGAGATGGTTTCTGAAGTAGGAACTACGCGTACTGTAGCGCGTATATTTACATCTCGCTCATTAACTCATTTCCCTGCAGCCCTTAAATGCAATGTGCAGTCCCAGCTTACTATAACGATTTTCGTTTTTATTTTTACTTTTCAGATTTTCCTGTTTCCCAACCCGCCTGCTAAAAACCAAGGAGCCGCTGATAGGTATGCATACATATTTTTTGACATTTCAAACATTCGAAGACCCAAATTGTTGATTAATTGTTTAAGCTTTATTGCTCTTATTATCGCGTAATTTATCATTTTCTATTCAAAATTGCTAGAAAAGTTGTACATTTCTCTCGATCCCTAGACGGAGCACGCATTTGTTGAGGATATAACGAATCCCCTGAAAATATCGCGATGTTCTCCCAATTCAAGATGAAATTCGCGTATTTTCTCACTTCTTCACACGCGGAAATTAAGCGAGCAACTATTCGAACTCCGAAGAAGGAATGTGGTATCACGCAAAATTGAAGGAAAATCATAGCCTATCGCCTATGTCAAGTTACTGACGTTGAAGGGTACAAAGCTGAGGTCCATGCAAAATTCGCGTTTATTCCGCGATTTCGAGATGAGATGCGTAATATCTTGAATATTCTTCATCAACCAGCCGTCGGAAAATTTATGCTTATGTGCTGCGATTTTAAGCTGCATTACCCGTAATTTTCAATGAGTTTACAAAAATACTTGTAGAATCGCGAAATTGCTGTGATCATAATTTATAATTTTTTCCCCCGAACTTGTGGAGAAGTCGCGTCCTTCTGCGATACCGAGATTAAAAACGTCCAATTGTTTCGGATTTAACGAATCCTCCGAAAATATCGCGATATGGAGATGAAATTCGCGTAATTTCTCACTTCTTGACTGGCAGAACTAAATCGAGCAACCATTCGAACTTCGGAATAGGTACATGGTATCACGCAAAATTGAAGGAAAAACATTGCCTTTCGTGTATCTTAAGTTACGTGTCGTTGAGGGCGGACACTATACTCACATCGATGTAAAATTCATGTATCTTCTGCGATTTTGAGACGAGGAAAGTGTGATCTTAAAATGTTCCTAATGCTCCGCTGTAAAATTGGTGTATGTGCCGCGTTCGTAAGTTTAACCACGCGCATTTTTCAATTATTTTACGAAACTGCCGGAAGAATCCCTAATTTGGATGTGGCCGCGAATTTAAGCTACATTACACGTAATTTTCAATGAGTTTACCAAAAGGCTTGTAGAACCGCGTATTTGCCGCGAAATTGCGGTGATTATCCCGTAATTTATAATTTGTTCTCCCCCCCCCCCAAAAAAAAAAAAAAATTGAAGAAGTCGCACTTTCCAGCGATACCGAGATGAAAAACATCGAATTTTTTAGGATATAACGAATCCCCTTAAAATATCGCGATGTGGCGATGAAATTCGCGTGATTTCTCACTTTCTGACTGGCAGAACTGGAGCGAGCAACTATTCGAACTCCGGAGTAGGTATGTGGTATCACGCGAAACTGAAGGAAAATCGTAGGTTTTTACCCATCTCTAATTGGGGACGTTCCTGATTATCATGTCCTCATCGATGTAAAAATCGCATATTTTCCGCGAAATCGATGCGAAAGCTGTGCGATCTTTTTTTCTTAATTCAGCAGGAAAATCGATCGTACGTCGCGTTATTGAGATGATTAATGCGTAATTTCAATGAATTTACGAATGTTCTCAACTAGCCGCGTGAAAAGCGGATGTAACGTGATATTGATGTGAGTCCCAAGATAATGTCGTTGTATGGAGTACTATGTCTACGTTAATGTAAAATTCGCGTACACTCCGCGATTTTGAGATGAGAAATGTGTGTCTTGAATGTTCTCAAGCCATTGCTGGGAAATTTGCGTATGTGCCGCGATTATAAGGCGAATTACGCGTAATTTTCAATGATTTTAAGTAAGCGTTTCAAAAATTGCGAATTTGCCCTGGTATTGCGGTGATAAGGGCGTAGTTTCTCATTTTTAAAAATATGTCGTGGGTATAATCTCGCATCTCTCGCGATTCTGAGACAAAAAGCGTGCAATTTCTCAGGATTTAACGAATCCGCTGAAGATGTCGCGTACCTCTCTACAGGGTATTCAGACTAAAGTCGCCTAATAGTCCAGGCGCCTGGTAGCTAAAAATGAGGCTACCTGGAATTTTGGGTACACAGCGATTTTTTTTGCCTACTTTATGTTTTTTGGGTCGCCGAATCCGAATCTGAAGTTTCCGCACGCGTATCTGGTGAGCATTTTCCGCTATTTTGAAAAAATGGCCTAAAAAGGCCTTTTTTTGCGGTTTTTTTTGATATAGCGGCTACGGATGAGGAAAAGTCCCGGATTTAGCTAATGTTTTGAATAGCTGACAAAATTTGGAAGAAAATGGTATATGAATATGCTAGGTTTGCTCAAAAATTGAGGAACCTCGGATCTCGGAACTTTGGAACGCTTCGGAACTTAGCTGACCGCGGCGAGCCGGATCACGCGTTAACGGGTGCGCCTCGAAAACGTGAATAGGCGCGATGTTCACGGTGCTATATCTTCCTCAATTTTTGAGCAAACCTAGCATATTTATATACCATTTTCTTCCAAATTTTGTCAGCTATTCAAAACATTAGCTAAATCCGGGACTTTTCCTCATCCGTAGCCGCTATATCAAAAAAACCGCAAAAAAAGGCCTTTTTAGGCCATTTTTTCAAAATAGCGGAAAATGCTCACCAGATACGCGTGCGGAAACTTCAGATTCGGATTCGGCGACCCAAAAAACATAAAGTAGGCCAAAAAAATCGCTGTGTACCCAAAATTCCAGGTAGACTTACCAGGCGCCTGGACTATAACTTCTCACTTTTTTACAGGCAGAAATGAAGCGAGCATCTATTCGAACTCCGGTGCAGGTATGTTGTATCATGTGAAATTAAAGGAAAATCTTAGCTTTCCGGCTATGTGCAGTTCAATTCATGACGTTCATGAATAAAATGCGTCTAGCGATGAAGCAAAATCGTGCGCTGTCCGCGATATTGCGATGAATACCGCGTAATTTTGAAGGATATCACTATATTCCTTTGAAAATCGCGTTAAATGCGGATATATTGCAGTGATTATTGTGTATTTTTCGATGCGCTCAAAATCGCCGGAACAATCTCTCCTGCGATATTTAGATGGAACCAGCGTAATTTCTCACTCTTTCAATTGCAAAAACCGAACGAGCTTCTCTTCGAATTCCGGTGTAGATCTGCGATATCAAGCGTAATTAAAATAAAATGTTATCCTTTCGCCTGATTGCTTCTAATCATTAATAATAGCTTGAAAAAACCACGTATTTGCCTCGATATTGCGTCGATTATCGCTTGCTTTCCATCTTTTTTTCTTATTTGTTTCCTCACAAAATTGCTCGTATTTCTTGCGATAT
Organism: Bemisia tabaci; assembly: GCF_918797505.1. Taxonomy (NCBI): domain Eukaryota; kingdom Metazoa; phylum Arthropoda; class Insecta; order Hemiptera; family Aleyrodidae; genus Bemisia; species Bemisia tabaci. Next base: position 14,661,441 of record NC_092795.1, read on the forward strand.
ATTGAGATGAAACTCGCGTAAATTTTAACTCTATCTCACGCAGAAGTCCACCGAGCAACTTTTGGAAGTTCGGAGCAGGTATTTAATTGGTATCACGCGAAGTTAAAAGAAAGGCTTAGCTTTTCGAGCTTAAGTTACTGCACGAAAAAATTAAATTCCTGATTGAACAATTCAATTGTTTAAAAAAAGTGACTACCATGTTTCAATGCATATTTTACAATAAAAAAATGATGAATTTAACCACCCTCGTGGTTGAACTAGCTTCCCACTGTTGTAAAATCCACATTTGAAACATGGCAGTCACTTCTTTTTTAACAATGGACCACTAGACAAGGTACGAATTCAAGCAATCTGATACATGTTTCTTTACCAGAATTTCACGTAGAACACGATTCGTGCAACGAAAATTACTGAAACCAGCTCCTAAAGAAGATATTAAAGTTTTTATTTCACATTGGTTACGAGGAATTTGCACTGCCCGCTTACAAGAAACTCAAAGCTCTACTTGAGTCAAATCGCGCACTACAACGGTTTCAGCAAGCTTCTCAATCGAGCAATGTTCATTTCCCATCATGTGTTGTTCAAACCACAAGAAATTTGCTATTGCTGAGCCAAACCGTCAAGCGTGCGATGTGAATCACGTAGAGCATTGAGTTTTCATGAGCGGGTGGTTTGAATTCACGCATCAAGAATCATTAAATATCTTCGTAAGGAGTTGATTTCGGTAATTTTTGCTGTGCGCATAGCATTTTACGTGAAATTTTGGTTAAGAAACATGTATCAGAATGCTGAAATTCGTACCTTGTCTAGTGGTCCATTGAATTGTTAAATCAGCAACTAATTCTTTTCCGCGTGACTGATACGAGTAGTATGCTAGCATCGATACAAAAATCGCGTACTTTCCGCGATACGCAGATGATAACCGTGCGATTTTTTGCGATCTTAATCAACCGTAGGAATATTTGCGTATATGTGTTGTGATATTGAGGTGAATAACGCGTAAATGTAAATGATTATACATAGAACAGTTATAAAAAATTGCGAATCTGCCGCGATATCGCGGTGATTATTGCGTAATATCTCATTTTTTTCCCACAAAAAATCGCGCACTTCCCACGAAACCGAGATGAAGAACGCGCAATTTCCCAAGATTCAACGAATCTGCTGAATATATCTTGGACTTTTCACGGTATTGAGATGATAATAACGTAACTTTTCCCTTTTTCACACACTGAAATCATGCGAGCAACTATTCGAACTCCGGTGTCGGTATGTGGTATCTCGCGAAATTGAAGGAAAATCTTATGTTTTCGCTTCTTTCACGTAACAATTGAAATAGCCTTCATGCACGCTGAGCTTGTCGATTTCCTTTGACACTGTTGCAGTGGTGAATGCATATCTGAAGTGCGCTCCAGCTAGAATTGTATTTAGCAAATGGGTGGTTTTTATACGAGGATTAAAAATAAACAAGTGCTACGGAATACAGGGTTATCCAAAAGTCACTGACCACCCCTGTAACTTTTTTCCACATTGAGATAGAAGTTTGAAACTTTGGGAATGTTCCTCGGTCTAAGATAGCAACTTTTTGGTCTCCCCAAAATTTTCTGGGGCGGCCCCCCTTAAAAGGGGCGGGGGCTAACTTTTTTTTTTCAAATGGCAACCCCCCCTTTGTGATACCTCATTCGAAAGATAATAAAAAAAGAAAATTTTTGGCGCAAACCGCAGGTCAAAATGTTCATTTTTGACAAAATGGCGGCCGGTCGAAGTTCAAAATGGCGAAAATTTGGCATCTCCGTTGTTTATTGACGGATTGGTGTGAAACTCGGAATTCCAGGGTTTTTTCAGATGAGAAAAACGATTCTGGCATTGGTTTTCCAGAAAAGTCAGTCCTTTTCAAAATGGCGGCGGTCAAAATGGCGGCCTACAGCGGGAAGTGGATATTTAGGCTGCATATCGTTGGATTTGCAGGAAACTTGGTTTCTGGGGGTGTTTCGGCACGAGAAGAACGACTCTTTCATTGGATATCGGAAATTTTGACAAATTCCAAAATGGCGGTGGAAAAATTGCGGGAAATCAGTTTTACGGCTGTTTACCGATGGATTTGCATGAAATTCGATATCCTGGCGGTTTTTGGCTGATTAAAAGGAATTTTTCATTAGATTCTTGAAATATCAAATAATTTCATGCTAATCCATCCGTAAAGAGCCGCAAAACTGATTTCCCGCAATTTTTCCGCCGCCATTTTGGAATTTGTCAAAATTTCAGATATCCAATGAAAGAGTCGTTCTTCTCGTGCCGAAACACCCCCAGAAACCAAGTTTCCTGCAAATCCAACGATATGCAGCCTAAATATCCACTTCCCGCTCTAGGCCGCCGTTTTGATCGCCACCATTTTGAAAAGGACTGACTTTTCTGGAAAACCAAAGCCAGAATCGTTTTTCTCATCTCAAAAAACCCTAGGATTCCGAGTTTCACACCAATCCGTCAATAAACAACGGAGATGCCAAATTTCCGCCATTTTGAACTTCGACCGGCCGCCATTTTGTCAAAAATGAACATTTTGACCTGCGGTTTGCGCCAAAAATTTTCTTTTTTTATTATCTTTCGAATGAAGTATCACAAAGGGGGGGTTGCCATTTGAAAAAAAAAAGTTAGCCCCCGCCCCCCCCCCCAAGGGGGCCGCCCCAGAAAATTTTGGGGAGACCAAAAAGTTGCTATCTTGGACCGAGGAACATTCCCAAAGTTTCAAACTTCTATCTCAATTTGGAAAAAAGTTACAGGGGTGGTCAGTGACTTTTGGATAACCCTGTATAACAAAATAATATGAACTATGCAAAACGATTATCCGGGTATCGGAACTTTGCTGTTTTGAAAACGCCTTCAAATACAGCGTGATACCTCACGCATTCCGGAGAGTTCAAATAGTTGTATCATCGCGCCGTAAGAATGTGACGGAAGATTAAAATGGAAATAGTCTCCATGCACGCTGGGCTTGTCGATTTCCTTTGACACTTTTGCAGTGGTGAATGCATAACTTAAATGCGCTCCAGCCAGAAGTGTATTCAGCAAATGAGTAGTTTTTATAGGAGGATTGAAAACAAACAAATGGTAGGAAATAAAACATAATAATAGGAACTTTGCAAAACAATAATGCGGTTATCGGAACTTGGCTGTTTTGAAAACGCCTTCAAATACGGCGTGATACCTCACGCATTCCGGAGAGTTCAAATAGTTGTATCTTCGCGCCGTAAGAATGTGACGGAAGATTAAAATGGAAATAGTCTCCATGCACGCTGGGCTTGTCGATTTCCTTTGACACTTTTGCAGTGGTGAATGCATAGCTGAAGTGCGCTCGCTAGAATTGTATTTAGCAAATGGGCGGTTTTTATACGAGGATTAAAAATAAACAAGTGCTACGGAATATAACAAAAGAATATGAACTATGCAAAACGATAATCCGGGTATCGGAACTTGGCTATTTTGAAAACGCCTTCAAATACGGCGTGATACCTCACGCATTCCGGAGAGCTCAAATAGTTGTATCATTGCGCCTTAGAAATGCGACGGAAGATTACAATCGAAATAGCCTTATACACGCTGGCTTTGTCGATTTCCTGTGACATTTTTGCAGTGATGAATGCATATGCGCTCCAGCCAGAAGTGTATTCAGCAAATGAGTATCATTTATGCGTATAATCATGCGTGATTAAAATGATTTATACTTCATATTGCCACCAAAATGACTGTTGGGTGTGAAAAACTGCCTGTGTTACATAGGCCAGCGTTTCACTTGTTCTTGAACACGCTCCACGAAAACGATCCTTAGGTTGTGGGAAAAATTATTTTTGGTTCGGAGGGTAATCCTCCCTTCCTTCCCACATTTTATTTCAGGCCTACATTACTTCAAATACCTTAATTCAGTCGTGTGAATTTAAGAACTTCAAATAAGGCACAGTGAATATTTTAATGTTGCGTGTTTGCAACGCTAGGAACAAACATAAAACATCCTATGTAAAATTCCTTTTACAAACGATGTACAAATAATTAATAAATTTCCTTTATCAGGTCGTAACACTTACCACTTTAGCGGTTTCTGCAGATCGAAAAATTTCCCATCCCTCTGGTACACCCCAGTGATCGGGGGCGTATCTGGCGCGCACGCTCTGTTCATTAATTTTCTTCGTAAGGAGGACCATCTCAGGGAATTTATCTTTGGTTCGGTCGTAGAACCCTTGCAACATATCGATATCGATCCCTCTATCGTTGCCAAATTGCCATTTGGTGGTAATTGTGCTTGGCGCATTTCCTGTAATGTGTCGAAAGAAAAGTGATTATGAACACATTTATATAAGGTTTGCACCCACTGCAGGTATGTAGTTTAAATTAAGTTAAAAAGGAGATACCGCAGCAGACGCAGGTGCCCCTCCAATCCTCACACGCTAAAATATTTCCACATATGGGATGAAACTGAACCATGTAAATGAACAATTGTACTCCTTGCTTATGAACAATTTCCACCCTAAGGAATTAAAAGTGCTCCCAGGTCATAAACCAGCGGATCACCTGTTCTTGAACAAGCTCCGTGAAAGCAACCCCTAAGTTTTTGTGTAAAAATTTATTAATGGGTTCGGAGGAAGATGATCCCTTCTTTCCTAATTCTGGTGCAATCCTAAGGACATTAATAAAAATTATGTATAAAATTTATTATAAACTAATAATTAATAACACTGACGTACAGTGGCATACTGTATATTGCAAAACGGTATTTCTTAATTACCTTCATTAGATTTAGGTGACTCATCATCAGCATCGTTGGAAGTGGTAGCATTCGCAGGTGACTTTTGGGTAGTAATTTCCGGAGTACCCTTCAATTCGGGATTGGTAACTGAACCTGTCGTTAAATATGGAAAGATGGTTAGTATTAAAAAAAAAAACATTCGATTGGAAAAACACACCACCCTAAGGAATTAAACGTGCTACCAGGTCATAAACCAGCGGATCACCTGTTCATGAACAAGCTCCGTGAAAACAACCCCTAAGTTTTTGTGTAAAAAATTATTAATGGGTTCGGAGGAAGATGATCCCTTCTTTCCTAATTCTGGTGCAATCCTAAGGACATTAATAAAAATTATGTATAAAATTTATTATAAACTAATAATTAATAACACTGACGTACAGTGGCATACTGTATATTGCAAAACGGTATTTCTTAATTACCTTCATTAGATTTAGGTGACTCATCATCAGCATCGTTGGAAGTGGTAGCATTCGCAGGTGACTTTTGGGTAGTAATTTCCGGAGTACCCTTCAATTCGGGATTGGTAACTGAACCTGTCGTTAAATATGGAAAGATGGTTAGTATTAAAAAAAAAAACATTCGATTGGAAAAACACACCACCCTAAGGAATTAAACGTGCTACCAGGTCATAAACCAGCGGATCACCTGATCATGAACAAGCTCCGTGAAAACAACCCCTAAGTTTTTGTGTAAAAAATTATTAATGGGTTCGGAGGAAGATGATCTCTTCTTTCCTAATTCTGGTGCAATCCTAAGGACATTAATAAAATTATGTATAAAATTTATTATAAACTAATAATTAATAACACTGACGTACAGTGGCATACTGTATATTGCATAACGGTATTTCTTAATTACCTTCATTATCTTTAGGAGGATCTGCGAGACTTTCTGAAGACTGGGTTGGGAGACGTTCATCAGGATTTATCGCCTGTTGCACAAGAGAATCTGTCGGTATAAGGGAAGATGGTTAGTATTTAAGATAAAACATTCATAATGTTCATGAGTATCTGCATATGTTGCTTATGAACATCTGCGCACCTTGTTTCTGAACGTGACAAATATTCTTGTTAATCTATCCGCTAGATGGCATTACCGAATTCTGTATTTTTGGGGGGGCATATATATTCATCCATCCCTTGGGAAAAATACAAGTGAAAACGGTAACGAGGTCCGAAAACGAGGTCATAAACCAGTGGATCACCTGTTCTTGAACAAGCTCCGTGAAAGCAAACCCTAAGTTTTTGTGTAAAAATTTATTAATGGGTTCGGAGGGAGATCATCCCTTCTTTCGTAATTCTGGAGTACTCCTAAGGAAATAAATAAAAATTATGTATAAATTTATTTTAAAATAATAAATTAATAACCACTAACTTCCTACATTGTTATTATTGAAAGATTATGCAAAATAATGGATGAGATGTTAGTAGAACGCTCGTAGGCATAAAAAAAAAAAAAAAAAAAAAAAAAAAAAAAAAAAAAAAATTACCTTCCTCTACGCACGGCTTTTTCTTAAGGGGGGCCTTTACTTCCTGGCATCGCTTCCGCTTACTTGTACGAGGTGCTCCTTTAGGAAGAAACACCGAGTCATCCGTATCTTCGTTCGGATTATCTTCTTGACTGTCCTGGGTAGAGGTCGGATTATCTTCTTGACTGTTCTGGGTAGAGGTCCCCTTAATTACTGCCGTGCTCAGGTACCGCGGGGTGATAAACCGTTCGCCCCTGTGCTGCGGACCCTTCTCGCGAGTAGCCCCGCTCTTTAGGGAAAATTCTTTCTTCATGTCTTCGTGCGGGGGGATGTTTCGCGTTATAGATACAATAATATTCTTGATTTTAAAGGAGTCATCCACTCCCTGTAGATGCTGGACGGAGAAATTGGAGCTGCCATTTGACAAATAATAAATGTACTTCTGGCAATTTAGCTTGTCTTTTATAAATGATAAGACCTCCTCCATTTTCTGGAACAAATGAATGTACATACAGAATTTTATTTTTAGCGAATGAGCACGTGGAAACTGAAGTTTTAGGCTGCGAATAAAGTTTGGAAGAAGTAGCCCATGACTGCCCGACTTCTAGTACATGAACTAGTATTTTCCTTGTTCATGATCAACTTCATATGTTGCTTTTTTTGTTGAGCAACATAAAGTTGCCCATGTACCACGAAATATGTTGGTTATGAACGTGAAAAAAATGAAAGAGAATTTGCAAGTGTGCACCGTACAGGCAAAGCTACGCAAGCTAAGATAACGAGTACTTTCAATAAGCTTTAATAAATATTATTAATTTAAACAATAAGTGTAAGAAAACTCACCTTCTTCAATTTTCCACTTTTTAGAGCCTCGACTTTTACATAAATTCTGCCTCCAATGGACCACACGTCTCCGTCCTGCATTGCGACAAGGTTGTTTTTGATATTTAAATAATGATGCTTCGGCATGCAGCCTTCTATATGTTTATCAAGAGTGGTTAATTTGAGATTCCTATTGAAAAAAAAGACTGGGGTGTACTTGGATTTTATTTGCAATTTTAGATGTGGCACCGTTGTTTGCGGTACTATTATGTTTTTGAGGTTTGTGCCCCATTTTTCCTCCTCCGTCCTGTAACATAAAACATGGATTTTCAATAGAAACATTATATTCACAGGTAATGTTGGGAGAACCAACCCAAGGATTTAAAAAAAGGGAGTAATGGTTGAGTCGTCGCATTCTGGTTTGGGTGAAACGTGAACAGTGGTAATAAGGAGGGATGTAATTAACCTGTAGAACCCTTTAAAAATTTTTTCCAAACCCCTAAGGGTAGTTTGCCAGGAGCGTGTTCATGAACACCTGCATGTGTAGTTTATGAACAGCTGCATATGTTGCTTATGAATCGCCAACCCCTATAAAAGGAAATCGGGGTGTCATTCCGGGTGGGAATAAACAGCCCAATGATGTATTACGTCTAGTAGATAACCTGCCAATTTGCTTGCTCACAAACATCTGCATATGTTGTTTATGAACTTCCGAAAATCGCATCCCTACATAAGGCAATCGCTACAACTACAGAACTACAGAACAGCCCTGAAAATCTCCGGGAAATAAAAGCTGCTATTGATGAGAGGTTTGCATGAGAGGTTTAATTAAGGACTAATTAAAAAGATAGGTGCGATGTTGTCGAATCGTAAGCCCTTTACGCGATCAAAAGCGATTAGTGTAAATTTAATTGGAAAAGTTTAAGAAAAATTTGATGAAAGAAAATTGCCCCAAATTCTGGAAGTGCTTAAAGTGTTTTTCTATCATGTGAAGTGTTCGCACATTAATGTCAATGGCGGTGCGTCAAAAACCTCTGATCTTGTAATTCCAATATGGAATGAAAAATGTAGAATCCCTGTGATACATAGTGTCCATGTTTTTAAAAATGTTTACATTTTTATGAGGAGTGGAGGCGCGTATCAAAAAATGCTAGCCGTCGATCGCTGGTTCAAGAGAATTTGGAGACTGATTTTACGGCAAAAATCGACGTGTTATTCGACATTGCTTTATGCAATACTCTAGATATCATGGAAAATGAAGAGGATAAAGCATGTTTAATTCTTCAACGAAAACCTGGATGAGAATGCATAATATCCACAGTGAAGGATACTATCCTTGCAGCAGAGGTGAGGAGAGCAGACAAGAAGAAAGCTCGCGCCCAGGAGAGAGTTTCTCGACAGGAAAAATTCACGCTCGCTAATGAGTCCCGCCAAACGGAAGAAAATAGGTTTTTTCATTTCATATGAAATTACTGAAGGTTTGATACATCAATAAGACTTTGTTTACCCTCCTTTTCATTGGTGTATTTGACGCGGCATCAATTAGAAAGTTTTATTCAATCGGTTCAATCTGGCTTCGCCAACTTACAGCTGATGTTGATTGCCTGGCCTCACCCACGGGGCTAAATGACACATTAGCCTCATTTACTCAAATCTTCCCCAGTAGCCGAGTGGTCAAGGGCATTGCCCACGGTTATAAAGAGTGGGGTTCAAACCCCAAATTAAATCATATTTTTTCGAGAAACTAATATTACATTTTTGATTATAGCAAGTAACTGTGGCGGGGGGGGGGGGGGGGTTCAGTACCAGAAAATGTAAGTGGGTAAGCCATATTGAACCTCTCGAATTAAACTTTCTAATTGATGTCACGTTAAATGCACTAATGAAAAGGTGGGTGGATGAAACATAGACACTATGTATCACAGGGATTCTACATTTTTCATTCCATATTGGAATTACTGCCATTGACATTCATGTGCGAACACTTCACATGATAGAAAAACACTTTAAGCACTTCCAGAATTTGGGGCAATTTTCTTTCATCAAATTTTTCTTAAACTTTTCCAATTAAATTTACACTAATCGCTTTTGATCGCGTAAAGGGCTTACGATTCGACAACATCGCACCTATCTTTTTAATTAGTCCTTAATTAAACCTCTCATGCAAACCTCTCATCAATAGCAGCTTTTATTTCCCGGAGATTTTCAGGGCTGTTCTGTAGTTATGGCAAATTTTCCCCACTTACACTCCTAACCGTACAAACTATATATGTATTTGTCACTCTTTTCATCACTTCCTTGTATGGCTCATATTTCCTCATCTATATTGAAAAAGTATAATGCATTTTCAATATGGATAGAAAATGTGGATGCTTTTCCACTGGATATCCCCCTCCCACCCCACCGTTCGTTCCTCTACGCCGTTGTAAAGCGGCGATACGCAACCCTGCCGCGCGCGCACGCTCAGCGGCGGGCCGGCCGCGGCGCGCCCCGCCAGCCCATAGCCTCACGTCGTCATTGGGCCGTTTGTGACCTTACGCTTCAAGATACGGCAAAACGGACGAAATTTCTGCCCTAAAAGGGCCGTAACTTGCCATTTTCCTTCAGAATTGATGTGTCGCTTGCCAAAATTTTTGAATTTTGGGTTTAGGCCCTTTAGGCCCTTTGAGGCACGGGTTAAAATTTTTTTAAAATTTTTTCCTTTTAGGGGGTTCATTTAGAGACTACATAGAAACTTTTTAGGGGTTGACCAACTTGATTTTCGCAAAACTCAAAAATAAGGCACACCCTAACGTGTAGGTTCCGCAAACACACCCGTATGTACCGCAAAATTGTCGATATTTTTCGTGGTTGTTAGTGCACTCCAGTTGTGAAGTGTACAAGGGTTTTATTTGGTGGCACCCTCTAGTTGTGAGGTGTACAAGTTTTCTGAAGGTATACCAGACATTTATTATTCGAATACATTCTGTACATTCAGATGTTACACAGATCAATTAGACACATGAGTCATACACACGGATATGACGAATGAATTTGACTTACCAATTCAGCGTAAAATCTCCGTGGTCCGGAGGAGATTTGGACTGAATTTTGCAATTTGGACCTATAAATTCTGGCTCATCTAAAAAAACACTAATGTGCATAGGGAAACTGATGGCACATACGTTGTTTTTAAACCGGGACGGAATTTACAGGTCCAAATTGCAAAATGCAGTCCATTTGAACCCGCGACGCTGGGGTTCCCAGCGAGACACGCTACCAACCGGATTCGCGAGGCTGGTTGGCCGATTGCAGGCAAAATTTCGAGGCACGAATGTGAATGCGGCGCGGGTGATTTGAAACAGTGACCAAAAAACGGCATTAGCGATTATTAATTAACTGCGTAATGAATCAGCTCCAAATTTCGCCTGTAGGCGAGGAATTAAGTTTGCTAGCCAGAGTGCAAAGAGTTTTGAGTTTGGTTTCCAGTCAGTAGGTCTACAAGCAGTATGTCTACTGCCAAAATGTCTCCTTTTTTTAGTCCATTACAGAAACGTCCACAAACAAAATTTCTAAGCTTAAATTGTCTACCTGTTTGTATGCTTGCATTATGAATGTCTACTGATCTAAAAGGGTACGCAAGAAAATTGTCAATGCGTGAATAAAATTGGGTATGGAAGGAGGAGAGGCATATTTTGGAAGATTTGAAAAGATTTGATGCAATTAATTGCAATGAGAAGAAGGATGTACCTGTGTTGTTGAAGTTTCTTATACACTCTTCGCACTGAAGAACTGAAAGATCTCGAAAGACTTAACCTTTTTTCTGGATCATCCGGATCGTCGGCCTCTTCCGGCTCGTATCGGTCCTCAGGGTTAACTTTCAGGGAATTCCCGATTGCACGGAGATATCGGTCAATCATACCATCCTGCTTGTAGAAGCCGTGCCTGGTCACTATTCACTATGCCTCTGCCACATCGAAATAATCATCGAAAAGGTGGCTCTTCGATCTCATCAAGTGAATTAAATCCTTTTCAATTATTTTTCGGTCTTTGAGGGTTATTCTAAAAAAAGATGCTATTTCTGATGTAGCGTTAAAACTGAGTCTAAGCCGGGTTCGTAATTGCAGCATACCATCAACCGAAATTTCGTTATTTCTGGATTTGGGGCGCATATCAATTAAAACTGGTTTACCGTGCTGTTGTGAGAGGGCAAGTGTGCTTCCAGATCCAGAACCATTATTACGAGCTTCCTCAAATAACATTTCACTTACCAAATGCTGCTTTTTTTTCGGCAGAATATGTTTCAATATTGAAGACACTTGTTGATATTTGGAGGATTTTCTGCAATAATGTTTGATGCCTCTCCGCACTTCCGAGAAGCCTTTAGCACAGGTCTTAACACAAGTTTGGCGTTTTTTTAAATTGCGTTCAAGTTTCTTTTTCCAAGAAAATGACGCTTCACACCGCGCCAAATTACACAATGTACACTTACACAGTTTTCTCCAATTTTCATCGTGCGATGCGAACTTTCCTTTCACTTTAAATAACATCACTTAAAAATTGAGAGAAAAAAAGTAATTAATTGGAATTCCGTCGAGGGCGTGGACTTCTTAGAATTGACGTTACAAAATCAATACTTCAGGTATTAAGAATACTAACTGTAATTAATACCCGAGGATCACAAAACCAGCAAGTAACCTATTGAATGTCCATAATCACACTACCTGCTTATGTGTTGCAAACATTGAGATGCAGCTTTGTGATTGAACTTTGACCCGACATGCATTGTTACCGTTTCAGAGGAGCATATCCTTAATCCACGGATTCCGCCGTTGTCAATCCGCGGGTAATCTTGCGCGGGAAACTGAGCATATTTTCGTCAATTTTAGGGATAAAACAGCGCGGTTTGCCTTCTTTTAGAGAACAAGTACGAGTATTTTCGGAAAAAATCTGTCTTAGTATTTTCAGCACTACCGAGGAACCGCCCGGAATGACCATAATCCATACGGTGCATGGTTTTCGATCGGTAGAAGGGGAGCGGAGGGGGGGAGGCATAGAGGAGTAGGTAAATTTTAACGTTTAAATTACATTAAGATGTGTGAAGTAAATTTTTCAAGCTTCATCCCCATTTTATTTTTTTGGCAATTTAGCCTTAAAAAACCCCAAAATCGTGGATTAAGGGATATGAATTTTGGGCAATATGCACGAATCTACTCACACTTGATTGACCAAAAATGTTTAGGACATGCATTTACAAGCCGCCACAACAGCTTGACTTGACTTTTTCAGCGCCTTGATTCCAAATTCCCGCCAAAAAATCGAAAAATCGCATTTTCTCACAAACGGCCAAACTACAGATTTCGCGGTTTGTTGTTCCGCAGTCATTAGGCCTTCTAGTCGACATTTCCGCAAAAAAATCGCGGGTGGTATGTTGACCGCATTAAAAGTGTTTAAAACGTACTGTGGGTGGAAACTTGCAAAATTTAATAAATAGGAACCCCCATCGTGTGATACCTTGTTCGAAAAAATAATCATATACCCCCGCGATGGGGGTGTTCATCTGAAATTAAGTACCCCCGTCCCCTGCCGGGAGGGGGGGGGGGGCTTTAAAAAAAATTGTCTCATTTTATTCGAGGAAGTCTCGTCTAAACCGAACGCCAATATCTTCAACAATTTTAGAGATATTCATAAAATTAATATCGTCCTTTTCGCACCCTGTATTTGATTTTTTGCATTGGTAGTTACTTGAAAGCTGTTTTTTTCTTCGGCGTAGTAATGTTTGGCAGGTTCTCGCTGTTTTTAATGCTCCTTTTCAGAAAGACCCTAAGACTTCTCCATGCCTGGAAAATAGTTATTCTTACCCTACTATATCGCCTTGAGGAGTTGAGGCAGCATATAGAGGTACACACAGACGCTGGGAAGAAGGGTGGATCTTCTTCCAAAAGCCATAAGTCAAAAGATGAATAGAGTTTATTATTGGCGTGTACATCCTTTTTAATTAAATTAATTTTAATTCACCCTATTAATTTTTCTTTGTCTTCGTTCTTAGAAAAAAAAAATTGCAAAATGGAAGAAAAATTGAGCGAATGGGACAGGGTCATTCCATATAGAACCTACCAGCCATGCAACCGCCCGACTCGGATTTTGATGATAAATTTTTTTCTTGATCAGACCACCAAATAATGAACTTCTGCAAAATATTAGGTCTCAAATCGAAAAACTCACTGAGATATGAATTTTGGAAGTTTTAAGAATTTTCAAGAAAGAGACGTTTCGAACTTCCGAGAAAGAGAGGGTCGTTTCCCCCCAAAAAATTCATCCCGGGCCCATTTTTCGTCAGATTGAAGTGAAAATTTGACACAATGTCCATGAAAGTATGTAAAGTTGAGAATAAAATGCATAAAATGTTCGACTTCACTCATTGATGTGCTGCGGTTGATAGTTCGTTGTGATTTTGTCTGATTTTAGCGACAAAACCTTCCCCTCTTCAAATGCTCATAACTTTTGAGCTGCAAGTTATTTTTTGCTCCAATTTTTTTTAAAATGCTCCTAAGAGTATTAGAAAGACGCCTAAAGAACAATTCTGATGGCGTTTTGGGCTTTAGTATCTTTTTTTTTCACTTTTGTCCGAAAAAGGCCTAAAAAACTGGAAATAACACCAAAATTGTTCCGATAATCGACCATTACCCTGAAAAGTCAACTCAAAAATCGCTCAATTTTTGCCTGAATGGTCCTCACTGTGTGTACAATATGTTTGAAAAATAAAATCAATGGTATTTCGGGTTTATATATCTTTAACTTCGAGTTTTTTTCCGAAAAAAGGCCAGCAAAACTGAAAAACACTGAAATTACACCAATTATCGGCTCTAACGTTGGAGTAGCAACTCAAAAATTGCTCACATTTATACTGAATGGTTCTCACTGCATGTGAAATGCGTCTGGGGAATAAAAGTGATGGTATGTTGGGTTTCCATAACCCTTTTCCCAACATTTTTACTCAAGAGAGGCTCGCTCAACTGAAAAAAGCGCTAGGAAAATCTCATTAACCGACCATTACATTGAAAAAACAATTGATCGGGGGCCGAGATTTTTCACCAAAGGACTCTTGTTGTATGGGAAGCACACTAACTTGAGGAGTGAATATAGCAAGGGATTCACTCTTAAAGGGAGGGAAAAAATATGTACAAAAATTATGTATTTAGATATTTTGCGATAAAAAAATCGAATGTTATCAATAAAGTAACTGTGATGTTTGCCCTTGATTTACTCAATTCAGAACTTAGTTGCTTTTTCAACTTGAAGCATTAAATTTACTCCAAAAAACTTTTTAATTCACGGACGCGGATGGATACATAAATGAAATCTCAAAGTCGTTTTCTTCCTCTGATTTGGATAGAACAAAGCCCAAAGAACCAATGCCTATCACGCACACACGCAACAACGAATTTGTTGAGATTTCTAGCATAACTTTAACTTACTCTGGGTTGGAGCAATTATTCAGGGCAATCAAGATCTCGATCTATATCAGCAACAGTCTTAATTTATAGATCTGAAAATTCAAAAGTTTTTTGAAATAAATTTAATGCTTTGAGTTGAAAAAGCAACTAAGTTCTGAATTGAGTGAATCAAGGGCAAACCTTACAGTTAGGTACTTCATTGATAACATTCTATTTTTTTAACGCTAAATATCCAAATACATGATTTTTGTACATATTTTTTCCCACCCTTTAAGAGTGAAACCCTTGCTTGAGATGTTGAGGAAATAAATAGGTAACTCAATTTTTCAAAACTATAATTACAATACTTCAACTCTAGTCAGCATGAATAACCTCCCTCAATTTTTAACAATTTAATGTTCTGATAATTCCTATTAGAACTTTTTATTTTTTCCATTAATTTTTATTTCAGAATACATTTGAAAGTTATGAACCTCATTATGATGCCATCCAGGAGTCAGTAAATCACATTTAATGTGAATAGGGATGCTGTCAACACGTTCTCATCTTTTTGCCTTACATTTTCGAATATTTCTTATTAATTTTAGAACACTCATTAGTGATGGCTGGATTTCGTCCACTTTTGTCCTCTTCACCCCTATCTCCCAGCCATCACCAAGAATCACCCATAAATTTAATTACTAAACTTGCAGCTGATAACTACATAGATTATAGCCAGCCAATCTTGTGTCGGCTTGTTGTCTCACCACCCGTGACCTCAGCAAGTCTATATAAGCGTGCGCTGCCCTAAAACCTAGGTCTGTCTGTCTTTTCTCATCTCTTAGACCCCAGGTTCTTTACCATCTAGACCCTTACAAGTACGTTTGTGCCCACTCTCGCCTTCTTGCACATTTTCTGAGTGACTATTTTCTTTACTGTTTAACTCTGATTGTGCTATCTCTTTGATTCTGTGCTATCTCTTTTGACTCAGTACAACTCTAAATTTCATCTCCAAAAATTCAGTGTCTATAATTCTCAATCCATTCTAGTAGATTGTTGATTCAACCTTTTATTGAAAATCAACTGGTGCCGAACGGTCTCACAAACTTTCAACCCGAATTTGAGTCTATCACCCGTGACATACTCATATTCCATAACAGATGCCTATCAGTTAAGAGATACCTACAGTTTTATTTCCTTACTTTAAAGCCGATCGTAAAGATTGGAGTGAAGGGGAAAACTAGTACAACCAAGAATACACTATATTCACTCCTCAAGTTAGTGTGCTTACCATACAACAAGAGTCCTTTGGTGAAAAATCTGGGCCCCCAATCAATTGTTTTTTCAATGTAATGGTCGGTTAATGAGATTTTCCTAGCGCTTTTTTCAGTTGAGCGAGCCTCTCTTGAGTAAAAATGTTGGGAAAAGGGTTATGGAAACCCAACATACCATCACTTTTATTCCCCAGACGCATTTCACATGCAGTGAGAACCATTCAGTATAAATGTGAGCAATTTTTGAGTTGCTACTCCAACGTTTAGAGCCGATAATTGGTGTAATTTCAGTGTTTTTCAGTTTTGCTGGCCTTTTTTTCGGAAAAAAACTCGAAGTTAAAGATATATAAACCCGAAATACCATTGATTTTATTTTTCAAACATATTGTACACACAGTAAGGACCATTCAGGCAAAAATTGAGCGATTTTTGAGTTGACTTTTCAGGGTAATGGTCGATTATCGGAACAATTTTGGTGTTATTCCCAGTTTTTTAGGCTTTTTTCGGACAAAAGTGAAAAAAAAAGATACTAAAGCCCAAAACGCCATCAGAATTGTTCTTTAGGCGTCTTTCTAATACTCTTAGGAGCATTTTAAAAAAAATTGGAGCAAAAAATAACTTGCAGCTCAAAAGTTATGAGCATTTGAAGAGGGGAAGGTTTTGTCGCTTAAATCAGACAAAATCGCAACGAACTATCAACCGCAGCACATCAATGAGTGTAGTCGAACATTTTATGCATTTTATTCTCAAATTTACATACTTTCATGGACATTGTGTCAAATTTTCACTTCAATCCGACGAAAAATGGGCCCGGGATGAATTTTTTGGGGGGAAATGACCCTCTCTTTCTCGGAAGTTCGAAACGTCTCTTTCTTGAAAATTCTTAAAACTTCCAAAATTCATATCTCAGTGAGTTTTTCGATTTGAGACCTAATATTTTGCAGAAGTTCATTATTTGGTGGTCTGATCAAGAAAAAAATTTATCATCAAAATCCGAGTCGGGCGGTTGCATGGCTGGTAGATTCTATATGGAATGACTCGGCAGTTTTTGTACTTCCTCTTTGTAATTAGTTCAATTTTCAGTTTCACAAGGTCCCAGAGGTTGAAAGTGCTACAGTTTAGATTCTGGGGGTTGACGGTTGACCGATGGCATTGAAATGGAGTTTCGGTATTTGTTCAAGAACTTCAGGATCGTTTTGCTTACCAAGTTCAATGTTATTATTACAGTGATAATTTGTAAAAACGGTGACCACCAAGGAAAATCCTATATTTATTTTTACAATCGGCATCGTGATTTTACCAAGTTCAAAAATTAAAAAAATTGCATCATTGTTAGAAGTAGTTGTTCGGAATCATCATTAATATAAACTTCGAAGGATTCTGCCTTTTTCTATTTCACTCGAGGGGAAGTGTCCCCTCCCGGACTCTCTTCCCCACCCGGTGACTGACGCTGCGCTGTGCTGAACGGTTCAGCCTGAACCTTTCCCCTGCGTCTGACCGTTCCCCACTCCTCTGTCAATCGAACCATATGCCACTGCTTACGTATTGTCGCTCGCCCACCCAGGTACCTACCGGCCAGCGGTCAATTGATGATAAATCTCGCTCATGCTCCTACGCAGCTACGCATTGATTACCTACGCCAGCGAATTACTTTCCAAATAATTAGAATTTCTTCGAAAATAGTTTTCTTTAGTTATTCGACGGTATTTTTTCTCTGTTCTACTGTGATTTCCTTGGTTCTCTACTGTGTTTGACTGTGTTGAAATTTATATTAATACTCACACGGAGAAAAAACTTCGTGCATGGGACCCGACGTTGAGATCATATGAATCTCTTAAAACTTGAGGTCCAGCTGCCGAAATTCGGGTCAGAAATCTGAAACACTTCGGTATGCACCGAGTACTTCAGATGTGTGACCTGAAACCTTCGGTATATACCGAACTACTTCAATTGTCTGACCCGAACTTCGGCAGATGGACCTTAACTTTTCGGATACGTGATCCGGAAACTTCAGAGATCCATATGATCTCAGCTTCGGGTTCCATGCACAAAATTTTTTTCTCCGTGTTTCCTTTTAGGGGTCGCAACTAAAATTTCAGTAAATTTTTTCAGAAAAGTAAAAAAAGTGACTAACAATGGTTCCTCACCTTCTCGTGGTGTTGGCTGTTTTACTAAGTGGGAACCGTCCATAAGATAAAGTCTATTTCTTGCCCTGCCATTATTATTCTACAAGTTAATTGTGGAATGAGAATTTCATAATGTTTTCTGTGAAATCTTCAAAATATAGTGATAAAAAATTTGCAACTACTACAAAATCGGCTCGCGAAGCGAGCCGAATGTCACTCGCGCAGCGAGTGACCGGGGGTCCAGGGGGCGTAGCCCCCGGCTAGGCGTGACGGGCGCGCGAAGCGCGCCCAGAACGGCTAGTAATATCATAATAATATCGTCGGGGATGTAATTATTTTTAGCTGCCTGTAGTTGTCATTGCATCATTTGAAAATGAAGGCGAATCAAAACTATTTAGATTAGCATGTAGTCATTGTTGCATCAACGGAGAATGAAGGCGAACTAAGCTCTCTGTGTGGTTCTGCTACCTAGTGTAGGTATGACACTCCAGACGAAGTGTGGAGGACTCTACTTTTTCAGTAATATCTCCTCGTTTTCTAATACTTTATTGAGTTGTGGAGAGAGTCCTTGATTTGGAGGTACTCTGATGATAGCCACTGGGTTTTCCTTTAAAACAATCATTGAAGTATTCATAGGGGCTGGATTTGTTGGTGGAGATCCTCAGGGAGGCTAGTTTTATCACCTTTTGGTAAAAATGCGACCAAAATGCTGAATACTTCCAATACTGATTCTTTCAATTTTCTTTATTAGTCAGTTTCTTTATCCATATTCTACCTCATGCGCTGGTTCTGAAATAGGTTGAGAAGGTGGATGAGAAATTTGTTGAGAAGCCGGAAATATGAAATTATGATAAAGTGATCAGGCTCATTTCTGCTTGAATTCTCTTACGCTGGTTCTGAAATAGGTTGAGAAGGTGGATGAGAAATTTGTTGAGAAGCCGGAAATATGAAATAATGATATAAGTGATCAGGCTCATTTCTGCTTGAATTCTCATACGCTGGTTCTGAAATAGGTTGAGAAGATGGATGAGAAATTTGTTGAGAAGCCGGAAATATGAAATTATGATAAAGTGATCAGGCTCATTTCTGCTTGAATTCTCATACGCTGGCTCTGAAATAGGTTGAGAAGGTGGATGAGAAATTTGTTGAGAAGCCGGAAATATGAAATAATGATACAAGTGATCAGGCTCATTTCTGCTTGAATTCTGGAAACAAATCAATACAAAAATATGAGAATCATGAGAGATAATAAAGGATGTTCACGTTCACTGTTCAGGGATCATAGCCAGAGCAGGCAAATATCATTCAATCGTTGCAAAGTTTAGCTTGTCAATTTACTATAGACTGAAAAACAGTTCAGATTTTATTTTTTTATTTCTCCGTGGATTTCTTGTGAAAATTGGCAAACATTTTCTGACATTTTTAGTATCAAGCCCGTACCTGTTCAGAGGTGAAAAAATTATAACTCGGAAGAAAATTCTTATCACTGCAGACTAAGAATTCAATTATTTAGACACCAATAAGAAAATAATGTAGGTACATTATTTGCAGAGGGGGCCTTTTGGACTCAACACTAAAAATAAATTAAAAATCCTTGTTAAAAAAAGGAAGCTGGTAAATTACCTCATATGCTGGTTCTGATATCGGTTGAAATGAATAATTAGAAGAACTTTGAGCAGGTGGAAAAATAAAATTCTGATAATACGGCTCATTTCTGCTTGAATTCTGGAAAAAAATCAATACAAAAATACGAGAATCATGAGAGATAATAAGTGGTGTCCACTGTTTAGAGATCATAGCCAGAGCAATCAAATTTCATTGAAACGTTGCAAAGTTTAGCTTATCAATTTACTATAGACTGAAAAACAGTTCAGATTTTATTTTTTTATTTCTTCGTGAATTTCTTGTGAAATTTGGCAAAAATTTTCTGAAATTTTCAGTATCAAACCCGTACCTGTTTAGAGGTGAAAAAATGATAACTCAGAAGAAAATTCTTATCACTGCAATATAAGCCTCTTGCGTTGACTTCCTCATCTTACCCGTGATCGTCAACGCACGATTGTTACAAGCATAGACACTGCCTCCAGTGCCAGTGCTTGTGCTGAACAACATCATTAAAATAAGAATGAAGGAAGGTATGGGTTTAAACTCAGCTTTTGGTGAAGGATCAAGCCCTCTCAGTTGATTGGTTGGGACATCGATACGATGATACAACATTCTCTGGAAATACAGAGCTTTTTAAGGGGAGGCTCTCCAGATGTTGAAACGAATAAACTTGTCCAGGAAACACTTTGGGTTCCACTTAGGTATTGAGATTGATCACATCACAGCACAAAGAACGGATCCACTAATAAAGTAAATTATCGTTGCTGAAAGTATGCCAGTAGTTGGTCGATGCTAGGAACATTTGTTTCATTATTTTTATGTACAGTAAGGGCAACTGCTATACGGAAAATACTCATGACTTCGTCGTAACATTCTGGCCTTATCAAGCACTCTACTTTCGTTTACTTTCAAAATAATAACACATGTATTGTGATAAACCAGCCGTTTGTTGTGTTTATTAGTTTCAGCCAATCATTGAGAATAGTACATGGCGGCAATATTTGAAACAGCAACCTAGAGTTGTCCACGCTTTTGTCCCATATGAAAATAATAAAATTGTAATAAAAACAAGCACTTACTTTCTTCCTGGCCTTCTTCTGCACACTTGGACGAATTCTTTGGACTAAAACACTTTTTCATAAAACGTACTAAAAAATAATCATCCAAATTCACCAAACAAAAATGGCCGACTAATGCATGTCTGATCTTGTTGGTTGATTCACCTCTCCGCCGCGCGGCACCCCGAGCGCTAGCCGTCCTGCTTATAGTTCTGAATTGCAAAACGGGAAATCCGAGTTTCGCATTACGCAATAGGATGCCGTAGTATAGCTCCCAATTGCAAAATGAACTTCGCGTAATCCCGCGACGGCAAAGGCGGGATAAAAATCGTTTTTGAAGATTTTCTTTTTCTCAATAGTAAGTAAATACCCTCTTGATACGGAATTCATCATAAAAAAATCGAACATTTGACCCTAGTTCCTTATTGCATAAAGCTGTCCAAGTTAAGTTCAGCTCAATGCCTTCAGGCCGTGCACATTAGGAAATTGAAATAGGTGGTCCATTCTCCCTTGCGATGGCTTTCTGGCAAACCTTGGATAACTTGGGAAGTAGGGTGCATGCTCATCTTATTAGACATCATTTAGACAAATGTCTATCTCTCATGAGCTTTGAATAAGCACCTTTTAAAATGATAATACATTTATGCAGATTGCATTTTTAACCAATGCTGATACCAGTCTTGACAGACATGAAGTCATGACTTTTATTGGAACATAAGATGCTCTTTCTTTCATAATGCAGTGCATCAATAGTCTGCAGCTCACTTCAAGAGGGTAAAATTTCTGTTCGATGACATACGCTCTGGAAGTTACGCTCTGGAAGTCAGCCTAACTCGCTGCAAAATATAGTGTGTTCAGACACTAATACACCAGAATACCAACTATTATTCTGGTCGGTATTGGTAAGACAGATGATCCACTATCTTGGCTCTTGCGTGTGATTTCAAGGATACTTCGAATATAGATGACAGATCTCCTGTCACACTCTGATGGTGCAACAACTATACAGTTGAATGCAAAATCTACTGTGTTTTGGCACTAACATATTGCATTATTCCAGTTAAGTAGAGTCTGAAATTAGCAGAATTTCAACATCAGCAAAAGCAGAATCAGTGCATCAAGTCATGTGCCTTAAGTTAACTTTGTGAACAGTATTAATACAGATCAACGAGAGAGAAGTTGTTAATAAATAACACGTCTATGGAAAAATCACCTTAAAATGGTCTTGGCAGCATCTTCTTTTAGATTTCAGAGGCAGGGAATATGGGTCTCTTCCAACAGCTGCACACCATGACCTCCGTCTTTCATTTTCCGGAACGCAAATGAAAAACTTCCCTGGAGTCGAAACACTGGTATTTTATACGTCCCGGCACAAAACAGTAGTGGTACCCTTTTAAATATCGCGACATGACACCTAAAACCACACAAACTTAAACTTATTTCACTATAAATAAAATCACAGACACTTTTCACAGCTCGAGTTGCTTGTTTTGTTTATCTTCGTCTTGGACTATCACACGCACTATATCAAGAACAACTCACCAAGAGCTACGGCCGATTTCATTGCTCAGGTTATTGTATTGAACCATCCTGGTCAAATCTCCAATGGTTACACACCCGTCTTAGACTGTCACACATTGCTTGCAAGTTCGCTGAAATCAAAGATAAATGTGACCGTCGTACCGGTAAAACCACTGAAACCGAACCCAAGAGCATAAAGTCTGGAGATGCAGCCATGATCAACCTCGTGCCCACCAAGCCACTGTGTGTTGAATCTTTCTCAGAATTCCCTCCTCTTGGACGTTTCGCCGTCCGTGGTATGAGGCAAACTGTCGCCGTTGGTGTCATCAATAGCGTACAAGCCAAGGATCTTTCTGCTGGTAAAGTAACAAAGGCTGCAGAAAAGTCGCCGAAGAAGAAAAATGAGCCGTCAAAGCCTCATTGGCACGTAAGTTGGAGCTTTTCAGTGTCGTCGGTAGGCAGAGCAACTTTGAACGACTTGATAATACAGGTGGCAGTGGCATTAAGGAGGGATTGCAGTTTTTCCTCCGCCGAGGTTTCGGTCGCCGTAACCTCCGGGAGGGATTCCCTTATTATTTCTCTTAGTTTCTTGACGCATGGAAAGGAACAACCTAACCTCTGCAGCCAGCTTCGAAGTCTCTTATATTTGGAGTCGGAAAGATCCAAATCTAGAAACAAAGCAAGTTTCTCCTCGTTTGAGAAGGCCGGAATCGCCTTTTCAGCGGGAGCCTCTGATGTTAAAGTGGCAGTAAACTGCAATTCCAACTCAGTCCGGGTGTTTAGGAGCTCAGAAACTCTGCGTTCCTTCGTCCGTATAAAGACGCATCCTCCAAGGAGGGGACTTCGGATCTCCCGCGTCGAGGCTCTTGGGCAGGTCCTACACTTAAACTGCAAGTTGGGATAGGGCTTCGATTGCTTACATTTTTCGATAGTCTCATACGGAAGAAGGATGTCCATCGAGAGCCAGCTCTCGTATCGAGACTTCATAAGGGTTCGAACCCTTCCACACTGCGTCCATTTGGTGCGCGATAAGTTGTTGCTGCTAAATCTATGGCGTTGATAACTTCTTTTGGCAGATTCTGTAGGTTTAAACGCTTCTTAATTTCACTTACTACTGCCGACCTTTTGGGATGTCGTGGACTTCCAATCCATGTGTTTTGCAAATCGGCGTTTTTTATTTTCGTCAGAAAACCTGGGCAACAAAATAAATAAAGCAACAAATAAAATAATGATAAAATAACAAAATTAAAAAAACAGAAAACTTAATATTAATTTATATTTAAGGTGGGTTGAAAATTTGAATGGAATTTGACGAATTCAAATGAAAAATGTGAAACCAGAGCATTACCTAGAACTACATAAAAAGTGCCAAAAAGCGAAAATAACAAACCCCTACAAAAAGAAAAATAACAATCCCTACAAAATTTCACTTACAATTAAAAGAGATCCATGTCTGCAGCTTATAAAAAACTCGAATGGACAAGCGAAACACAGAAGAGCAGCTCACAAAAACGACAGCTACGACAGGATCGAAACAAGAATTTAGTAAAAGACTAAAAGTTGGACATCCCCTGGAGAAACAGAAAAATGAATCAATAATTAGAGGAGGAAAACAATAAGCGCAAGAGACGGAGGAGGGGGGATAAGATTCGATGGGACATCGAATCATCCATCCTTTTTCCTGTCACATGTAACCTCAACTGGAAACTGTGCCTCGAGAGAACCCCTTTTACCTACGCCGACTATATGTACTGGCCTGATTATATCACCAGAACCATTGGTAAAATAAGTTGAGTTACATTCTTTTGAAGCTAAATCCATTGAAATATCTCTGAGAAAATTCCTTCTCTGTTCCTCTGAACTTTCATACTCAGAGGGCACAGTCAGCTCCTTCGCTTCCTTGAATTTTTTACTTCCTCCCGTTTTATTTGGATTTGCATTAAGGTTCAGATAGGTACATCCTAATAACTTTGATTCCGAATCAGGCCTAGGTCAATCAATTTTGAACTTTGATATCCATCTAGGTGCTTAATTTATTTTCATCACGTGAATAAATTTTTAGGGAAGGTTACCGTCGCAAAGGCAGGGACAAATTTAGTTGATTTGACTGCAGGAAAGTGAGTCTGATAAGGAGAAATTTACTTTGAATGCCATTGGCAAACATTTGTTTATTACAGACAGGCTATTTGTCACGTGAACTTGGTTCTTGCCTGCCCAACAATGGGACCAAGTGAGTATTTCTGAATCATTTTAAAAAGTTCAAACCTTTAGCAGCAGCGCAATCAGTGCATGTCGCCTTTAAAATCTTGGGATTGTCGGGGTGTTCGTCGATCTCACAATGGATGGAATAACTTTCCTTTCTCACATTGTGCTCCGGTGAAATTTCTGCCAGGATAGTGCAGATTCTCCCCTCTCGCTTTAATTGGATGTACCCGATGGCATTGTCACCATAACATGGTCTAGTAGATCTGGAAACAAGAAATAAGTTACCTAAGGAAGGGGGCCAACAAACTTATCTGAAAACTTCCACCGGGCACGCTATCTGATTGCTCAGTTTTACTGGCCCGTTTCATGCAAATGTCGCTTAACTTCTTAGATTTTATATTATTGCTTACGTGGGAAGAGGAATCCCCAGTTGACAGGATTAGTTAAAAAAAATCCCTCTCTTTACCTCACGGGTTATCAGCAAAATTTCTCTAAAAATTTTACGATTGCTGAGAATGACAACATTTGACATTATTCTAAAGACAAAGTAGAAATGCAATAACAAAATCTAAATTCTTTTAGTACAAAAAACTTGAACATTGTTCTTGTACTTTGGTGTGTCATTATTTTCTAAAAAAAAAAATATATATATCCAGGTTCTATGATTTAATTTTGGAGGTGTCACCTTTTAACATGTACGGAAAAAATTAAAAAATTACACAGTTCCGTACACATTACTGCTAATGACAACAATTTCCTTAAAGAGTGGATATTCACTGGCATTGCGGAATTTCACAGGCAGCGACGATAACATTCCACAAGTGCCGAACTCCGGATAGATGAGGTCTGGTTTCCCATGGTTGAACAAAAGTTTTGGATTTAGTGTGTTTAGACACTAATACACCACAATACCAACTTTTATTTTGGTGGGTATTGGTAAGACAGGTGATCCACTATCTTGGCTCTTGCGTGAGATTTCAGGGATACTTCGAATATAGATGACAGATCTTCTGTCACATTCTGATGGTGCAACAACTATACAGTTGAATGCCAAATTTACTGTGTTTTGGCACTAAAATATTGCATTCTGCCAGTTAAGTAAAGTCTGAAATTAGCAGAATTTCAACATCAGCAAGAGCAGAATCAGTGCATCAAGTCCTGTGCCTCAAGTCAACTTTGTGAACAGTATTAATACAGATCAACGAGAGAGAAGTTATTAATAAACTAGCTGCTTCAGCTCGCTACGCTCGCTTGCGCCGCTAGCCGGGGGCAAGCCCCCTGGACCCCCAGTTACTCGCTCCGCGAGTAACTGTTGGCTCGCTTCGCGAGCCAAATTTTGCTACTACCAGTGCTTAGAGGACTTCCTGGAGGCAAAATGATAAATTCAAAAACAAATAATAGGAAACGAAAAATTACCTACTTTTAGAAAAAGAAACAACCTTGAAAAATAAATAACACTCCTGGAAAAGAAAATCAGAACACTTTTTGAAAATTTAACGGTGCGAAAGGGTGAAGATAAATCACCAATTCTCTTGGAAGAAGACATGAGCCGACCCCCGACATGAGTGAAACTGCCGTAGGACCCACGCTAGGGTAGAAGGGTGACACGTGTTGTGAGCAGGTAGGGATGGGTTTACGTGGAGAGGGAAACGGAAAATCAGAGGGTGGGAGGTCCCCCAACCATATGACTCGTCCAGCGTCAAAAACGCAAATATGTCGTTATCAAATCGAGGTAAATTTTGCAACTTCGGTCGCGCAAATCGAAAAACGAAGGGGTCTTGGCACATCTAGACCCTATGAGCTTTCATTTAAAACAAATCCGAGGAAAATCGGTCCAGTAGTTTCCGAGATCGAATTAGCACAAACTGTCCAGCGGCAAAAACGCTAATATGTCGTTATCAAACCGAGGTAAATTTTGCAATGTCGGTCGCGCAAATTGAAAAACCAAGGAATGTTGGCACGTCTACAGCCTGAGAGCTTTCATTTAAAACAAATCCGAGCAAAATCGGTCCAGTAGTTTCCGAGATCGAATTAGCACAAACTGTCCAGCGTCAAAAACGCAAGCATGTCGTTATCAAATCGAGGTAAATTTTGCAACGTCGGTCGCGCAAATCGAAAAACTAAGGAATGTTGGCACGTCTACAGCCTAAGAGCTTTCATTTAAAACAAATCCGAGCAAAATCGGTCCAGTAGTTTCCGAGATCGAATTAGCACAAACTGTCCAACGTCAGAAACGCAAGCATGTCGTTATCAAATCGAGGTAAATTTTGCAACGTCGGTCGCGCAAATCGAAAAACTAAGGAATGTTGGCACGTCTACAGCCTAAGAGCTTTCATTTAAAACAAATCCGAGCAAAATCGGTCCAGTAGTTTCCGAGATCGAATTAGCACAAACTGTCCAACGTCAAAAACGCAAGCATGTCGTTATCAAATCGAGGTAAATTTTGCAACGTCGGTCGCGCAAATCGAAAAACTAAGGAATGTTGGCACGTCTACAGCCTAAGAGCTTTCATTTAAAACAAATCCGAGCAAAATCGGTCCAGTAGTTTCCGAGATCGAATTAGCACAAACTGTCCAACGTCAAAAACGCAAGCATGTCGTTATCAAATCGACGTAAATTTTGCAACGTCGGTCGTGCAAATCGAAAAACTAAGGAATGTTGGCACGTCTACAGCCTGAGAGCTTTCATTTAAAACAAATCCGAGCAAAATCGGTCCAGTAGTTTCCGAGATCGAATTAGCACAAACTGTCCAACGTCAAAAACGCAAGCATGTCGTTATCAAATCGAGGTAAATTTTGCAACGTCGGTCGTGCAAATCGAAAAACTAAGGAATGTTGGCACGTCTACAGCCTGAGAGCTTTCATTTAAAACAAATCCGAGCAAAATCGGTCCAGTAGTTTCCGAGATCGAATTAGCACAAACTGTATGAGGCCAAAAAAGGCCTTAGGATATTAAATATATAGATAATACGTCTTTGGAAAAATCACCTTCAAATGGTCTTGGCAGCATCTTCTTTTGGATGTACGTGACAGGGAGTCAGATTCCCTCCCGACAGCTGAGCACCACGACCTCCTCCTCTCATTTTCGGTCACGCAAAAAAAAGAACTTCCCGGGAGTCGAAACGGTGGTGTTTTTACATCCCGGGACGAAACAGTAGTGGTACCCTTTCAAATTTCGTGACATGACACCACAAACACACAAACCACACAAACTTAAACTTCTTTCACTAAAAACAAAATCACTGACACGTTTCACAGCTCTCGTTGCTTGTTTCGTCTATCATCGTCTTGGACTATCACACGCGGCAGAGGTACCTCGCCGGCACGCTAGGTCAAAAGTGTGGCCATCGCCGGACGTCATCGCTGTCACGGCAGCCTCTCTGCCGTCATCCTATTGACATGACCGCACCAGACAAGCCGTTTGGTCATGACGTCGAACACGATGTCATTTCCGTCTTCCATTATCTGACTATTTTGTGTCTCTATTATACTTTTCATAAAATTCGAGACATATTAAATTTTAGAATTCGGGAATTTGCGGTCGTTCTAAGTAAATTGTCTGCTCAGAATAGGTGCGCTATGGGCATTGACACCTATTAATATCAAGGCATTATAGGAGTCAGTGGCCTGGACAATTTTTCCTGCAACAGCTGCTTGCTTCACTTGTAGCGTCTCTGGATCATAAAGCATGTCTCTCAGGCAGCGGTGAAGGGTCAGACTTGCATCGGTCATCATTCTGACGTCATTTCTGCTGATATGGGCATTCAGTGGAAAAAAATGAACGATAGGTGCGCTATGGGCATTGACACCCATTAATATCAAGGCATTATAGGAGTCAGTGGCCTGGACAATTTTTCCTGCAACAGCTGCTTGCTTCACTTGCAGCGTCTCTGGATCATAAAGCATGTCTCTCAGGCAGCGGTGAAGGGTCAGACTTGCATCAGTCATCATTCTGACGTCATTTCTGCTGATATGGGCATTCAGTGGAAGAAAATGAACATTCTAAATTTTTATTAAATTCTGAATTGATGCTTGTTGTTCGGATTAACCCATATGATCCTAATTTTAGTAAAACTGATGCTAGAATTATTGATCCTTGAACTAGGGATGATGGGGGTTGCCCATATCAGCAAATCTGCCGTCAGAATGATGAGCGGCAACATCTGCCTGCTGTGCAAGAGTGAGCACCTCCTGAGTCAGCACCATCTGAGTCAGCACCTCCTGAGTCAGCACCTTCTGAGTCAGCCGAGTGACGGTTCTAAGGAGCTGACGGGCTTCCGTTACAGCTCCGAGTACCGCCTGTGGCGGCGCGGCACTCGCACTCAGTAACGCGCGTGGCGTGCTGACGCACCCGCTCGACGCAATTCCAACTTCGGCCGCTAGTTGCAGCTCGATCGCTCGATTCCCTATAGCAAAGCGGTGCAAACCAGCTTGGTGGGGAGTCGGCGATCGACTATAAATAGTGGCCGGGGCATAGGCCAAAACACAGTATCAGTCAAAATGTGAAAGAGAAACCATCTCCCAGTCATCGGTCAGACCCGTAAATACCAGGGTTGAGACCCGAACCATCGCGGCTCAGACCCGTATCTCCATCACGCCCCGGACGCGTTCACAAGCTCGGCTCAGACCCGAATCCCCCCCCCCCTCCCCATCTTATAGCCCACTCTTAGATTTTAGAACCACATAGTAGACAACAGGTAGAAAATCCGTTAAACTCTACGTTGGAGGTACGCAAATTCGGGAGAAGTTCAGTAAAATAAAACGATCATAATTAAACTTTACGTTGCAGCTACGCGAATTCGGGAAAATTTAAATAAAATAAAAGGAGTATATTGGAACTTTACGTTGGAGCTACACAAATTCGGGTGAAGTTAAGTAAAATAAAACGAACATATTTTAACTTCACGTTGGAGCTACGCAAATGCGGCAAAATTTAAATAAAATAAAAACATCATATTGAAACTTTACGTTGGAGCTACGCAAATTCTGGAAAAGTTAAGTAAAATAGAAGGATAACATTTAAACTTTACGTCGGAGGTACGCAAAAATCGGAAACAGTTAAGTAAATTAAAAACATATATTTAAATGGGCCTTCAGGTTTTCTTCCGAATGTGGGTTCAGCTGAAGCGGCCGATGTAGGCGTCGTCGCATTTAAAGTAACTGCCCATTGAAAAAGTAAGAGAACATAATACACGGTTACATCGTAAGGTTAAGGTGAACATTGGAATAATGCGGGAACCATTATAGGGTACAAATGCGATTTAACGTAGTGTAAATATTTTGTAATCACAGTAACCAGTAGAAAATCCGTTAAACTTTACGTTGGAGGTACGCGAATTCGGGAAAAGTTCAGTAAAATAAAACGATCATAATTAAACTTCACGTTGCAGCTACGCAAATTCGGGAAAATTTAAATAAAATAAAAGGAGCATATTGAAACTTTACGTTGGAGCTACGCGTATTCCGGAAAAGTTAAGTAAAATAAAACTGTCATATTTAAACTTTACGTTGGAGGTACGCAAAAATCGGAAACAGTTAAGTAAATTAAAACGATCATATTTAAATGGGCCTTCAGGTTTTCTTCCGAATGTGGGTACAGCTGAAGCGGCTGATGTTGAAAGTAAATGCCCATTGGAAAAGGAAAAGAACATAATACACCGTTACATCCTAAGGGAATCGTAATCTTCTAGGAAGGAAAGCCATCGCCATGCTAAATGGGATCCTTTGGGACCAAAGGATTTCCAAAGACAACGAGAAGAGGATTTATAACTCGGTTGTCAAGCCTATTATCACCTATGGCAGTGAAGTGTGGCAGTTGAAGAAGCGGACCCAAGAAATGCTCAAGGCGACCGAGATGGATTTCTGGCGAAGATCGGCTGGAATCTCGAGGAGAGAACGTGTCCGAGAGATAATGGGCGTTGAGGGGACGATTGTGCACGATATCATGACCAAGCAATTGGTATGGTATGGGCATGTGCAGAGAATGGCTGATACCAGGTTGCCGAAGAAGGTGTTGGAGTGGGTCCCCCCAGGTAGGCGACGAAGAGGACGTCCAGCCAAACGGTGGGTAGAGGGCATCCATGAGGAGATGGAGAGATGCCAGCTTCCGGAGGATCTCTACCATGACAGATTCCTGTGGAGAATAGGCGTCGCAGAGCGCCCTAGCGCGCCGTAAAAGCGGCTCATACATACATACATCCTAAGGAATCGGTATGTTTTCCTTGAAACTATGTCAAGTGAACGGCGGAATGAGGCCCCAACCATTATAAATTACAAATAAGATTTAACGTAGTGTAAATATTTTGTAAACACTGTATAAAGTAGAAGATCCGTTAAACTTTACGTTGGAGGTACGCAAATTCGGGAAAAGTTAGGTAGAATAAAACGATCATATTTAAACTTTACGTTGGAGGTACGCAAGTTCGGGAAAAGTGAAGTATAATAAAACCATCATTTTTAAGCTTTACGTTGGAGGTACGCAAGCTCGAGTAAAGTTAAGGAAAATAAAACGATCAAATTTAAATGGAGCTTCAGGTTTTCATCCGAGAATCTTACTCCTTTTTTGGCGGGGTTTTTGGCGGGCTTTGCTGCGGGCTTTTTGGCGGGCTTTTCTGCGGGCTTTTTGGAGGTGCAGAAGCGTGTAATTGCTGCTTTTGTTGTTCTTCCAAGTCCTTCTGTTTCTCGACATGCCGGAATCTTGACATTATTTCTGATATAACTGCCTTCTCTTCGTCTTGGATCGACTGTTTCTGGAACATGAATGACAAGGATAATGAAAGGAGCTGCAGAGATACGGCTCTACGCCACGGGTAATAATTGAATTCAGTCAGTGCAACCTTAAATGGAAAATATATATGAGAGATTCTTGGTTCGAAATTTCAAAACGAATGCCTTACTAAAAGGGCTTAAAGCTACAGGTAACCTAAGGTAAAATTAAGCAGGAAAGGAGGTAGTTTTAGAAATAGGTTCACCATTACTGCAAAGGGAAATTACATGACTTAATAGGTAGTCGTTTATCTTATAGAGACTTTACCTTGAAACGAGTACGCAACCCAACAATGCCGGGGGAATCTCTTAGTACGAGTCGAGGTTGGTATACCGGGTCCCTCCTTCTACACACTTTTTTCTTTTTCTTTAGAGGGCTTCCACTGGGGCTCGACTCTGGTGGCGGGTGTTCTTCGCCGCTGACTGTTGAGGATACGGTACCGCCGGCCGAGACGTAGGCAGAAGATTCACCTTCAGCCAACATTTCACCCACGGATTGCAGTGGGTTCTGGGATTCCGCTGAGGATGTTTGTGACAGCAGCCCAGGTATGATTTTCTTTTCCCATGGAATCGATGACTCCTTCCCGGCACTGGCTGGAGATTGTTGCTGAGATTTTTTTTTTTTTTTTTTTTTTTTTTTTTTTTTTTTTTTTTGTTGTTTAAACGGAAGTGAAAATCTGCTTTTCTCCCGCACTTGATAGAGGGGGAACCAGATCCGTGGATCCAGCGCCCCCAGATCCGGCGGGCCCCGAGGGGGAGGTTCCATCCCCACCCCCGAGTACCAGATGCCAATCGCGGCCCAGACCGAGTGGAACATCCCGGGCATTGCTGCCCGAAGACCTCGACCTGGGAGGGTGACTGGGTATGTGGGTTTGGCCCATGACGGTGGGCCCGCCAAACACTAACAACACTCCCCTTGAGATGCGTCCGCACTACGCATCCCCTTTTGTCCAAGTTTGCTCCCCACCCAACGGTCAGCCTACGGCCATTACCTCGTCAGGCGAGAGGGCCCCCCGCAACAGTGTCCAGCCGAACTCCCAACCCCATAGGAGCACCCCGATGCCTCCGGAGTACCTAACCCCCACCAGCAGATCCAAGCCACCCAGACCTGAACCCGCCGCAGCTCTGGGGAAGGGAGTCCGTACCCCAGGACGGGATGGAACTGTCCCGCCCTAGGGGTCCGTCAACACTGGAACATCTGAGGCGGAAAGGTCACCTCCCGTGAGTGTGTGGGGGATTCCAGGTGGCTCCCGGCCAGGACTCCGAAGAGTCCTGTGTTACGCCGGCGCTCCAAGTCCTACCCACTACACCCATGGGACCCAGACTTCGCAGCGCCCCTCGCTACAAGTAGTGAGGGGCGCGGCCGGCCGACCCCATCCGAAGCACTAGTCAAAATGACTTGCTCCTCCGGTCCGGCCCGCTTTCAGCCCCCGCCGACCACCAGGGCCGGATTCGCGGACTCAAGGTCCGCATTCCGGGATCCTGGGGGGCGCGGGAATCACGATGCCGGACACGTCAACGATTCCGCTTGATCTGTACGCCGTGGATCAGACAGGATATGGGCTAACAACCGAGGACGCAGGCACAGAGGAGCGGCAACATCAGGGGAAGCCAAAGGAAGGTATCCCCAGTCGCGAACAACAACAACCCGCCGCGACTGTTGAGGGCCACGAAAGGGGAGGAAGGGGTCGGGGTTCACTAGCGAACAACCCCCGACCAACTCGGGTGCGCGGGTGCGTCAGACCCGAATCCAAGGGAGGATCCCTGCGCCGCGAAGGCCCCACTGGTGAAAAGACCGAAACCGAAAAAATAAACGCACCGAAATAAAGACTGAACTAAAAAAATCAAGAAAAATTAGCCAGCGGGACCCAAAAAAAACGTCCAACAAAATCGCCTACTTTTTAACGTCCCGGAGCGGCACCGGCCAAGGCCGACGCCGCCCCGAGACGGAGGCAACGGCAACACGGGCGGCGGAAGAACGGAGATGGCTGAAAAGAAACGTCTCGGACCGAAGCGCCGCGCGGGCAGGCAAAATAAAGTACACCAAATATTACAGATCAAAATAAAGAATTCGCCACGCCTGGATGCAACGACGAGGCTTATCTGATGACGCGGGCTCTTATCGCCCGAGCACGCGAAACGTGATAAAAGCAACAGACCAAGTCAGCGGACAAAATCAAAACAATGGCGGAATACCGCCCTAGAGGCCCCATAGCCAGAGAAGAGTTCAAAAACAATAAGTAACAAAATGTCTCACACACGCTCTAACGAATTAAAATTTTTACATACTAATCATTTAAAATTACGTTCATAAAAAATAGCAATTCCTTTCCTAACAAAGAAACGAAAATAAACGAAAAGATTCCTATACAAAAACTTAAACTTACGTGGCAAGCCACGCAAAAACCGATAGGTCCACGATCGTAAAGAAACCGATCTTCCCTCCCCCAAGGTGTTATCCACAAGGCTTTTACTTACTTCCATGGTTGGTCCATAAAACAAGTCATAATCTGGGGTCAAAAAAACCAAAAATCTCCCCAATCCTTTCCCAAGCTCCATACGTGGCAGGCCACGCAAATGGCCGACGGGCCAACTCAAATTTAAAGATCAAAAAAATAACAGAAAGGTACAACCTGACGTTGAATCCAAGCGAGAAAAACGCAGTCCTGCCCGACATAAACACTCCGGCCACTTTTTACAGAAATTTTACCAAAAAAAACGCGAAATTTTAACCAGAAAATGCGGAGCTGTACAAAAGGCAGCCATCTCCGCTCACCGCGCTGACGTCACTCTTGTTGCTGAGATACCCCTTTCGCTCCCGGAACAATCGGATTCTGGGACGAGGGCAACAGTTCGGGGGAATCTGGCTCCGAGTCGCTTATGGGTATGAAGATGGATTCATCGATTGGCTTTTTGGACGTTTCCGGCTTTTTACGGTAAGGAAGGTTCCCTTTCGCCTGGGATGATCCACGCGATTTCAAAGCTAGAACATAAAACGACACCTGTTTAGTG
This sequence comes from Bemisia tabaci, assembly GCF_918797505.1. Taxonomy (NCBI): domain Eukaryota; kingdom Metazoa; phylum Arthropoda; class Insecta; order Hemiptera; family Aleyrodidae; genus Bemisia; species Bemisia tabaci. The sequence continues at coordinate 14,695,509 of NC_092795.1, forward strand.
TGGTGTACCTTTTGGGCCCGGTACGAAGTTTTGTTCCTACATTCAATTGTCACCTGTAATTACATGTACTTTGCCGACTGCAAAATATAATGTTTAACGAGCAGAGTTTCCATGGAGGAAATTAACATTTCTTTAGGACAATGAATTATTTCTACGGAAATGAAAGTTTGTAAGAAACTGTGTAAACATGTATTTTCGATTGCTGTATTCGATTCAACCTAAGCATTACTGGTTTTAAGGGAACCAAATTAATCAAACAATACAAATTCTTGTCGCAGAGAAAAAGCATTCTCTTACAGAAAAAATTAAAAGGCTGATAGAATCTGCAATTACAAGTGTCATTACTAGAGTACCATCCATATAGCATGATAGCCGCCCCTTATTGGGTAGAAGCGGCTTCCGTCAACTTGAGTGACGCGAAAGTTGAAGGCCCCTACTGTGAGCCTCGAAAAGACTTGAGGGTAGTATACAGGGTGAGCGAAAAGTCCCCGACCCCCTCTCTAACTTTTGAACGAATTGAGCTAAGGAAATGAAACTTTGGGAATGTTCCTATCTCAAAGGGGACCATCTTTTAAGGGGGTCAAAATTTTGGTCCCCCCCTCAGGGGGGGACAGGGGCCCCCCAACTTTTTTTTTTCAAATAGCAAACCCTATCTTGTGATACCTCATTCGAAAGAACATAAAAAACTAAGAATTTTGGCGCAAACCGCAGATCAATATCTTAATTTTTGACCGAGTTATGATAGGTCAAAGGTCAAATTTGACCTATTTTCAAAAAATCATAACTCCGGTTCAAATTATCGTAAAGAAAAAAATAAAACGGGAAAATTTACCAAATTGTGTTCGCTTTTACGTAAAAATTGCAGAAATCACTTCGATTTAATTTTAAGGGGGGGGGGGGGGGCTCGGACCCCCAAATACGTCAATTCAAAGGTCATTAAATTTTCCTGCGAAATAAGCCAATTTCCTCTGGATTTGCCTCCACAATATCTCAGTAAGGTCAAAATCAGTTCAACATTACGTTGGCAAGTCCCCAAATTTCGGGAAAAGTTAAAAAAACGAAATTTAAGGTGATTAAATTTGACCGTTTAAATTTCGTTTTTTTAACTTTTCCCGAAATTTGGGGACTTGTCAACGTAATGTTGAACTGATTTTGACCTTACTGAGATATTGTGGAGGCAAATCCAGAGGAAATTGGCTTATTTCGCGGGGAAATTGAATGACCTTTGAATTGACGTATTTGGGGGTCCGAGCCCCCCCTTAAAATTAAATCGAAGTGATTTCTGCAATTTTTACGTAAAAGCGAACACAATTTGGTAAATTTTCCCGTTTTATTTTTTTCTTTACGATAATTTGAACCGGAGTTATGATTTTTTGAAAATAGGTCAAATTTGACCTTTGACCTATCATAACTCGGTCAAAAATTAAGATATTGATCTGCGGTTTGCGCCAAAATTCTTAGTTTTTTATGCTCTTTCGAATGAGGTATCACAAGATAGGGGTTGCTATTTGAAAAAAAAAAGTTGGGGGGCCCCTGTCCCCCCCTGAGGGGGGACCAAAATTTTGACCCCCTCAAAAGATGGTCCCCTTCGAGATAGGAACATTCCCAAAGTTTCATTTCCCTAGCTCAATTCGTTCAAAAGTTAGAGGGGGGGTCGGGGACTTTTCGCTCACCCTGTACAATGTGTAATGCATACAAGGAGTGTGTGCCCTCCTCCTGCAGTATAGATGCCCAAGTAGTGTAATGCATACTAGGAGTGTGCCCTCTTCCTGCAGTACAGATGCCCAAGTAACAGAGGTTGCAACAACTTGCAACAGAATCGTTTGATTCTTGCAACTAAAATGGATTGATGTGCAGATTGCCTACTCTCTCCCCCGAAGGAGCTATCATTGTTGGAACTAATTGCAATTAAGTTGCGACATGTTTCAACTTCAAAGTATTGCTGGTTGCCTATCTTTAGATTTTAAATAACTTCGCTTCAGCAATTTTGCAATCTCAGCAGTTGGCAACTTTGTCTTCCGATCCGGCCTTATTGACCAAAAGTTTACCGAAAGTTGAAACTTTGTTGCAATTATTACGAACATTGTTTCAACTTGTTGCAACTTTTACATTGAAAAATGCTACTTGGGTGTGCTTCGGTAATAACCACATCGTCTGTCTAAGTGTTGGTGGCCTGCCAGGAGTATTCGTATCATATTAAGATGATGCTTAGTTACAAACTTACAGCCTTTTAGCTTTGTTGGCCCGTCGCGCCAGGATTTTCCTTTCGAGGATGAAGCCTTCGCGTGGTCTTCAGAATCATCAGGGGGAAGGATGACTGTTGCCGTTAAATGGGTTGGCGGAGGATCTTCAAAGGCCGTAGTCCGGTATTGGTCATTGAAAAACGCCGTCATCTGCGCCTGAAACTCTAGCGCTAACTCCGCTTTCCGCTCTTTGAATCTTTTTTCCACTAGCTCCTCCAATTCTGTTTCTGTGATGCCTGCAAAAATGATCAGGGTAAATTCCTACTCTATGAGAAATGAAACCCAAATGCCCTTGCCCACTACTTGAGCATAGTGATTTACGCTAATTCCATTGTTACGCATCCGCGTTAAAAAAAGGTTTTTCGAAAAGACTATGTTGTCTCGAGGTGAAAGGAATTTTCCAGGAAAACTGCTCTCTACGAAAAATTACTTCACTGCTTGAAGGGGAACGCTTCGTTGCAACTTTCTTAAGAAGTAGTGTCCGCTTCCTCGTCAGGAGGCGGCAACCAATCGGCCCGTCCCACATCACCCCTTGAGGAAAGAGTTTACAGTGTAGCTAGAGTTGGGGCTCAGCTCTTTATAATGGAAATGTACTTACGTGATGGTTGTTTTTCCTCGGATGATGATGAAGCTATCTTCTTCATTTCGCTGACCCGCGAATACTTGTCGTGAGGAGCTAGCTCCCCTCTGGGAATTGAGGGTTTCGTTCTCGTTAAGCCTTTCCCCGTTTTATATGTGTTCACGGGATCCAGATTGCAGAATAAGTTCGTAGGTTTCGTCGAAAATATTACATTGGTCAGACAAATTCGCCTGTCGGCTATTGAACGGAACGCCTTCACTCGCCATTTGGCGTCTCCGTTGGATAAGTAGTACATGTGAATTTTCTCCCCCGCGGGGCCTTTTGTCAAGTTGAAAGTTTTTCTCAAGAACCGTTCGATGTTAACCACGCTCTGAAACACAAATACATTCCTAACCTAATAAATGATGCTTTTGGTAATTGAATAATACCAAATAAAGAACTCACTTTTTAGAGAATATTAGGCTTCTGTTTTTCGGAAAAAATAAAGGGTTTACAAAGGATTAAGTCACTAAAAAACAGGGATTGGACAGATCCACAACTTTTTCTGCAACTTTTTACTGTGAGAACTAAGACAACAAAAATTCATATAGTTCCATGGTAACCCCTTCCACCGTGGCCCAGACCGTCCCAGCTGATAAGTCTTAATGGCGGGAACATCCCGGCCCGCCTTGAACCCCGAAGGGATCAAGACGAGTAGGATGACCCGCCCTACTGACGCAGCTGAGACAGCCCGAGCCCCGGAGGCAGGGGTCCCGAACCGTTGCTAACATCTACGCACTGGGACTCGTGCAAAAATATTCCCGGCATCGTCAATATCCAATGTGCCCCAAAGCGATTCCTCGAACGCTGCTTCAATTAAATCTCTTCCAACGGTCCTTTGGAGATTCGGATTTGGAGATTGGAGATTCCTTTGCACGTTAGACCCCGGCTCGACAGGTCTGGAATCTAAATGCCTCCTTTGTCCTGGTAGTCGTGCGGAAGAGTCAAGCACTCCCAATTGGGAGAGGAGATACCCCCTGCCCCTTGGCAGTCGTGAGGGTCCAGCGGAAGTTGTATTCAAGGACCGGTTGGCCCCCCGGCCTAATGAAGGCTCTGGGTCATCCGAACCAAATGTCGGATGGACAGCATAAAAAATCTCATCCAATATACGATCTTTGATTACCGTTGTTAATGGCACTCTGCAATAGGGGCATTCGTCACTTGTCAGCTGTTGACGACATGAGCCGCAGACATAATGTCCATTTGCACACTTTACGAACGGTGGCCGCAGAGGATGATCAAGTATATCGCATTTGTTGTTTTCAAAAATTTTTGTAATAGTGGTCCGCAATGGCGGTTTCTTGGAGTTCTGTTGCTCAGTCACTGTGAACACAGAAACAAAGGGGGTAAGGGAAGGGAACGGGATACACGTAAAGGATAGAGCAACAATTACAATTGTTTGTTTGAAGTCTCCTTATCTTTCTCCCTTTGGAGATGTGAGATAACCGCAACCTGGTTCCCGTAGAACCATTGATCGAATTGCAATGTTGCTTGTAAGAGGAAATTGGAGGAGAGATCCAAACGGTGAGGGGCGGAATTTGTGGGAGACACCTTATGTTCCTCAAGGAAGGGAGGGGAGAACACACTGGTCGATGGAGCGGAGGGGGGGGAAGACACACTGGTCGATGGAACGGAGGGAGAGGAAGACACACTGGTCGATGGAGCGGAGGGAGGGGAAGACACACTGGTCGATGGAGCGGAGGGAGGGGAAGGCACACTGGTCGATATGGGAGATGGGTGAGTAGATACTGACTTCTCGTTATTGCTCATCTTGAACATAGAGTAGATTTCATTTATTACGAGAAGGCTAAATTAACTATTGAGAACTACCCAATGGCAGAGCATACAATTTTACCACCGGTCTTTTGTACACTCCGTTGGGAGTTTTGACTTCTACTACTCCCCTGTTGTTATCTTTCCCTGGAAATGTACGTAAGACTCGGCCTCGAGTCCATTTTAAGGGGGGGCTTTGAGGATCATGGAGAAGAACCAATGTTCCCTCCTCCAGATTCCCGGCTTGTTCCAACCACTTCCCTCGTGGTTGGAGTGTATGAAGGTACTCAAGGTGCCAACGTTGCCAAAATTGTTGGGCATACAACTCCACCAAATTCCACCTATGCAGAAATGGTGGACTTTCCGTGTCATATTGCCTTTCTGGTAACGCTACTAATGGCCGACCAATTAAGAAATGGCCAGGGGTGAGAACCTGATAATCACGTGGGTCAGAGGAGAGTGGAGTGAGAGGACGTGAATTTAGAATAGCCTCAATACGGGCTGTCAACGTTTGAAACTCCTCTTGAGTTAATACACTATCACCCATCACCCGTTTCAGGTGTAGTTTAAAACTTTTTACTGCAGCTTCGTACAGACCCCCCAAATGGGGCCCTAATGGTACATTGAAGCGAAATTCCACTCTGTTATTGTGAGAAAACAATATTAAATTTGGGTCCTCTGACGTAATTAATTTTAAAAATCTATTTGCCGCTCCCTGGAAATTGCTAGCATTATCACAATAAATATATGCCGGTTTGCCTCGTCTACTGACGAAGCGCTGTAACGCAGCGACGAAAGCATCGGTACTCAATTTTGAGACCATTTCTAGATGAATTGCCTTGGTGCTCATGCACACAAAGACACAGACATAGACTGGAGAAATAATCGCATATCGAAGCTGATGCAATTTTACATTGAAATGGCCACAAAAGTCCAATGCCGTTCTGTGGAATGGGGGACTCTGCTGAACTCTTTCAGCTGGTAAATCACCCATTAAAGGAGTTTTGTTTCTAGGTTGTACCTTAAAGCAATAAATACATGACTGAAACACTGATCGAGTCAATCCTCTTGATGCCATTATCCAGAATCTCTGACGTAACAGAGATTGCAGGAGTTGCGGAGGAGCGTGCATGTTGTCCTTATGGTATTTTTCAACCAAAAGGCGCACTAAGCGGTGTTTTGATGGTAGTATTATCGGATACCGCGCTGATTCTGGGAGAGGGGCATGCGTTAATCGACCCTGAGCATGAATTAAACCATCCACGCCAATATATGGTGCCAATCGTTTGAGTGGTTTAGATTTATTTGTTAATTTTTCACCTCGTTTTAGGCGGTCGATGTCTCCCCCAAAACTCTCTTTCTGAATCAAGAATAGAGTTTTATTTTCAGCGACTAGAAATTCCTCCACTGTAATGGGTCCTTTTTTAATGACACGGTCATGACGTATTAAGAAACGTAAAACATAAGCAATTGCTCTCACTACCTTATTCCATGAAGAAGATTGTGGAAATTTAATTTCTATCTTTTCTTCTTGAGCTGTTATTAATACCGTGTTAAACTTTTTTAACTCTGGTAATTTTCCATCGGATGGAACTATTCGTAACTGCTCTGGCCAAAGTTCTTCCTTTACTTTTAACCAAGGTGGACCATTCCAATACAGAGGGTGATCTTTCAATTCACTAGGCATTATTCCTCGTGACGCGACATCTGCCGGATTCAAGCGGCCTTCAACATGACCCCATCTCACTGTTTCTGTTAAATTTTCAAGTTTTTTTCTGTTTTTTAATGTATAGGACCTTTAGACAATTTTTTCGAAGGTTGGGGATTGGGACTGCGGTGGTCTTGGACGGTGAATCTTTTTTTTTTTCATCAATTTGAGCAATGAAATAAGGATTTTTCTTCCGTCAACTAGGCAAGCTGGAAAGTAGTGTCTGAATTTTCCATTGGCTCAATGGTGGTTCATTAAAATGAATCTGCCATATGTGTAGCCTCCTCTGGGCGCCACCAGGGTGTATGGGCGCGTCGACCCCCTTGGGGAAGGGGGCTTCGCGCCCCGCGCCGTCGCAGCACCAACCCTCTCAAAAATCCATATTATCTATCCATCTCGAAAGGCAAACTTGACGGCTGAACCATAACTACAATGGGCTCTTAAAATCCAAACCTACTACGATAGGGTAAAGAATCCTCACGTAACGTTAATAACCCTTCAAGTTGAGATGGGCAATGAATTGTTTCCAGTGAAAAGAATATATTATGAAGACGTCATTAAGTGGGGGCTCCCATAAAAATTAGATAGGATTATTCTATGAAGAAATAATTAGGCGTTGGGGATACGCAGCACAACATACAGAACAAATTAGACATTTCTTACATTCCTTTTTTTTTTGGATGAATCTAAATTTCAAAGGCTACTTTTCACCTGACATAATTCACGAATGAATATTTTCCCAATTTCCCTATTGGAATCTAAACAAAATATCAACGAAAATGAGAAAAGAGGGATTTTTAAAATTCTAAAAAACAACGAAATTGAATATCTTCTTATGTCACTATTAATTGAACATATCCAACTGTATAAATAAAAGTTTAAAAAATTAAATAATTTCATTTTCTTTTGTCGGGAATATTTACCTGAAACAATTGAATATGTTGAATTCTTTCTTGATTTAGATGAAAGTGGCGGGATTAATTCATCCCCGCCCCTAAAGGCACCCGGTAGCCGATGGCCCTTTAACGGCAGTTTATTGGCCGATTCCATGGCACTTTTTCTTGAGTATATTAAATTTTGTAAAATAGTCGTTCTCAACTTTTAATATTTTTAAGTTTAATTTGAAGAGAATCGCCTTCCTACATTAAACATTCTCGATACTTTTTTAAAATTTTGGGTGTGCAGAAGGTAATCAAATAAATATTCCAATGAGATGTGACATGTATAGGGTAGAAGTCTAAGTTTTAAAAAAAATGATACATGTTTAAAATGTGTCTTCAAAAAAATATTTATCTTGAACTTTGAAATGTAAGTTCATAAAATAAATATGTCATAAGAAATATGTCAAAAGAAAAAAAGAGAAAATTGTATTGCAATTGTCGTAGTCGTTGCGTTTCTATGAAACTTTTCATTAGGAAAAAAGTAGGAAAATAGTAGAATTATATAGACTTTTCAATTAGCCAACATGGAATTAACTTGGTTAAAAATGAATGAAAACATAAAGGTAATCGTGGCGAAAAATGAAAATTTTATTGCTTTATGCCATTGAGTGAGAATCAGCGTAAATAAGTTACGCTTTTTAAAGGCTGCAGTCATTGGAAAATTATTCTGATGACGACGGTTCTTCTCTGGCTTCCTGGGGTTGATCTTTTAAAAAAATGTTTAAATCTTCTTCCGTGACCGTCTCGTTTTTGTCTCTCAGGTCCATAATTTTCTTTTTTCGAAGACTTGTAGGCCGCAGCTTTCGGAGAGCCTCCCTTACAACTTTCTTTGGGACTTTACCCGTAACAGGTTGACTCTGGAAAGGAAATTGAGATTATTTCATTTAAAATGTAAATCAAAAAGTACGGTTAAGAAATTTCCTATCAATATGGGAAAAGCAGGGATCGAATTGGAATGTACAACATACTTTTAACATGGTTCTTTCTTTTACCAAGTATGTATCCGTGTACTCTATTTTTCAAATTAAATACAATACTGGCAATGATGTTAAAAAGAGAATAATATAGATGAGTATTAACGTATTTATTCTCCTTGAAACAGGACAATAGATGTTACACACTAATCGAATACTTAATAAATTCGACTTAATTAATCACTTACGAGATCGACAGCATCAGAACAGGCAGCAACATCAATTTTTTGTTTCTTCGATGGTCCAGGAGGAGGTGATGGTACGTAGGCTACCGTAAAATCTATTTCATCTTCGGAGGGAGATGATTCATTATGTTCAAGACTATCCTTGAACAACGGGGACCCCCTTTCCGGTGAGGTGGCAGGCCCTGGCGGTAGACGGAACCCACTTTGGGGATCAATCTGGGAAAATGGAATTAATTGCTTTGTGAATAAATCGTTGATCCAATGATGTGAAACCGAAATTTTTCCCCACCAGCATACTTTTTATTCAAGGCCCTAGGATTACTTCAGAAGGTACTTAAGAAGGGTTGATGACCCTCCGAACCCCCCAATAATTTTTTATGCACCCCTAGGGGGGTTTCTCCTAAAACGTCTTCTTGAACAAGGGAAACCCTTGTCGGTGTACGAGGAGAAAGTTCAACCCCTTGAGGGGTGGAATTTTTCTTTTCGGGGGTTGGTAGGTCTACGTAAATGGGTAGAGGGTGATTTCCGAGGAAATGGTAGAAAATGGAATGGGTCTTCCGGGAACTCCCCTCTTCATGGGTCCTTCCGAAGTACCCTAACATTCATGGGAGGAAAGGCGATCTAAACGTCGTTTTCGAAAAAGGAAATTTTTCCCCACCAGGATACTTCTTATTGACAACCCTAGGATTCCCTTAGAGAGTAATTAAGAAGGAATGGTGACCCTCTGAACCCCTAAAAAATTTTTTCCACACCCATAAGGATAGTTTTCCTGGAGAGTGTTCATGAACAAGGGAATCGGTTGTCCATGTGCAGGGAGGCGGTGTAACCCCTCGGGGGGGGGGGGTGGAATTTTTCACACGGGGGGTTGGTAGGTGTACCTACATGCCTAGAGGGTGATCTTTGACAAAGTGTTGGAAACAGTTTCGTGACACGATTTGTTCAGTATCTTCCATTTTTGAAACATAAGTTTCAAAAATGGAAAATATTCAATATTCTTTAAATTACGTCTTCGTAGAGGAAAAACGTCATTTGATATTCATCCCTACCACAAAAGGGACCCGGTGGAACCATTAAATAACTTTTTCCACACCCCTAAGAAAAGTTTTCCTGAAGAGTGTAAATTAACAAGGGAACGGTTTGTCCATGTACAAGGAGGAAGTTAAACTCCTCGGGGGGGTGGAAATTTTCATTTCGGAGGTTGGTAGGTGTACCTACATGCCTAGAGGGTGATTTGCGACAAACTGTTAGAAAATGACACCGGTCTTCCGGGAACTCGGCTTTTCTCAGGTCCTCCCAGAGCACCCTAACATTCATGTGGGGGAAGGCGATCTTATTTTGGTTTTCGAAAACCGAAATTTTTCCCCACCAGCATACTTTTTATTCAAGGCCCTAGGATTACTTCAGAAGGTACTTAAGAAGGGTTGATGACCCTCCGAACCCCCCAATAATTTTTTATGCACCCCTAGGGGGGTTTCTCCTAAAACGTCTTCTTGAACAAGGGAAACCCTTGTCGGTGTACGAGGAGAAGGTTCAACCCCTTGAGGGGAGGAATTTTTCTTTTCGGGGGTTGGTAGGTCTACGTAAATGGGTAGAGGTTGATTTCCCAGGAAATGGTAGAAAATGGAATGGGTCTTCCGGGAACTCCTCTTTTCATGGGTCCTTCCGAAGTACCCTAACATTCATGGGAGGAAAGGCGATCTAAACGTCGTTTTCGAAAAAGGAAATTTTTCCCCACCGTGATACTTCTTATTGACAACCCTAGGATTCCCTTAGAGAGTAATTAAGAAGGATTGCTGACCCTCCGAACCCCTAAAAAATTTTTTCCACACCCATAAGGATAATTTTCCTGGAGAGTGTTCATGAACAAGGGAATCGGTTGTCCATGTGCAGGGAGGCGGTGTAACCCCTCGGGGGGGGTGGAATTTTTCACACGGGGGGTTGGTAGGTGTACCTACATGCCTAGAAGGTGATCTGTGACAAAGTGTTGGAAACAGTTTCGTGACACGATTTGTTCAGTATCTTCCATTTTTGAAACATAAGTTTCAAAAATGGAAAATATTCAATATTCTTAAAATTACGTCTTCGTAGAGAAAAAACGTCATTTGATATTCATCTCTACAACAAAAGGCACCGGTGGAACCATTAAATAACTTTTTCCACACCCCTAAGAAAAGTCTTCCTGGAGAGTGTAAATTAACAAGGGAACGGTTTGTCCATGTACAAGGAGGAAGTTAAACTCCTCGGGGGGGTGGAAATTTTCATTTCGGAGGTTGGTAGGTGTACCTACACGCCTAGAGGGTGATTTGCGACAAACTGTTAGAAAAAGACACGGGTCTTCCGGGAACTCGGCTTTTCTCAGGTCCTCCCAGAGTACCCTAACATTCATGTGGGGGAAGGCGATCTTATTTTGGTTTTCGAAAAACGAAAATTTTTTCCCACCAGGATCCTTTTTATTCAAGGCCCTAGGATTACTTCAGAAGGTACTTAAGAAGGGTTGATGACCCTCCGAACCCCCCAATAATTTTTTATGCACCCCTAAGGGTGTTTCTCCTGAAAGGTGTTCTTGAACAAGGGAAACCCTTGTCCGTGTACGAGGAGACGGTTCAACCCCTTGAGGGGTGGAATTTTTCTTTTCGGGGGTTGGTAGGTCTACGTAAATGGATAGAGGGTGATTTCCGAGCAAATGGTAGAAAATGGAATGGGTCTTCCGGGAACTCCCCTTTTCATGGGTCCTTCCGAAGTACCCTAACATTCTTGGGAGGAAAGGGGATCTTAACGTGGTTTTCGAAAAAGGAAATTTTTCCCCACCACCATACTTTTTATTGACGACCCTAGGATTCCTTTAGAGAGTAATTAAGAAGGGTTGCTGACCCACCGAACCCCTAAATAATTTTTTCCACACCCATAAGGATAGTTTTCCTGGAGAGTGTTCATGAACAAGGGAACCGCTTGTCCATGTACAGCCAGGAGGTGTAACCCCTCGGGGGGGTGGAATTTTTTCACATCGGGGGTTCGTAGGTGTACCTGCATGGCTAGAGGGTGATCTGTGACAAACTGTTGGAAATAGTTTCGTGACACTATTTGTTCAGTATCTTCCGTTTTTGAAATATAAGTTTCAAAAATGGAAAACATTCAATATTCTTTAAATTACGTCTTCGTAGTGGAAAAACGTCATTTGATATTCATCCCTACCCCAAAAGGCACCCCGTGCCTATGGCCCTTTTAACTCCCGAAATTTGGCAAGTTTCTTGCCTCTTCTTGTTGAGTATCTTCAATTTTTGGAAAAAAAAATTTGAAAGGTCGGAAAGTATTCGGTATGTTTTTCTTACGTCTTGGTAGAGGAAAAAAAATCACTTGATATTCATCCCCGCCCATAAGGGCACCCCGTGCCGATGGCCCTTTCAACTCCCGAAATTTGGCAAGTTTCTTGCCACTTTTTGTTGAGTATCTTTAATTCTTGGAAAAAAAAATTTTAAAGGTCGGAAAGTATTCGGTATGTTTTTCTTACGTCTTCGTAGAGGAAAAAAAGTCACTTGATATTCATCCCCGCCCCAAAAGGCACCCCGTGCCGATGGCCCTTTTAACTCCCGAAATTTGGCAAGTTTCTTGCCACTTTTTGTTGAGTATCTTTAATTCTTGGAAAAAAAAATTTTAAAGGTCGGAAAGTATTCGGTATGTTTTTCTTACGTCTTCGTAGAGGAAAAAAAGTCACTTGATATTCATCCCCGCCCCAAAAGGCACCCCGTGCCGATGGCCCTTTTAACTCCCGAAATTTGGCAAGTTTCTTGCCACTTTTTGTTGGGTATCTTTAATTCTTGGAAAAAAAATTTTAAAGGTCGGAAAGTATTCGGTATGTTTTTCTTACGTCTTCGTAGAGGAAAAAAAGTCACTTGATATTCATCCCCGCCCCAAAAGGCACCCCGTGCCGATGGCCCTTTTAACTCCCGAAATTTGGCAAGTTTCTTGCCTCTTTTTGTTGAGTATCTTCAATTTTTGGAAAAGTAAGTTTGAAAGTCGGAAAGTATTCGATATGTTTTTCAATGTATTTTAGACATTTCGGAATTACATATTTGTAAATGGGATTCCGGATTTGGAACTCCTTTTTGAATGGAGTTTGTCTACGTTTCATTTTAAAAAAATGGAAAAAGTAATTATTTCAGGGAATAAAATAAGTCAAAATTCAAATAAAAAATATCGTATATTTTCTTGTTTATTCTTCAAATAATATCATTCCTTTTTGAATGGAGTTTCTGTACGTTTCGTTTTAAAAAAATTGAAAATGTGATTATTTAAGAGAATTACATGAGTCCAAATTCGAATACAAAATATCATAAATTTTCTTGATTTAATCTTCGGATGATGTTTCCTCTTCTTCCTCTTCTTGTGTTTCTGATTGTACTACGGATAAAAGCTGGTTCAGAATCTCCTCCGTCAAGCATTGGTCTTCCTTTCTTAACTTCATAATTTTCTTCTTCCTAGCAGACGTCGGACGCAGCTTGGAAAGCGACTCCTCCACTACTTCCTTTCCGGTTTTCCCGGATTTAGGATCGACCTAAAACAAAAAATTGAATTTGTTAAGTAGGAAATGTAGATAATGAAACAGAGTTAATAATGTAGATGATCATACGGGAATAAATAAAGGATAAAGTAGTAGGAAAAACAAATATGCCGCTTCGACGTTCCAATTTTCCATTTTTCGGTAGGGAAAATATTCGGAGACGTAAAAGATTTTATGAAGAGAAGGTGGTACGTAACAGTAAATAAGGGAAATTAATCATGTATTTCGTCGTCGCGGAGGCGTGAGGGACACTAAAAGTAGAGGGCCATAAAGTAAATATCTGTAATTCAAGTCAGGGATTAATTACTTACAATGTCGTCGGCTTCAGAGAAAGACAGGCTCTTTATGACCTTTTTCTTCCTCCGAGGGAGGCTCGGAGTTGCCACATACGACGGCCCAGGAGATAATATGTGTTCTTCAGGAGTAGGAGAAGACGTTGATTCGTCATCATTAAAAATGGGGGGACCCCTTTCAGGGGATGTGGTTATCCCGGCCGGCAGTAGGAGACCGGTTACTGGATCGACCTGTTTGAAAAAAAAAAAATTGTCAACCGTTGATAGAAAACATACTTGAGAGAGAATTTAAAATAGGTTATTTAGGCAAAACTATTAATTTCCAAGTAATATAATTGTCATTGGCTCTATTTCTCGAAAACGGGAAATAAAGATTGGAAATATAACGACAAATGTATCGAAGAATGGTCAATATAAAATTATTTAATGCTTTCCAGAATCTTGAATACTTACAATTTTCAATATATTGGAAAACATCCATTACTTGGATTTTTTAATATATTTAAAAAACTCGATTAGTTTTCTTTTTCCGGTATATTCAAAGTATGGGTGATATACAAATTCAAAATATTCAAAAAAAGGAAACGTAAGTAACATCTAAATAAGGAAGACGTTAAGTTTCAAATGCATACGCCGACAATTAAAGAATACGAAAAACATCGTAAATATGTAAAATGAATTCATTCTAACGGATAGATGAATAATGAATCCTACTTCATATATCCATACCATGAGATCAGAGGGGGCAAATTCCAATTGGGCGATCTTAGAATCCAGTATCAGCACAATCTTTTCCCTTTCGATCGGCGCCTGTTGTAATACGAGATCAAGCAATTCTGAAATGTAGGCGTGGGTGTATGGCGATGGGCCTGAAAAAAAAAAAAAAAAAAAAAAAAAAAGGGAGTCATAAAATAAGAAAAAAATGAAGAGGAAACAGAATTAAACAATGTGGATTAACAGAAAGACAATGTTATCAGGAGAAGTAATAGAAACTGAAAGGAAGTAAAATTATTACCTGGACAATCACACAAATCGCGAGCCTCCACTAAAGGTCGGGGATCGAGGAGTACTCGTGGAATGGGGTGACTGAAAAACAAGTACATTTTCGACATCACATCGATTATTTGGAGGGTCATAGAAAAAGCCCGATAAGCGACTCGGCCGTCAGCAAATTCGTCAGCATCCCGAGAAACGACGTAATCGCGGAGTAACTCCGCCTTCTCCATTAACATGTCAAGATTCGCGACTGAATTTTCTGTATAGTCGGCAGGAGATACTGGAAAGAAAGAGAAAAAAAAAAATGGAATTTTTTGGGACAAAAAATAATCGTCTGCATGGGGTGACAAAAAAAAGAATTTGGGCTGTGACGACTAATGTTCAACATACGCTAAATGTTCAACATAAGAGGGGTCCAATATATTCTTGACCCATCACGCCTCGAATAAATTCAATATACTGACTACATGAGGGTGTTGGGGGCATGAGGTAAAAAGAAAAAAAAGAGGAGAGGAGAGAGACTGACTACATGAAGGTGTTGGGGGCAGGAGAGAAAAAAAAAAAAAGGGAGAGGGAGGTTTTTTTTTTTTTTCTCCCTGCCAAAAGACCACCACCATTTAATGTTTTATATTTCTGCGAAACGTCCCTTTTTTTTCTCTTTTTTCGGCAAGGGAGGCAGATAAGAAAAAAAAAAATTCTTGTCTACTATTATTTCGCTGTTCCTATTCTATGTTTATGATTTGTGTATGTTGATGATTACCGATTTCTTCATTTGGTTCGTGAAATGAGGGTAGTCCTTCATCTTCTATCACGAAGTTGCCTTCTTCCATTGGTTCATTGATGGACGCTTCCCCTTCGCTGTTTTCTACATGGAGCCTTATCTCTTGGTCGTCTTCTCCTCCATCCTCTGCCGGTGCCGGTCCTGGAATATGAGTATAGTCGTGATTATTTTGTACACTGTCACCTCGGAGGCCCTTGAATCAACACCATTATTTTTTAAATAATGAATATGTATAACAGATGTTCGATTCTTCAAAACTTTTTTTAAAAAAAAAAAAAAAAAAAAAAAAAAAAAAAAAAAGAGGATTTCCACGAGGATCGATGTATATGTTTTACTTTTTTTTTTTTTTTTTTTTTTTTTTTTTTTTTTTTCCCTTACTCAAATATCTTCATTTTACTCATTTTTACAACATTTTACACGATGTACGTTTTTGTCCCCTTCATTACGTCCATATCCCTCCCATATTCCTTATATTATTATGTTACACTTTTCTATCCTTTACAAGTCGTTTAATTTGTTTTCCTAATAAGGATACAGTAATCCTTACCCTTCTCCTCCGATGAGGGTTTTTCTCTTTCTCCTGTTCTCACTTTGTTTGCGGCTTTTTCTGCTTCCACCGTTGTACGACCTGTCTCCGTTTCCGTTCTCTTCGTAGGTTCCTTGGGCATTTCATCTAAACAGAAAACACATTCTATTCAGGTTTTTTTTTTTCCCCTCCCTATCAAAATTACTATATTAACACCTTCAATACTACAGTAATCAATGCCTTCGCAAGGACAATACTTTTTTCATTTTGAATATATTTAAGAAAAGAATTTTATTGGATGATTTTGTTTTGATTCTATGGTAAATTTTTTTTTTAACGCGTTTTGTGAAATTAAAAAACATCTATCCTTACCTTCGTCGTCTGATGATGGGATTCGCCTCGCCTTAAGGCGGCATTTTTGCCATTCTGTAATTTCCGGGGTTATCGATGTGGGTATTTTATACTTAAGCCTTTGAATTTTTCTAAGTTTCCTTTGGAAGGATCGGGTCTTGAGGGTTTTAATTCGAGTGTCACTAATTTGTTCCAGTTCGGTGATTGTCTCGTAGCAATCCGTAGTTGACCTCTCCCCCTTCATGGAACCTTTGTATTTTTTTTTTATTCCCAAAACGTTGACTTTTTCAAGTCCTCCGTCTCCGATATAGGCGTTTGTATGAGATCCCGTGACAATGTAAGCCGTTAGCTTTTCTCTGTTTTTCAGATAGTCTTCCCAAATACTTGTTAAGTATTTGGTTCGACCCGATGACAAGAATGCTATTTTGAAATTTTTTTTCTTTAGCACGAACCGTTGATGGTCAATGACCTTTTCTATTGCCTGAAAAAACAACAGAACCAATTATTATTCACTAATAAAATGACGAATTAGTAATTATTTCTTAATTTTTTTAATCTTAAGTGTTTCGTTAAAAATTTTTGTTATGGAGTTTAATAATCCTACTAAAATTGATTGAAACTGAAACTCACCAGTTGGAACATAGTTCGGCTATTTGTAGTTTTTATGAAATATCTACTTCCATCAAACAGCATTCCTTGGTTTTTTGATAATTCCGGTAACAGCACATCGTAAACCACTGATGGTAGCATTTGTTTTAGATTTCTACCGCAAGAAACGTTTCTAAGCTTCGAATCGTAGGCGTATATCATTATTTCATCATCATCTATCCCTACGTGGATTTTCGGCTGTTTCAGCTGGGGCACCAGGACGTCTCTGGTTTTTTTGCCCTCCCACATTGTTGTCCTTCTCATAATAATTATCTCCATGTCATCATGGTCATTTTCTGGAAAAAAAAAAAAAAACACATACATGAATATCGTAACATTTAGTATTCCAATTCCTAAATATATGAAATTATCATCTCGTCTTTTAACAGTATTTCACAAACACTTACTAGCCATATCATCTTTCTTTTTTTTTCGGTTTCTGCATTGTCCTACACATGTCTTCAGATTCATCGCTTCCCTCGGAATTCTGTCTCCGTTTCCTCTTCACCGGCGCCATTTTCTGAAAGAATTTTAAAAGAAGTAATTTTAGTTTTATATTGTTAAAAAGGGTTTATTCTTTCGTTGAAGAAGTAAAATTTAAATCATGTGTAATAGATAAATTCTTTAATATTATAAATTATCTCACAACTTAAATTCTTCAATATATTAAAAAATGTCCATTACTCCAAATCTTAAATATATTCAAAAATTCCCATCACCCTGATTCTTCAATATATTCAAAAATTCCCATCACCCTGATTCTTCAATATATTCAAAAATTCTCATTACCCTGATTCTTCAATATATTCAAGAAACATCAACACTCTAATTTTTTAATATAATCAAGAATGAAGATGACCAAAAAATCTTCAATATATTCAGAAATAATGATTACCGAAATTTTAAGTATAGTGAAAAATGTTGATTACCCCAAATCTTCGATATATTCAAAAATTCCCATTACCCTGATTCTTCAATATATTCAAAAATTCCCATTAACCCTGATTCTTCAATATATTCAAAAATTCCCATTAACCCTGATTCTTCAATATATTCAAAAATTCCCATTACCCTGAATCTTCAATATATTCAAGAACGTCAACACCCTAATTTTTAAATATAATCAAAAATGAAGATACAAAAAATCTTCAATATATTCAGAAATAATGATTACCCAAATTTTAAGTATATTCAAAAATTCCCATCACTCTCATTCTTCAATATATTCAAAAATTCCCATCTCTCTGATTCATCAATATATTCATAAATTCCCATCACCCTGATTCTTCAACATATTCAAAAATTCCCATCACCCTGATCCTTCAATATATTCTAAATAATCATCACTTATTTTCTTCAATATATTCAAAAATGTTCATTTCATAACTTCTTCAACAATGTTGCAGATCCAAACTCTACCCTCTTTGGGTATATTTAACAATGCTCTTCAATTTTCTTAATTAAAACGATAAACTGTAATAATTCATATTTTAATGGAATCAATAGTCTTGGTTATTATAATCATTTAATTTATTCTGGAATTGGGATTATGATTATAGACTATCTAGACGAAAGGAATGAAAAAACTCGTGAGAAAGGAATCAACTCATTTGACGATTCAACTGATGAAGACATGTTTAAACTGCGGTGTCCAGATAAGACTCCACCTAAAATTCAACTGACACATAAATACATTAGTCTCCTTCATGAAAACGTTGAAATTACCTCGCCAGACATCTAAGTGAGGCCCTTACTTAAGAGACTAATATGTAATATATTCCCAAACATGTCTTACTTCCCTTTTGCTAACGTCTCTTTAAATGCTTCTTCAGTTAACACAGTTTTCCCTCGAATTCCTTTGAAATCCATCTTTGTATTGTCCAACTTTCCCTCATTTTGTCCATGACGTTGTAATTTAATTAAAATACAAATTTTAACTGTATCCCTTACATATTGCTTTCCTCTTAACGTAGGAGAGTCAGTCACGAATAAGTGATACATCAAAAAAGTCACATCGAATTCGGAAGCCACATTAGTTCTTTTTCATTCTTAAAGAGAAATTAGTCACTCTACATCGTAAGTGACTACATGGCTTCACTGTGAGGAAAGAATCAATTTTAACTCCATATAGGAAGTTACATACCTATAAAAAACTATTTTCCGTTACCCCCTTCTCTATCAACCAATTACTTAAACTCCCATCTTTACATGGAGTGTTAAACGTAATGGTCCATTCTTCTTATTTTTGACGAAACCCCAATATCCTCCATCCATATAATTGTATTCATCGTTAATAGTCACAATTGTAATAGTAATTACCCACGTTATATCCACGTGGTGATAGCCTATTAATAAGGGTAGTGGGACTTTTCCTTTTTAAATTCTTACCTTTTTCCGTTGAAGAATATACACGAAAGAAGATGAAGACAGATTTCTAACGAATCAACTATAAATTAATATAAGAAACAGATTTCTATAAGAAAACTAGAATTTTGCATAAAAAAAAAACGAAATTTCAAGGAACACTTTCCGACTTCAGTACAATTTTAGGGTTATGAACAAAATATTAAAGATGATCAACGGATTAATTCATCGATCAGCTGTATGATTGATATATATGTAGCTTCCGCATCAGGTGATTAATGACTTTCCTTTTCGCGGGAAATTTGAAAACACCATTATGTTTACACTTACTAGGAAACGAATGGGTTCCATATCTAATTTAGTATGACGCTTCCGTAGAGTCGTAATTTTCATTTTTCAATCTATATTTTCCTATTTTCTCCCTAATGCCATTTTAAAGTAATGACTTATTACTAAATAATAACGACGAACGTGATGTTAACTGATAATTGTAGAGGTTAGGGATCATTGGTGTTTCCCGCCCTTCTTCATACCGGTTAATTATGAAATCGATGGGAGGTTATCTTATTATGTATAACTCTTATTTTCTCCAAGGGGCTTATTAACATTTCGAACCGAATTTATCATCATATCCATTTATTTAAAATAGGAGATTATGAATAAGTTTCATCCATATTCTATTACTCTCCATATTATATTCATGAGATGATATGAAAAACAGAGTCAAACGATCCATCGAATTTTCCGTTTTTTTTTTCACAACGGGGGTTAATTTTCCCGCCTTAATTTCGTGGCGCCATATTTAAAACGGAAATCGATATAGAGATGTATCGCCTCGAAATGAAACTGTTTCAGCATTTCCTGTAAGACATCCGTTTCTCCTTCAACCCCCCTGAGTGGGGTGGATGAATGAATGGGAAAACGAAAATCGATATAGAGATGTATCGCCTCGAAATGAAACTGTTTCAGTATTTCCGGTAAGATATACGTTTCTCCTTCAACCCCCATGAGTGGGGTGGATGAATGAATGGGAAACTTCACCCCTGAAACGTACCTACCGCAGACTTTACTTCCGTTATCTAAGAAGCCTGCCTATTCTGATGAAGCAGTTTATTGTTAAATTGTCTTAAAAATAGCTTCATTTCTACTTTTAATTTTTTTTTCCAAAGTGATTACTGGTGAACCAATATGACTGATTTAACTATTATTATTTGCTTAAAAGAGTTGATAGTGGCAGCTGAAATCTACGACCCTAAGCAACTGTTTAGTGATGTGAAGTGCTTACTAGCAAGTTTTTCAGTATTTGTTGATTCTTGGACGGATATTTTGTGCTATGTAAGGCAAGTTTTAAAGTCGCAGGCGGTAAATCCTACGTTTTCACCAGAGGATCGAATAATATTAGCCGCCGTTTTGTCCTTTTCCGTTAGGAAGGCAGCTGAACAAAGGTACATATTTCTTTCACTAAGTAATGCAATAATATATTCTGGGAAAAACATTTAAAACGTCCATTTTAAGATTCTTCTTTTTTATAATATATATTCTAAAACCTTGTGGACGAAAAAACGTCCATTTTAAGATTCTTCATTTTTATAATATATATTCTAATACCTTGTGGACAAAGTAGTATGTATATACAATTTTTCACCTGCCAATTCAATGGAATCCTTCAATAAATTCAATAATGATGAATAATTTAATTTTTAAGTATATTTAAAAAAAACATAATTGAAAATCTTCAATATATTCAAGAAAATGATTACTTATATTCTTCAATATATTTAAGAATTATGCAGACTCTAAATTTTGAATATATTCAAAATTGAAGATTATTGAAAATCTTCAATATATTCAAAAATAATGATTATGCACATTCTTCAACATATTTAATAATGTTGATGAGTGTAATTCTTTAAATTATTCAAAAATTATCACGACTTTAATTCTTCAATATTTTCGCAAACATGTACCTCTCTCATCTAAAACTATAAAGGAGAGGCCCCAATTTTGTACCCAATGTTTCAGCGACTTCCCGAAGGCAGATTTCCTTGAAACTTTGTACGCATGTGCGGTTCGTGCTGAAGGGGTGCAATTCGTCGTCCGATTTTCGAAATTTTGATTCTAAGGGTTGAAAACACGCTAAAATAGGGTGACTCGTGTGTTAGAGCGGTGTTCCGCGATCGATCGTCGTCGTCTGGTCGTCGTGGTTTCCCTTCTTTTATTGCGTCTCGATCAGCTGTTTTTTCTGTCTAATTTTGGAGATTCCGAACCGGAGCAGTGTTGCCGAAATCACGAAATCTGTAATTTCACGTTATATTTTCATATGTGTTAAGAATGTTCTGCGTTCATTCTTGAAAGTTGATGTAATTAGAGGATTGTAAATTGTTCGTTCTCGGTCACCTGATGACTCGGCTGCCCGAGGCGTTCGTCGTCATGGATATTCGTCGTTTATGAAGAATTCCGATTTTTTCGTACAGTGCGCGTCGTCTTTTGAATTTTGTTAATATTTGTCGTGTATGAAGAATCCCGAATTTTTAGTAAAGTGCGCGTATTCGTTTTAATATTGAGAATGGATCGGAGTCGAAAACGTGGGCGTCCGGCGAAGCGTGGCAATGTTTCTCGCAATTTATCCGCGCGACGCAAAGTGCGGCATGATGGCTATCTCAGTGAGATAGATAACGTACGACGTAGGGGTGAACAGGGAAATAACCTCAAATCATTTCGGCAGAGCACTGATAATATTATCGAAAATGATTATCCGGAAAATAATTTCGGACTTTTAAATGTGAAGTGCCAGTATTGTGATGGAAAAATTATTGAAATTTTATTTTTCCATCGAGAAGCTGGTCATCATAAAACTTAAATTCTCCATAATTTTTCGTATTCGATAAAAGAAAATTTGGTTCAAAATTTAAAGTCGTAAATTTGGATTGTTTCTCATGGAAGAGATGATTTAAGAACGGAAATTTTGAAACACCGCAACGGAGATACGTGGTTTCGCACTTCAGTCGTGCGATACGGACATCCATCAAGTTTAAAAAAATGCATCAAGTCCCCGTCACCGCCGACCAACGCGTTTGTCGATCGAATCAACTACAGGTAGTATGCGTAGGAGGTCAAAACGCCTTCAATTTTTTGAACGCAATACGGACATCCGTCGAGGTTGTATAGTTGTATCAAGGCGCCGTGACAAACGCGTCCCATTGTTTATCGCTACATACGAATATAATTTGAGAGAGGCCACTTATTATGCCTTCAATTTTATACATACATATTTTTGGGCAAAATGAGAGACGACGTTTCTCCTTTTGCGACGTTGCAGACGTCCTTAGAAATTTTATTTTTCTTTCGAGAAGCTGATCAACATAAAACTTAAATTCTCCATGATTTTTCGTATGCGATTGCAGAAGATTTGGTTCAAAATTTATAGTCGTAAATTTGGATTGTTTCTCATGGAAGAGACGAATTAAGAACGGGAAATTTTGAAACACCGCAATGGAGATACGTGGTTTCGCACTACAGTCGGTGCGATACGGACATCCATCGAGTTTAAAAAAATGCATCAAGTCCCCGTTACCGCCGACCAACGCGTTTGTCGATCGAATCAACTACAGGTAGTATGAGCAGGGGGTCAAAACGCCTTCAATTTTTTGAACGCAATACAGACATCCGTCGAGGTTATATAGTTGTATCAAGGCGCCGTGACAAACGCGTCCCATTATTTATCGTTACATACGAATATAAGCTGAGAGAGGCCAGTCATAATGCCTTCAATTTTATACGTACATACTTTTGGGCAAAATGAGAGACGATGTTTCTTCTTTTGCGACGTTGCAGACTTCCTTAGAAATTTTATTTTTCTTTCGAGAAGCTGGTCAACATAAAACTTAAATTCTCCATGATTTTTCGTATTCAATAGCAGAAGATTTGGTTCAAAATTATATGAGCTTTGGAAGCAGACAGAGATGCAAAAGCCATACAACTGTTGTACCTCAAAATGTTGGTCATGAAAATAGGTTTGGAGAAGAGGTCGCGAAGTTGGTCTTCGATTCCAGGCTCGGCAAGTCTGAGAAGACCATTATGACAGCATCTGTTAAAATGGCCGTTCACCTCCTCTTTTTTGAAATGCAAGGCATCACAATACTGGTACTTCACATTTACAAGTCCGAAATTATTTTCCGGAATAATTTAATTTTTCCAGATTATAAATTTAAATTGTTATTAAATGATGATAAATTCAAAATTCCAATTCCAATTTCCAAAATTTCAGAGCATGTTATATCTTCTTTCAAAATTTATTGTCAATTCAAGTTGCTATTCAATTAAAATAAATAACTTAACTACTTTTTTAGGTCTAGCGCAAGATCTCAAAATGTCTGTCACACTCATGATTTTATATTTTTTAAGTTTATTCTTTTGTATGATTTTTCATTTAATGTTTTTAGTGTAGAGCAACATCTCAAAATTTGCCTTTTTTATTTATTGAAATTAATAAATACATCTTCTTACAACAGTTATTTATTTTTTAATTTCAAGACTGCTGAGTCTATAAATTACTACCATATTTACAAAATTGATACTCGCAAACATGTTTTTTGTTTTTGCTGATGGGTACAACAACAGCCCCCACATGTAAAAATATTTTGTAGCTTCTGAATAATTATATTAAAAAATATAAATATGGGCATAATAGGTATAGTAAAATATATTAATACAAAAGTTATTGTTATAACATGGTGTAATTTCATTAATGACGGTTTATCACCGTGCGAAGCACGGGTTGGTTGCTAGTTCTTCAATATATTCCAAACATTTGGATGATTCTAATTCTTCAATATGTTGAAAGAAGATTATTTTTTAATTCTTCAATATATTCAAAATGTCTTACCAATGTAATTCGTCAATATTTTGAAAAATGAAGCTTACTTTGATTCGACAATGTTGTTAGAAATGTTCATCACTCTACTTCTTAATATATTCAAAATATCCTTCACTTATTTATTTTCAAAATATTCAAATTTGTTGATTTCGTGACATCTGATTTGTCTCCACATAATGAATTTACAATTTGATTACAGGTCCAATTTACCCTCCACGGCAAGTGAATCAGATCAACTTCCTCGCGAAGAGGAGTACATCCCATCGACTGTATGTTCCACCAATCTGAAAAAGAAAGGGCTTCCAGTCGAATCGCTAGAAAAGGAAACTTCCGTTTCTTCTCCGAAAAAACATAAATCTTCCCACATTCCTCCGTAAGTTCCATCTTTTCTCTATTAGTAGATTCTGAAGCATGTAATATAATTTTTCATTCTGTAGGAATGCGTACCATTTTTATGATGTCTCTGTCATCGAATCTCATATTCTAAATTTATACATTATCCAACATATTATCCCTTCCCCGGTTTGTCCATGTACAAGGAGGAAGTTAAACTCCTCGGGGGGGTGGAAATTTTCATTTCGAATATACTTAATTTTTTAAATTACAAATGAAGTTGAAGATATTAAATTTTATATTGTTACGATTATAAAATTGGATATATTGGATTTCTGTTTCCTATAAACGAACACTATTGATATATATTATATGAGTAATAATGTATGTTACTGATATTAGTATGTGATTTGAAAATTATTTGTGGACATTCGTTTATTCAGAAATGTGTCTTATCACCTATTCCTCCCAGTCATTTCTGCAAATCCTTCCCTATAGGAGATAACTTTATGAAAATATAATTTTTGATTCCTTATTAATTGATCCGATTACTACCCGTCGTAATCTTCGAACCCATATCATTCTTGTGTATATCATCCAACTTTCAATTTTTTTATTTAGACTATTATTCTTGTTTTCACACTTTTGGGAATATGATACTTTGGAATGCCATAGAATAATTAAGGGATTGGTAAATGTTATTGTCTTATTTTATTCGTATTACTGTTAATTAATATTAGTTGTGAAAAATTAAATTAACTATTATAACTACTTAAATTTTATATTTTCTTGGTAATTAATTGATTGTATTTCTTACAGATGTAGTATGTCATCGGATCGTCACCAAGTTCATCATCCTATTACTCAGAAGGATGATTTTGAATCTTATAATTACCTAGTAAATCTCGAGTCTGATATGGCGTCATGTAAAAATCAGAAAAAGAAGGGTGTCTCAATTAATCCTGATTCAGCCAAAACTGGAGTGTCGAATTCTTGTGATAATAATCAACCTTCTACACCTCGGTTAGTACGTTGTAATATTTGCCAATAATATAAATTAAGATTTGCCAGCCAATATTAAATCGAGGAAAGGCTGCATGGAAATTAGTAATGAAAGTAAATTCGTTATGGAAAAATTATGTAAAAACTTGTTATATATTACTTAAATGAATATATTTCATTGTCATGAATATGTAATAAGTGAAATTAAAATTTCATTCTTCTGTAGGATCACATTTTTATTACATTTAATCGTCAATATGGATTTAAAATTGAAATTATTTCAATATAATTGAAATAGAGGAATACAATTCAATCACCAAGTGGGTCATTTCTCTTTTAAAGGCCCTTTTTATATATTTCTCGGAAACGTTTGGGAGAGGGATTCCGTTTTCAGATTCGTCTTTTTCAAAAATGTTATATAATGTTTTTATTCATGTAAAAAAGATGTATTTTCATATAATGGGAAGGAAGGGATTTCTCCAATAACCCTTTATTATACAGAATACTGTTAGGAATGAAATACGCTTCCTCTTCATCAAAAATTCAATCTGTGTTCCGAAAATAAGTTTATTCGAGGTGTGTAATGATCTTGTTCATCTTTTATTATTACTCCCTGTTTGTGAGGTAGTCTCGAGAAGAAGTCTTCCAGAATTAAAAAATTTCTTTACACACCCATGAGAAAATTTTATTCTAAATTGAATTGTTTCTTTACCAAAATTGGGATTTCGAACGTAGCATCAAATTAATAAAATTTTAGAAGTGGAATATAAATATATTTAATTGTATAATTTTACCTTTTAAAATTGAATATTTTTAATTTTTTAATCTTCTCAATATAAAATTGAATATATTTATTTTTGAAATTCCAAATTAAGTTGAATATACTTAATTTTTTAAATTACAAATGAAGTTGAAGATATTAAATTTTATATTGTTACGATTATAAAATTGGATATATTGGATTTCTGTTTCCTATAAACGAAGACTATTGGTATATATTATATGAGTAATAATGTATGTTACTGATATTAGTATGTGATTTGAAAATTATTCGTGGACATTCGTTTATTCAGAAATGTGTCTTATCACCTATTCCTCCCAGTCATTTCTGCAAATCCTTCCTTATAGGAGATAACTTTATAAAAATATAATTTTTGATTCCTTATGAATTGATCCGATTACTACCCTTCGTAATCTTCAAACCCATATTATTCTTGTGTATACCATCCAACTTTCTATTTTTTTATTTAGCCTGTTATTCTTGTTTTCACACTTTTGGGAATATGACACTTTGGAATGCCATAGAATAATTAAGGGATTGGTAAATGTTATTGTCTCATTTTCTTCGTACTACTGTTAATTAATGTTAGTTGTAAAAAATTAAATTAACTATTATAACTATTGAAATTTTATTTTTTCTTGGTAATTAATTGATTGTATTTCTTACAGATGTACTATGTCACCGGATCGTCACCAGGTTGATCATTCTATTACTCAGAAGGATGATTTTGAATCTTATAATTATCAAGTAAATCTCAAGTCTGATATTGTGTCATGTAAAAATCAGAAAAAGAAGGGTGTCTCAAGTAATCCTGATTCAGCCAAAATTGGAGTGTCGAATTCTTGTGATAATAATCAACCTTCTACACCACGGTTAGTACGTTGTAATATTCGCGAATAATATAAATTAAGATTTGCCAGCCAATATAAAATTGAGGAAAGGCTGCATGGAAACTAGTAATAAAAGTAAATTCGTTACGGAAAAATTATGTAAGAACTTGTTATATATTACTTAAATGAATATATTTCATTGTCATGAATATGTAATAAGTGAAATTAAAATTTCATTCTTCTGTAGGATCTCATCCTTATTACATTTAATCGTCAATATGGCTTTAAAATTGAAATTATTTCAATATAATTGAAGTAGAGGAATACATTTTCAATCACCAAGTGGGTCATTTCTCTTTTAAAGGCCCTTTTTATATATTTCTCGGAAACGTTTGGGGAGGGATTCCGTTTTCAGATTCGTCTTTTTCAAAAATGTTATATAATGTTTTTATTCATGTAAAAAAGATGTATTTTCATAAAATGGGAAGGAAGGGATTTCTCCAATAACCCTTCATTATACAGAATACTGTTGGGAATGAAATACGCTTCCTCTTCATCAAAAATTCAATCTGTGTTCCGAAAATAGGTTTATTCGAGGTTTGTATTGATCTTGTTCATCTTTTATTATTACTCCCTGTTTGTGAGGGAGTCTCGAGAAGAAGTCTTCCATGAATTAAAAAATTTCTTTGTTACACACTCATGGAAAATTTTATTCTAAATTGAATTGTATCTTTGTATTCTTTGAATTGTTTCTTTTTGTTTTTTGTTTAATCAGGCATGCTATTCCCAGCTCACTTGCATCGCAAAACATATGACATTGTACTTGCCTATCTACGGTCTCTATATATCGTGGGATCTCTATAGAAGATAACAATTGCAATTCATCTGCGAACTTTTGCCAACGATGTATTAGTTCCTGGGGGAGTGGGTCATCCCAACCCAAACTAATCAACCAAAGTTCCTGCATGAAGGCTTTTGCCTTAAAAATGACAGGTGTTAGAAATCCTAACGGATCAAAAATCGAACTGATTAATGATAAAAGGCCCCTTTTTGTATTAACGGACTCTGCTCGTTTTATTTTGTAAGAGAAAATGTCTTTCTCACAAGCCCAAAATGCCCCTAATATTTTGAAGACCGGGTCGTCAAATCCACTTTTCGGAACCTCCAAATCTTCTGAAGGAAAATTCGCTAAAATGGCTGATTTATTAGAAGTCCATTTTCTCATGAAAAAACCCCCTTCAGCCAAAAGAAGGATGACTTCTTTTAACAAAGTTTTGGTATCCTCATCCGTTTTATCACCATATACCAAATCGTCCATGTAAAGCGCGTCCGCTAGCGCTTTTGCTGCCCTAGGATATTTATGACCATGATCCTTTATGATCTGTTTTATTGTGCGTATGGCTAAGAACGGTGAACAATTAACCCCAAAACATACTGTTACTAAAGCATAAGTTTTTAGTTGCATATGAGGTTCAGGCCTCCAAACAATTAGTTGGAATAGATGATGTTTAGGATTTAATTCGATTTGAAGGTACATTTTTTTAATGTGCCCTGAGAACACCGTGGGAAAACGCCGAAAACTCAACAAAAGCATAGGAATGTCTTCTAACAATGAAGGACCAGGTAATAATAGATCATTTAAGGATTTTCCATTAGAAGTTTTCATACTTGCGTCGTAAACTGTTCGAAGTTTTGTGCTACTTGACGACTCGTTTATAACTCCATGGTGGCTCATATAATAATGAGGCGTTCCCTCAGGAGGGCGGGGAACTTCCCGCATAAAACCGTTCTGTTCATAATCCTTCATATATTGAACATATTTTTCCTTTAAGATTGGATTTCTACGAAATTTCGATTCCAATTGATGAAACCTTTTAACCGCGGTGGAGTACGATTCGCCCAAATTCCCAGAATTTTGACGGAATGGCAAATCTACTTGATATTTTTTACTTGGGAGTTGTACCGTAGTTTCCGTGTACAATCGTTCCGCATATTCTTCCTCCGGTTTCAGACCGTTTGAAGGGGTTGGCTCTTCCAATGCCCAAAACTGTTCTACTTTTGAATACAATCCACTAGAACAGTTGCATGTTAGAAGAACCCTTGCCGAACGTACCGGAGCAGAGCGGAGGAGCGCTACCGATGAGTGCTGCGAAGGGGGGAGGGGAGGTTTTGCCATAGACGATGACAACGTCGAAAACGTTTTTCCCAAAACAACATAACCAAAAACCGTGGACATTACTGATAGAGGGTCCCAGAGGGAGAGGGGGACCGTTGACAATCAATGCATAGAGGTCAACAGCTAAAATGAGATCAGGTTTGCTCGGAACATCAAAATGTTTGTCAGCTAATGGGTATTGTCCCAGAATTTTCCTCAAATCCTTATCTAATGGGACTGGTGGAAGAAGACCAGTTATCTTCTTGACGACTATCATAGGATAGTTTGGAGCCACTAACCGTCCATCAGGCGTTGAAATGCTGATTTCAGCCATGCCTTTAGACTCAACCTGATTTTCAGATAGGCCTGAAAGATTCATTTCAGTGTGGCTAGGTTTAATTCTAAGAAGAGAACAACATTCTGATCTGATAACGCCCGTATCAGCCGCGCTATCTAGGATGGCCTTTGCAACCAATGTGCGGCCATTTTTTGCCGTCAACAAAACAGTTATTGTTGGCAACACTGACGTCATATTTCGACTCTCAGTAAGGAGGGTACGCTGACCCTGAGGTTGGATCGTCTGATCAGAACCAATGGTGGCTGATGTGGAAGGTTGTGGAGTCGATTCATGTTGATACATCTGGGTGGGTAATGCAGTTGCAGTTGAAAGATGCAGCATAGAATGATGTTTTTTCGAACATGATTGACATCGTTTTTTACTCTCACAATCCTTAACCCCATGAGATGTACTCAAACAATTATAACATAGATGATTTTGTGTCACAATATCACGCCGATCCTGTGCAGTTATATTTTTAAACTTTTCGCATTGAGCTAGAGTATGAGAGCTTTTGGGACAAAGCTTGCATCGCAAATATGGTGGGGGTAATTTTGTAGTTCCCCCA
Organism: Bemisia tabaci; assembly: GCF_918797505.1. NCBI lineage: Eukaryota > Metazoa > Arthropoda > Insecta > Hemiptera > Aleyrodidae > Bemisia > Bemisia tabaci. The sequence continues at coordinate 14,725,351 of NC_092795.1, forward strand.
GAGTTTCCCTGTTTACCCTCCGACTGAGGGGGGGAGGGAGATGATGAACCCTTTCCCACCTGCAAAGCTCTCACTGGAGGAGCAGATGAGAGTTTTGGGCATTTTTGGTTTGAACGAAATTTATTAGACTCGCCTTCTGACATTTGTGCAATTTCGTCTTGTAGATATTTGCAAATTTCGTCAACAGTTGGCATTTTAGTTTTTTCATCCCGAGAATCCTCAAATCGTCGTTTATGAAAATTATTAAATTTCCGTAATAAAACCAAAACCAATAATGAACAATAAGTTTCAGGTTTCAACCCTAAACCCTCCAACGCTTGCATATTCTCTTTTATTTTGGTGTAGAAATGAGATAAATTAGACGCCGTTAACTCTTGGAGATCAAGTAAATTTGAAAGGTAATAAGTTATTTGTCGTCTCTCATTATGATAATAATCTACCAATAAATCCCAGGCAACTAAATAATTTTCAGAAGTAAATTCTAAATTTTTAACTAAATTTAGTGGTTCGCCTTCCAGTTGGGCGAGCAAATATTGGAACTTTTCAATGTTGCTAAGCGTGGAAGATTTATGAATTGTTACCTCAAACAAGTTATGGAAAATTGACCAATCTGACAACTTTTTACCATCAAACCGCGGCAGCACGATTTTAGGAAGCCTCACTTGAGACCTTGTATTATTAGAGCATGTGGTAGAATTCGGATTAGAATCCTTCGAAGATTTTTTGGCATGTTGATATAGTGATTGAGCTTTCATCACCATTTCTAAAAATTCCATTTGAGCGTTAATCACACTCTCCTCTGACACATCGGTGGAGAGAATTTCACCCTGAGTTCTATCAAAACCATCCTGGAGTTTTTCCAGCCTATCCATGAAAAATGAAAAACTATCAATGTTTTCCGGAGTTATTTCGGTTAACTTCCCCAAAATGGTTCTAACTTCGCTCATGATCAAATTCCTCTGGCGTATAAGTTTGATTTCAACATCATTTGAATCTCGCGAATGTACCGAGGGGGGACGAGAAGGAGGCGCGGAAAATCTTTGCTGAAATGTGTGCGACGTGAAAGTCGCTGTATGATAATCACTCTCATTGACGTTTACATTTTGATTTAGTGATGTTGTCGGATTTGGCAAGGAATTCAATACGGCATTTCGATTAACCTCATCATCGTTTCCCCCACCCGTTACACCCTGACGTAAGACTCGGTTCAATTGTTCCCGCAGACCATTATCGTAATTGTGGTCCATCAGTAACTGTTCACTTGGAGTTAAACTAACATTGGATGCTGGAGAAGAAGGCAACATGGACAAATTTTCTAACCTCGAAAAATAATTTTTTTTTAAGCGTGCCTATAGGGCTCGCTTTTTGAAATCACTCGGATGTACTGTAGTACAGCACACCGATCGACCAATGCTTTTCAAGGGGCGGTCCGAATTTTTTTTCCGTCGGATCCGTTCTTTCGTTTTTGAACCGTTATAGTGTCAAGCCCTGAAGGTCATTCATCGAGAAACCGAATTATCCTGTTACTGGAAACCCTTGAGAACATTTTCCCGTGGAAACCGTATTATTTTCTTTCATAGGTACGTCAAATAAGCTTTTCTACGCTCGGAGGACTTAAATTAGAAGTTTAAATGCCGCCATAACTATTTAGCGAATCAGCGTCTTTTCAAAAGCGGTTAAACCCAAGTTGGCTGCATGTCGAGTTTCCCATGACGTCATACCCATCGGCCATTGACGGGTTCATATCACTCAGCAGGCAAACCAATGTACCCCTTCTCCGTCACTACTCTCTAAGATGGCGCTTCTAACCTTCTCTACTCTCTGCCAGAGAGTTTGGAAGGTTAGAGGCCCGACTCACAATCAATGCTAGGCAACGAACATGCTAGGTAATTGAAACAGAAGTTGGAGCCGTGAGCAAGCAGTTGCCTACGTTGGCGCGAGAGTGCGCGGCGAGCGGAATCCCATACCACTGCGCTGATTGGCTAAGCGAGAGTTGCGGACGGACGTAATTTATACACATCTCGTTGAAATGGAAATAGTGCACACACAAGATTTCAGTTCTTCGGCACGCTTTTCCAACATATTCATGTTGGATGTTTCTTCTTGTTTTTTTTTATAAGTTATACAGTTGCACAACCTGTTTTCTAAAACAGCTGATATTGTGAATTGACCCAATTATGCGAAGATTCGATATAGGTTATTTTTGAATTAAATATGAAAAGTAAACAGCTGTATTAAGCTTTTCTAAGCTTTTAAGGGTGAATAGAATGAAAAATTCTTATAATTTTCCATTGAAATGATGGATTAGCAATTGAGGTTATTTTTCGAGGTTAGGAAAAAACACGGAAAGGGAGGAAGGGAGAATGGATAGAATTCACCAGGAAAAATGGATGGAATGATACAGGATTCTCTCAGGATCGTTGGATGGAGCACTGGGGCTGGGTGGCTGCGTCTCTGCAGGACTGGGTCAAATTAGGACTTCTGTTTGTAACTTGTTGGGACGAGAGCTTGGAGGTTAGGACCTGGGTGGCTGCTACAACGTCTCTAAGTTTTTCAGAAGTTTTGTATATCCGGCTCGGAGGACCATGAATAATACCAAATAAAGAACTCACTTTTTAGAGAATATTAGGCTTCTGTTTTTCGGAAAAAAATAAAGGGTTTACAAAGGATTAGGTCACTAAAAAAGAGGGATTGGACAGATCCACAACTTTTTCTGCAACTTTTTTACTGTGTGAACTAAGACAACAAAAATTCATATAGTTCCATGGTAACCCCTTCCACCGTGGCCCAGACCGTCCCAGCTGATAAGTCTTAATGGCGGGAACACTCAGGAGCTGACGGGCTTCCGTTATTACAGCTGCGAGTACCGCCCCTCTCGCGGGATGGCCCTGCAGGTTCAGCGCCACTCGGAAGGAGGGGGGGGGACGACGTTTTGGGCGAGTGCTACTGAAAAGAGGGCGTTTTGGGCGAGGAAATGGATGTCTTTTGGGCGGGGATGAAAACGGATTTTTTGGGCGGGGATGAAAACGGATTTTTTGGGCGATCAATTAATTAATGTAAAACAAAAAGCAACACTGTAATGTGAACTCACCAGTCGCCGGCTGAAACGGAGATTTTGAAGACATTTTGGCGAGTACGATGAATTTTTGGGTTTGGTTGACAGGAAGTTCTCAAACACGGCTTCTGATTCAAGAAACCGAATTTGGGAGCCTCCCTCCCCCCCAAACCCTGATTAATAACACGAATTGCTTCCAAAATGTAGCCGAGGAATTTGTCATTCATTTCAAATCTAAGTACTGTGTCAATAAATATTGGAAAAACTCCTATCTGACCCCTGAGATAGGAAAGGAAAAACACAGGATAGGGAGCTTCACCTATCACGGCCAATTGATAGGACTTACGCAGGATAGAGGGCCGTGGAACTATCTAAACAACTCCCTCCCGTAAACAACACATAGTAAAAACATTCAAAACAATTGAAATTGTCAGATGAGGGAGAAGACAATTGATGTGGAGTCGGCGACTGCGTCCTGCAGGGCCGCCCCACGGTGGATCCTGCTTTGCAGGGTAACTATCTCTTGCCCCACCATATGACCTGCATTAAGGCAGCAACCCTTTATTTGGTTCTGTAAAGCCAATATTCCAGCCTGGAATACTCCGCCAATCGGATAATTTATGTATTCCTCATAGAGGTCCGACAGTTCCTGAGACATGTTCTGATTCGCCATTTTTTTTCTAAAACAATGAGAAATATTTTAGTAGAGCATCTTGCTCCTCCGCAGGTTGGAAAACGATGACATCGTTGTTGGGTAAATGAAGAGGGAGCGGTATAACGTTAGGTTGGCGACCATTTACGTCAAATTCGAAAATTTGCCGTAATGTCCCCAATGCACTGACTGAATTGTGGTTTAAATAGTTGTCAATTTCATTTAAAGAATCTGTATCATTGGAAACCCCCACTTGCGCAAAATCGGGTCCTTGTTTAATATATTTGTAAAGGTACTTAATTAACAACACAGGGAAAAAAACACATTGTATCTAGATTCCAGACTCTTAAAAACACCGATAAGAAAAAATACTCTTGATTCAATCAGATTCAAGCTTAAATCAAGAACCCAGCCTCTTAATTTGAGCGGATTTCCCTTTGATCTAAGCTTAAATCTGATTGAATCAAGAGTCCTTTTTCTTGTCAATGTTTTCATGAGTCTGGACTCTAGATCCAATTTTTTTTTCCAGTGAACCGCACTGTTGTCGCTATTTCTAAATTACAATGGCATTCTATTCAAAGGAGAACCGCGGGATTGTAAGGAACAACCCTTTAATTATTAATTTCTCTACCGGATCGTTGCATGAGAGAAGCAAAGTCGGGCCTTTTATAATGTGCATATCTTTTGTCATCAATATGAGTTACAGTCGTGATCGGTTTGGAATACATTTTGTACATTTTTTGGAAGTTGGATCCATGCAGGGATCCGATTAGGTATTGATACCACAAGGACCGTGAACCATGTGTTGGAGTGCCAATCGCTGCAATCGCCCCTCTGCTTCGTTAGCGCCCGGTATGACAGCTTTGACGAAAGAATCGACTTCGTTGCTGCTAACCGGACCACCCCCGGTGGTCAAGACAAGCACGGAAAAGGAGCATATTTATAGAAGTATAGAGTTTGCTGTATTCAAATTTACTCGATAAAGAAAATGCCACTGAGCAAAAAATAAATCAAAACAAGCACAGGCCTTTAAAATTAAGCATAATAAGCAGCAGCTGCCGTATGGGGGACTGTACTCAGTACTGTCACAGGTTTAGCAAGCCTGCGGACCCCAGCTGGTAGCCCCTGCCTTAAAGGGGGGTGGAGATGGTCACCGGCTTCATGGCGTATGAACCACTCATCAGAGGGGCAGACAGGGCTCATAGCTGTGGTGAAAGCAGCCTGTCTAGGAGACGGTACTCCAAAATCAAACCCTGGTCCTCCAGGTTGGGGGTTGGGGCATCGGGCTAACTCCCCGATACCCGGAAAAAAACTTAATGTTAAAAAGCCTAATAAAGATAGCCTCGGTGATAATGGAAAAAAACGGATTTTGCGACACAAACTACGGAAAAGGACAATGGTTTTTGGGACATGGAATGTACAGGGCATTTCTAATAAATTGACAGAGGTTGTATCGGAGGTAAAAAAGTATAATGTAGATGTCGCCGTGTTAACAGAAACGAAAAAGAAAGGCACAGGATCAGAAAACTTAGGATGTTATGATCTGTTCTATAGTGGTGTCAGTAAAGATCAACGCGCACAGCAAGGAGTCGCCATACTTATCCGGAAAAGTTTGCGTCCGTCTATAACTACTTGGGAAGCAGTAGACCAGCGGATCATCAGAATGCATCTTACACTGCATGGTCACAAGGTGGCCCTGTTAGGAGTATATGGTGTGAATGATGATGCTCCCGTCAATCTAAAGGATCAGTTCTTTGAGCAACTCAACGACGAGGTTCTGAGGGTTGGAAGGACAAGGGAGGTCATTATCATGGGAGATTTGAATGGTAGAACCGGACGAAGGAATGGTTCTAAAGTTGTTGGACCTTTCGGTGAAGAGGCGATGAATGACAACGGTGCACGCATCATTGATATGTGTGAACAAAACGAGTTGAAAATACTGAACGGATTCTACCAACATCGAGATATCCATAAGTACACGTGGGTTCAGCAAACTCGGGGGCTGAAGTCAATCATCGACTACGCGGTCACCAGGCAAACGAGTACCATGAAGGTTCAACAAGTAAGAGTTTGCCGGGGGTTCTCCTGTGGTAGTGATCACCATTTTCTCAAGGCGGAGATTGCATTTCCGGTTAAGTATGGGCTGCAGAGGAATACCTTGCAACATCAGAAGTGCCAGCCACAAGGAACGAAGATCGAACAAGTGCACTACAACATCGATAGCTTACAGCATGAAAGCGTGAAAGTGCTCTACAGGAAGCGGCTGGATGAGAAACTGGGAGTAGAAACTTTCGATACTGCAGAAGAGTTGTACCAGTTCATCAAAAGTTGCATACATTCAGCTGCGAAGGAAGCCCTGGGTATGTGTAATGAGAGCAAGGATGTACAGAAACCCTACTGGTGGGACAAAGAGGTAGAGGAGGTAATTGAAGAAAAGCGTAGGAAGTACCATGACTATCTGGCTTCTAGGACTGCAGACACCCGCGGCGCGTATAGGAAAGCCCAGGCGAGGGTTCGTCTTTTAATCACCAGGAAGAAAAACGAGTCTTGGGAGACCAACTGCTCAAGGATTGACACATACCTGGGGGGAAGGAAGAGTGCTGAGAGCTGGAAGCTGATCAAAGGCCTAAGAAGGGACATGAAACGGGACATTATATCTCCGATAACAATCTCACAGCTTGACGAACATTTTAATAAATTATTGACGGAAGGACGACCAGAGTTTCAAACGGGGAATGCTGAAAATATAGTCGGGGATCACTCAATGGAAATTCGAGTTGAGGAGGTGGTCAAAGCAATCAGGGAATTGATGAATGGAAGAGCTCCTGGGCCAGGAAACATTCCAGCCGAGTTAATTAAATGTGGGACTGGCAAGTTGGTTAACCATCTCAGGGATTTGCTGCAGAAGTGCATTGACGGTGATGACATCCCGAAAGAATGGAAAGAGGCCTGGATAACAGCGTCGCATAAAAAAGGAAGGAAGGATGACTGTGGGAACTACAGAGGGTTAGCGGTGACAGGAACGATAAGTAAAATTTATGGAAAAGTGTTGAAAGCGAAGATCGAAGAGGAGTGGACCCCGTTCGAGGCGGAGGAGCAAGCAGGTTTTAGGGCTGGTCGGTCTACCGCTGATCATCTGTTCTGTGTTACCCAGTTAACCGAAAAGAAGAGAATTGTTGGCCAGGAGCTTCATTTAGTGTTTTTGGATATTGAAAAGGCTTATGATAGTATTCCTCTTGTGAAACTCTGGGAAGTCCTAGAAGAAACTGGTTTTAGTAAAGGACTTATTGGGGCAGTCAAGCAGTTTTATCGGGGGGCTTTTGCTAGAATCAAGTGCCAAGGAAGGCTTTCAGATGGTTTTTTTGTCACCAAGGGGCTTAAGCAGGGATGTTGTCTGTCACCGACGCTGTTTAAGATATATCTAGAGCACGTTCTGAAGGAGTGGAAAAGAAAGTGTGCCGGCATGGGCGTCCCTCTAAATGACCAAGAAACGCTTTTCACGCTATGCTTTGCTGACGACCTGGTAGTCATAAGTCAAGATCACGATGACGCGGAGTATATGACCCGGAAGTTGGTGGAGGAGTACCGCAAATGGGGCCTCGAGGTTAGTGTCCGTAAGACAAAAAAGATGTCAGTCGGAGGTGCTCAGCAAAGCATAGTCCTGGAGGATGGTCAACATATAGAAAGTTGCGAACAATACAAGTACCTGGGGGTGAACCTGACTTCGGATGGGAAGCTGGATCAGGCCATTCGGGACCGTAATCTTCTAGGAAGGAAAGCCATCGCCATGCTTAATGGGATCCTTTGGGACCAAAGGATTTCCAAAGACAACAAGAAGAGGATTTATAACTCGGTTGTCAAGCCTATTATCACCTATGGCAGTGAAGTGTGGCAGTTGAAGAAGCGGACCCAAGAAATGCTCAAGGCGACCGAGATGGATTTCTGGCGAAGATCGGCTGGAATCTCGAGGAGAGAACGTGTCAGGAATGAACGTGTCCGAGAGATAATGGGCGTTGAGGGGACGATTGTGCACGATATCATGACCAAGCAATTGGTATGGTATGGGCATGTGCAGAGAATGGCTGATACCAGGTTGCCGAAGAAGGTGTTGGAGTGGGTCCCCCCAGGTAGGCGACGGAGAGGGCGTCCAGCCAAACGGTGGGTAGAGGGCATCCGTGAAGAGATGGAGAGATGCCAGCTTCCGGAGGATCTCTACCATGACAGATTCCTGTGGAGAATAGGCGTCGCAGAGCGCCCTAGTGCGCCGTAAAAGCGGCTCATACATACATAATAAGCAGCTATGCATTGGATAAATTCAAGAAAATATAAAAACCAAGGCAGTAAATATAAAGGGAAAGACAATACATATATAAGCAGTAAAGTAAAGGCAGTACAAGACAGTAAGCATTAAATCTGTAAAGGCGCAAGTTATCTAAACGTCATCTACAAAGAAGATCTAGATTTTAAGCATATTCTCGTAGAGATTAGTTTGCACTTTAATTTGTAGCAAAGCTACATCAACATTCTCGGCCAGGATTACACGTGCAACGCATTATACTCACATACTGCGCGTAACAATTGCTTTGCGTAATTCGGGTTTTTCTCCGCTACTTTATACTTTAACCATGTGGCCTTAAAATCTTGATAGCTAGCCTCGGAGGCCTGTTCGCTATAAAAACCTAGTCCCTGTTTTTTTTTCTCGCAAATATCTGCGATATTAAAAAACACCGCGTGCACTTTTGGTGTAACAGGAAGTTCTAACTTAATATAGCTTTCCTTGAAAATGTTAATTTCATCTAAGTAGTTTTCATGCAAGGATGTGGAAAAGCAAGCATCCACAACATTTTTAAATTATTGCAGCACTTCCACAAAAGGCAGACGTGCAACCGAGTCCCTTCTTAAGAGATCGACTTCTTCAAGTAAAGTACGACAAGAGTTGCCGTTAAAGTCAAGAGACCCGTGCGTCATGTCTCGCTTTACGTGACAAAGAGAGGCCCAGTTTGATGCTTCAGCCTCGTTATGTTTCACCGTGTGGTCATAAATTGTATTTACAACTCCCATTCAGAGATGAAGCTCTGGGTGGTTGTGAGTCGATTCAGCGATATCTTTTGGGATTCTTTCATACTTATAAACTATCAAAGGAGGAGCAATGAGACCCGATGCGTTGGTAGTGAAAAGAACAGTTGAATTTTCCTTCTCGTCTGTATTAACAAGGGCGTAAATACTTTTGTCACCGCGGCTTACCAGCTCTTTTAACCCCTTGGGATTAAGAAAAAAAGCTGCCTCATCTGCATTCCACACACGATTCTTATTCTTCAAAATATCAAAAGAATGGATCTCCTTCAAGTAGGCCTCTTTTTCTCCATGCACTTTATCAACGCCTCCTTAGTGACAGCTGCTTTAGAACTCGGTAAATTTTGAGGAACTCCAAGCGAAATCTCAGGATGCCGTGCTAGGAATGCATCATACCACTTTCTGCCGGGTCTCCCATCGGTGAACGGATTGTCTCGTTTAAGCTCTTTGATCAGTCTTTGGGCACTGTCTATTAGCTCCAATTTTGAAATAGGAAATCCTGCACGTGAACATTTAATGAACCAGGCAATAGGAATACCTCCCTCTTCTGCTGGCAGTCGTTTTGTCAAACATTTGACATTATTCTAAAGACAAAGTAGAAATACAATAAAAAAATCCAAGTTCTTTTAGTACAAGGAACTTGAACATTGTTTTTGTACTTTGGTGAGTCATTATTTTCTAAAAAAAAAAAAAAAAAATATCCAGGTTGTAAAGTTCAGTTTTTGGAGGTGTCACCTTTTAACATGTGCGGAAAAAATTAAAAAAATACACAGTTCCGTACACATTACTGCTAATGACACTAACGATGAAATTTTCCTTAAAGAGTGGATATTCACTGGAATTGCGGAATTTCACAGGCAGCGACAATGACATTTCACAAGTGCCGAATTCCGGATAGATGAGGTCTGGTTTCCCATGGTTGAAGAATAGTTTTGGATTTCTTGTGAATCCGATAGGTGGTAAGGAATCAAAGCTAGTGCAACGATACAAAATTGTTTCAATGCTGAGGGGTGCCTGTTCATCTGGAACATGACAAACAACAAGGTTTGATGAAACGTAATCTGCAAGAATGTCCTCACACATCATGGCGGTGTGCTAAAAAATTTCCGCGGTGATCAGGTCTTACAAATTTATTCTCTTGAATCCCCACAGCCCCTCATTTTCGGGGATTTTTCTAGACCCTCGGGAAGTAATAAGTGATCGTTAGGAGTTCCAGGGTTCTTCAGTAACTTCCAATTTTTTTTGCTAAGTTTTGAAAATCCAGAGGTTGCAAAATGTTAGGACTTTCTGGTTTTTGTCTTCGCAGTCTGTTGTACTCACGGATCGCCGCAGGGTCCGCTTTTATTTGTAATGGATCAATGTTGATTATGTGCAAGCCTTCCAAAGTTTTACCCTCGACAAGGCGACATAGCTTTGACCGCAGGTGGAAATACTATTTCTTATGTCCGTAGCACAAGAATCGAGACTAAGGCCTTGACTCTTGTGAATCGATATACCGTAGGCAACCGCGATAGGAAACTGTTTTCCATGAACGCAGACACCGGTTATGAGCTCGAATTTTTCCGAGTCCGGCTTAAGTTCGAGGATATCAAGCTTAATCTGCAAGAGTAAGCTACTGGGACGCTTGTTGAGATCTTATTTTCATTTCTGCTGTACTACCATGTAAACATAATCTCACAATACTGATAAACAACGACCTTGGTCCGAAACAATTCTACAAGAATAATACCTTTACGATAACTACTGTAACTGAAGATACCATCACAAAAACTACTGTTACAAAATCTACTGCTACGGCAACTACTGTTTCAAGATCTTAACTGTTTTGTTATGAGTATACCTGGAAACTGAGAGATGACCTTAAAATCCTCAGCAACCTTTTCAGCCTCAGCAGCAGTGGGCCACCGTATTAGGTCATTCTTCAATGTGCACAAAGCTTGAACGACTTCGTTCCTAACTATTTACACCGTGGACTCAGTGACATTAAAGGCGTCAGCCAAATCAGTCATTGGTTGTTTCGTACACAGATACCGCAAACCAATTTGTAGTTTCCGTTTAGGGGTAATTGGTGGCACTACACCAGGGTAGTTTTGATTGTGAAAAGAGGGTTTTTTTTTTTTTTTTTCAAGAACTTTCTCAAGCAATGCGTCAAACGTTGCGGGAGTCATCCGGAAGCGCCGACGGTAATATGTAGGATGATACTCGGGAACTACTCCCACAGAATGATTCCTTACTGTCGTATTCTTCTTTCCCTCTTCGGTGACTATTAATGCAGCAGTAACTGCGTTATTTGAAATGGAGGAGAGGCAAATAGCAGCCTCAGCAGCAAGCTCAGTGTTCTCCCCTTCATCGACATTCAACACCACATCCATGGCGCTTTTCAGCGCCACAATTAACATTTCATTCTTCATTAGGAACACACGACAAAAAAGACAACGAAGAGTTAAAACAAATTAAAATATTAGCCTTGTGCAACCATTCGGTATTATCACCTAACCTCATTTATGTCATGTTTATATTGATTTTTCGTTCATTTCCATTGGATCGATCGCTCTGGCTTTTCACGGCAACGGATCTCCGATGAGTGTTGCACCAGCCCACTGATGAAATTAATCACATCGGATTCTACAGGATTCAAGACGTATCGATCGGATAGACGCAAAAATTCGCTCGTAATTACTATGTCCGGGATGGGCCGTCGAAGCCCCATTCGCATGTTAGTTGGAGCTTTTCAGTGTCGTCGGTAGGCAGAGCAACTTTGAACGACTTGATACCGGTCCCATATTCCTCGCTGTAAACTGAGAGAGGATTTTGTTATAATTTTTGGAGCGCCGCTGCTGCCCTTGAACAAAATTTTGAATTCCGCCTGTTTCATTTCGTAACTCCTTCATATAACTCAGGATTTTATGGATAGCATCATTAATAAAACAAAAATAATAAAACAGGGTTTTGATGATTGGGTAATACTGCCCTTCATGTCAGAAGATGGTGATTTTTGAGACACCTTTCACAGTTTTGGTCTCTGTGCTTTCTCCTATTAAAAATGGGTCAGTTGGGATGAATGTTCCTAAGCTCTCAAAATACCTACATCTTTGGTATTCATTTTCAAGGCTAGAGAATGGAATATGAAGAGGTTCCAATAAATTTACGATGCGAGCTTCTGAGCTTTGAAAACTGTCCAAAAATGAACTTTTAAATAATCCACAAACGAGGCAAAGAGGTTCGTGACCAGCTCCGCAACTAACTTGACTTTGTTCCGTGGAATCGTATTTTGACCATGGAGAGTTTGAAGCATGGTTGGAGCTTCAAACTTTACATAGTCACGAAATTCTTCAGGAGACAAAAGTTCAGTTAAGGATGGGTCATGCAGATTCTCACAAACTGTCTCCTTTACAGTGCTTATGAGGGTCGTCATGCTGTCAAGGATATCCTCGTCCTGATGTAATGCACCGAGTTGAGGCATATTGAAAGTTAGGAAATCACCTGAAAATTCTAAATCTGTTTGGTACTTTTTAAAGTGATCTTTCAATCCCCTGAAAGACCCATAGATACGGCCACAATTTTTCTCATTACAGATAATTTCACATCCTACAGGTTTGAATCTATGGCTGTACTTGTAATGACCTAGTAAGACTTATAAAGAGCTGAATTGCCATTGACATCCACTTACATAACAAATCGGCATACATGAATGCTCAGTGTTCTCCTCCTCCTCATCGACATTCAACACCACATCCATGCCGCCCCTCAGCGCCACACTTAACATTTCATTATTTATTAGGAACAAAGTACAAAAAAGACAACGAATAGTTTTAAAAAATTAAAATGTTTGCCTTGAGCAACCATTCAGTATCATCACCTAACCTCATTTGTGTCATGTTTATATTGATTTTCCGTTCGTCCCCGTTGGATCTCTCCGTCTTTTCGCGAAGACGTATCTCCGATTGGTGTTGCACCATCGCATTGAAGACATCAGTCACATCGGATTCAACAGGATTCAAGACGAACCGATCGAATAGACGCGAAAATTCGCTTATAATTACTATGCCCTGATGAGCCGTCAAAGCCCCATTTGCATGTTAGTTGGAGCTTTTCAGTGTCGTCGGTAGGCAGAGCAACTTTGAACGACTTGATAACTCTGGTGGCAGTGGCATTAAGGAGAGATTGCAGTTTTACCTCCGCTGAGGTTTCGGTCGCCGTAACCTCAGGGAGGAATTCCCTTATTATTTCTCTTAGTTTCTTGACGCATGGAAAGGAACAATCCAACCTCTGCAGCCAGCTTCGAAGTCTCTCATATTTGGAGTCCGAGAGATCCGAATCTAGAAGCAAAGCAAGTATCTCTTCATTGGAGAAGGCCGGAATCGCCTTTTTAGCGGGAGCTTCTGATATTAAAGTGGCAGCAAACTGCAATTCCGGCCGTGTCCAGGTCTTAAGAAGTTCAGAACCTCTGCATTTTTTCGTCCGTAAAGACGCATTCTCAAAAGGCACTTCGGATCTCCCGCGTCGAGGCTCTTGGGCAGATCCTACACTTAAGGGGTTTTCTTTTTTTGATCGGTGGTACCGCTGATCACCAAACTGTGTTCGTTAATTGATCAGTCGGCGCTGACGTCACGACCGGTGGAAGTACGCCCGGTAGATTTGGTACCACCGATCAGTGATCGGAGTGATCGGCCATTTCTTCGATCACAGCTCCACCGGTGGAAACCCTAACCTCTCTCGGTTCGCCTCGAAGCCTACTTTTTACGTGCGCCCGTTCTGCTTCTGCAGTTTATTCCGTGTGGTATTTACTCCTCATCCTCATGGCAGCTCAGAGTCACGATCAAGATCAGGAAGAAGTCTTCCTTCAACCCGTCATGGGGGAAGACGGGAAAATCAAGAAAGCTGTCAACACGTGTGGCTACTATCTTCGCTGCTATCATGGAGATCTCGGTTTGAAGAGAGGAAAATATCCATTACAATGTTTTCCATCTTGATTGAAAACTGATTAAATACAATAATGAAAAACTGCAGAGATTAAAAGATAGCGCTTATCACATGAAAGCCACAGCACACCGAATAGATGAGGTTAGAAATGTTGTTTACATTGGTGGGAAGTGCGTTCTTAAACTCTCGACTGATCGCGGTCGATTGCGTACCAAAATGGCGACCGGTGGAATACCACCGGTGGTTTCACCGACCAAAAAAAGAAAACCCCTTTAGACTGCAAGTAAGGATAGGTGGCCGCTTCGACTGCCATCCATCCTTTTTCCTGTCACAATTAATTAACCACAACTGGAAATTGTGCCTTAAGACAACCCCTTTTACCTACGCCGACTATATATGTACTAGCCTGATTATATCACCAGAACCACTGGTAAAATAAGTTGAACCTTCTTTTGAAGCTAAATTCATTGAAATATCTCTGAGAAAATTCCTTCTCTGTTCCTCTGAACTTTCATACTCAGCGCGCACAGTCAGCTCCTTCGCTTCCTTGAATTTTTTACTTCCTCCCACATCGGAGAGGAAAGACTTCTTCCAGTAACACGTCTTGGAAGTGACAGACGGCTCCTCACTCCTCCGATAAAGCCTGATTCAGCAAACTTAAAATAATTTTCCATCATATTACCGATCGTGCGTCACAACCTTAGTTAATGAAGCGCACCAAGCGCCCAGAATCGCCTTTGTAGCGGGAGCTTCTGATGTTAAAGTGGCAGTAAACTGCAATTCCGACTCAGTCCGGGTCTTAAGAAGTTCAGAAACTCTGCGTTTCTTCGTCCGTAAAGAGGCATCCTCCAAGGAGGGGACTTCGGATCTCCCGCGTCGAGACTCTTGGGCAGATCCT